>NC_064638.1:1022842673-1023171423 GCF_023864345.2 Schistocerca serialis cubense | reverse complement strand
GGCAGAGTATCCGCAATACTTGAGAAAGTGAAACAGAGACGCGCCTGAAAATATATTGTCTTTGTAGAAGCTGTAGCAAATTTCTGTCTTCAGAAATTTCATCTAATAAAACATGTAAGGGACTTGTCGCCTTGTCAGTTTCCCTGATACAAAAATGGTTCAAATGGCTCTGAGCACTATGGGACTCAACTGCTGAGGTCATTAGTGCCCTAGAAATTAGAACTAGTTAAACCTAACTAACCTAAGGACATCACACACATCCATGCCCGAGGCAGGATTCGAACCAACGACCGTAGCGGTCTCGCGGTTCCAGACTGCAGCGCCAGAACCGCGTGGCCACTTCGGCCGGCGTTCCCTGATACAGTTCCTAATTTACCAAATATCTATCTTTGGTGTTGAGGCTCCAAATCTTATAGACGAAACTAATAGGGTTACCACGGCTGAATAGTTTGCATCCGTGGTGGCCGATGTACTTCACCATACAGTTATCATATGACAGGTGTTCCTCGGATATGCATCTTCAGCATCTCCATAATAGGGCGGATTTTCCATGCCTTGCCTTTTGATTGATCTTAGTGTTATCTGAACAGTGTAGAAACCTACATATATATAGAACTCTGTCTTTTCTCACAGACCGAGACACAGCCAAGTTTTTCATGTCATCGTTTGAGTCCTAATAGTTCCTTCTAGGTGTTATCCTATTGTAGCTTTTAACATAAAAAAATTTAGATGCAACACCGCATTTCATCTACTGTAATTTTTGGTCTTGACAATTGAGAAATAATGATTAAAGCTTTGTGTTTTTTCACAAAATCCTCAAAAATTCTCATCAATAAAAAGTTCAACTGTATCAGGTTTTCGTACCTCGACTAGACAAGCCTCGGAAATGGAGAGGGATTTTGAATGTCAAAGTCAGTTTCTTTCTCCCACCCCCGCCTACATCTCTGTCAGAATACTAGTTCACAATATTGTCCGATAATAAGGTGCAGCTGGTTCACAACAGTTGGATCTTACGCTGCAGTCATTGATTCCGCCGGTGGTTCATGGTCCTCATAATCACCACCGTTCTTTTCGTTATTTGGCAACCTTATTTCAGAATTAGCTCATAACTGACTAGAGGACAGGTTGTCTACTAATTTTTAACAATATGGAATGGAATAAAGGAAAATGTAAAGTAGTCAGTATCAGCAAACAGACAATGCAAAACAAACAAGTGATAGTCCTACTTACCAGCCAACAACTTCGTTCTCTGAATTTTCGACCCTGTCTACATTCGGATCTGGCAGCTCAACAGCGCATCATTTCAGTATCATCATTATAAAGAATCTCCATCGCCGCAGCAAGCGACAAACCTCTTCTGGAAGAAAAAAGGGAAATTTGTCATTTTCATGAGTAAAAGTCCCTAGGGTTGCCGTATAGCAACACCGAAGTTTAAACGGCCTAACTCGATGTAATTTATTTCACAGTAAGCAATAACTTTAAAAGAATGTATATTTGAGTATATAAAGCACAACCATGCTAAAAAACAAAATCATATTTCATATATTATTATGTAAAACATACTTAGTCGGTATTATACTCCACTTTTCTTCCCCATTCAGCAAATGACGAATTCCAACACTGCACACGTCGCAGCTTTTAAATGTATTGTTAAAACTGTATCATTGTAGTGATCTTTACAGTCTGCGAAACAGAAGCAAGGGCTGCCAAGGTTCTCGCTTCCTTCATGTGGCGGAAACAATGAATTTAAAAAAAGTGTGTGATTTGCCATATGGCGACGCAAGGCGGTAATGGCTTAAGTTATGATCTTCCCTCTACATTGGAAGACTCGATATAAAAAGAACTTTTCACGAAATAGTGGTTTGGTGAGAGAGAGAAATTTCGTTGCTGCTTCCGCTCTTGTAAGTTTGGTAAAGAAAAATTCATGGTTGAAGGCAAGGCAACTTTTAAGTCGCTGAAATCACACTCAGTTTTTACAAAAGAAAAGTCACAGAGAATTCATACTTCTGTCATCCAAGATCTCCGGTGAATAGCTTAATGTACACTTCGTTTTATATTTTAGAGAGTTAGAGTGAGATTTGTTTCTAGAAAGAGTTTCAACTTGTGTAAATGCATATCATTAAAGACATTACCGTCTTAAAATGACGGAAAAGATTCAAAACATGCATAAGTTTAAGCAATGTGAATTTTATCATAAGTTTAGATGTATATCTCAGGCTGATCGTCAGGCGACCACTCAGACAATATTAACACGTTACTAAATCGAACTTAAATGAATTTCTATCATTGCATAATCCATAGTAAGTTCGAATTGGAGCAGATCAGCTCTTGTACATGCCTTATGATTATTAGTTGTGGGTGTCCGTACAGCTGTGAGGTATAGCTGTCCTCTAACGAAGGTTTGTCCGAACAAAGCAGTTGACAAGATCCTTTTGGTTGCGGTATATCCTTGCCATTCTAGGACCTTCGAACTTACTTAGTCAGTTAAAGGGGACACAGAATTTAACTTGGATTCCAAACTATTGGGTTATTTGGAAATTTACCACACACAAAACTTTTTTTCCAGAAGTGAAAGAAGCTTTACGTACCACTATAAAGTCCTCACACCAGATGGCGGTTGTATCCTTGACCTTTGTTTTGCGGTCTGACCTTCAGATACCGAACCAGCCGGAATATTTATAGAATCACATACAATCCATTTTGTAGTGCTTAAAACCCATCCACAGGCATCTTCTAGAGGACTCCAACTGTTGATCGAAATGGCACACACAATACCTCCGGTGGGACAATATAAAGACCGGAGATCAGCACGCGGCAACAACAGCGGATGCATAAGAAAGAGATGCACTGGGATGAAAATTGTAGTCAGTATTAAAATTTTCACAAATTTTAGTTGCTCGTTTTTCAGATCAGTCTTTCAACAGCATTACTGCGACGCGTCAGAGAAACAAAATCAGTTGGATAAATGCACTGAATTAGTTCGATGTGCGTATATAGAAATTTTCCCAGAAGCAATAATTAGTCAGAAACCACACGTATTAAAGACAGTTCAGCATGGATACGCCGGAGAAAATTAAACATAGGATAACGATTCAAACTTTGCACTGTATAGTGTAGTGTAAACAGACTACCACTTTTATGGGGGACCAACCGATTTGTGTGCGTTTAGAGAACGCTGGTGTTGGGAGCAGAAAGCGACTCATGAAGGAACGGCATGCAGCATCTGTTGTTGCTGTGGTGGTCTTCAGTATGGAGATTGGTTTGACGTAGCTTTCCTCGTTAGTCTGTCCTGTGCAAGCCTCTTCATCTCTTCATAGCTACTGCAGCTTATATCCATTTGCACGCTGTGTTCTAGCCTTGGTTCCCCTCTATAGTTCAATCCTCTACTCGTCCCAATCCCACACTTTTCTCCATTACGAAACTGGCGGTACCTTGATGCTTCAGGTTGTGCCCTATCAACATGTCCCTCCTGTCACTTAAATTGTGTCATAAATTTCTTTTCTCCTCAGTTTCGTTGTAGTACCTTCACATAAGATATTCGATGTTTCCACTTAATAGTCTGCATTCTTATGTAGCATCTCACAGATTTTTTTCTTTTTGTCTGAACGTTTTAAGGTTCACGTTTCACTTCTTTACAAGGCTACAGACGAACAGCTCCAGAAAACACTTCCTGATGCGAAAATTTATGTTCAATGTCAAGAAATTTCTTTCCTTCGGGATGGCTTTTCTTGGTATCTTCAGTCTGCATTTTAATCTTCTCTATTTCGGCCCAAGTAGAAAAACTCTTCTGTTCCTTTTGCGTCTCCTTTCCTAATCTAAAACCTGCAGCATCGCCTTATTGTATTCGACTAAGTGCCATTATCTATCGTCACTGTAAACATCCGAAGACCTTACGAAAAACAGTACACCGAAAGGCATAAGATCTACGAATATATTTATACGATTCTGTACAGAATATGCGAAAGAACTTGATTCCCTTCTGACTGGCAGTCAATTGAACAACGGAGGGTATTAAGTAAGTAATAAGAGAACATTCCCGTCACATGAACACAAATAAGCATGTGCTGACGACACACTGTTGTACAATTACAAACCACATTTTATGATAATTCTGGAGCACGAAGATCCCCTGGTTAATAATCGGAAGGCATTGCGAAAACTGAGATCTTGTTAAACAGCTCGCCCTGTTCGTCCGAGCGATTCAGAGTGTAGAAGACAATGGCAATGATTTGGTGTAGTGTCCCTTTCTTCTAGAAAGCTCTCTATAGAGTTCCACGGTTTGGTGTAGTGAGTCCAAATACGAGCTTCGCGAATATAAGAACAGACTTGTGGCTCGTTTCGGGAGTTACTAGTTGATGGGCTTCAACACGTCGTTGCCACGCAATTAAGTAGATATGCTAGAAGTAACACCGGGAGTACTCAACTGGTACAAAGCCGCTGTTGTTTATAATATACACAAATGGTCTTCTGGTTGATGTCAAAACTTCGTAAAGCTATTCATCGACGACGATGTCTGTAGTAAGACTGTAACATCAGATGACTTTACGGAAACGCAGAAAGAGCTGCAGATAATCGAATTTTGAGAGAATGGCAGTTGAACCTGAACCTAAATAAATGCAATGTTTTGCACGTTAACAGGCGTCGGAATCCATTGATGCTCGATTATACTTTTGGTGATATACCGTTCGAAACAGTAACAACCATAAAATACCTAAAGTAAACTTGCGCAGGGACTTGTTATGAAATGATACATTAAACTAGTTAAACCAAAAGCAGATCTCTGGCTGAGGTGCGTGATGAAAGAATAAAATTCTCCCATGAAGGAAGTGACAAACAAAACACTCGTTAGACCGATTTTTCAATATTTATCGTCAGTCTGGGAACATTGTCAGGCAGCATTAACAGAAGACAGGGAAGGGATTCAACGAAGAGCAGCACGTTTCGTCTCGGGTTCGTTTAGTAAGTGGTAGGTCAGTGCAAAAACGCTCAGCAAATTCCTGCGGCAGACTTGTCAAGGGGACTGACTGCAATAATTTTAAATATAACGTAAAAATGTTTCAAGAGGTATAAAGCAAGGTATTATATATTCCCAAATACATCTCACGAAATGACCACAATTAGAGATATTGGACCTAATACAGAGGCTTGCTAACAGTCATTCTTTCCACGCAACATCTGCGAACGGAACAAGAAAGGTATGACTGATACTACCACAAGTAATCAATGTACACGAATGGGATATTCGAAAACAAAGAGTGCGTTACAGAGGATTGTAATTCAAAATTGGCCAAAAAAATGATTTGTTAAATTAGTTCTCGAAGAATGATTGTATTTCGACTTGAATCATGAAGTTCGTTTTTTGGTTATTTAACAGAAAAATATTATAGATTTTGTTGCATAACCCGCTAATTTAGCGAATCGTGACCAGACGATCATAATTACGCACCTGAGAAATTATCCCAAAGGCAAGGAAGATCAGAACAATGGTATACGTATAATTGAGAAAATTAGCTATTCTCAAGATCGTTAAAATCTCATACACAATTGCCACTGGATCCAAAGCACCTGAGATGCAAGAATTTTAAAGTGCAGAGCTATTCTGTAGCCCCAGTTTTATGACTCATCACCGGCAATCGACAGTAAAAGTTTAGTGAAATGAACTTCGTAGCCAGTGTAAATTCGACTGGTCTTTATTTAAGCGGCTTTTAATTGTAAACTCAGACAAAAAGAGGTGGTGGCGTAGATATCTGCCGTGTGGTTCATCTTATTATAAGCGCGGACAAAACTTTTGTATTAAACATATACGAACGAAATTAGAGTGGAAGCAGCTTATTCGTACCATACAAACTTAACAGGGTCTGTTTTCAGAAAAGGCATCCGAGAGGTGACATCTTTTCAAAGTCTCCTACGTCCATTGATGAGGGAAGAGTGAAATGGAAGTTTTTTGATATTATACTTCATTAGAGAAAAGTGAAAGACATATGTTTTATGAAATCACTGTAAACCGACATGTATATTTAAAAAACTAAAACTTATTGTTTTACATCTTTGTCACCTAGTGTGAGAAATTGCCGCCTGCTCTTTATTATTTTATGCATATAAGTATAATATCCAGCTGCTCTCTTCTGTATTCTTGTATGCACTGTAAAAAATCAGTTGAAATTATTGGGAAACTATCCCGAACATCGTGTCAACCAAATTACCCACAGTGACATTTAGTACCGTCAGCAATATTAGGTTATTGATTGTGTCAGTTATCCAATACAAAAGACGTTTTGCGAGATGTTAATGCTGTGTAATATAATATACCTTGTTAAAGATTGTGACTTAAACTGTATCCAGTCAACAAATGTTTAAATAAGATAATTAAGGGGGTGAGTATAGAAATTTATGGCACCAATCTATGCGAGGGCAAATACTTTGGAACTTTACTGCATTACGCAACAAAACCGTTGTTTTTTTCCAGATGGCAGGAGACTTTCACATGGTCGTCATTGCTGTTTTTCTCCACGGACAGTTCGCCTGTTTTCTACTATCTGACTGACTGAATAAGTCATCAATAGCTCCACGAGTATGTTTGATTTTTATTTAGCCATTAACTTACAGTTTAAGAGTAAATAATGAGATGGTTATACATAGGTACTGGTACACCTACCTAGTATCATGTAGCCCGCTTGCACGGCTTGACTGGAGCCCTCATAGAACCGTTTGGAATTTGGAAAGGTGCGATGAAGCAGGTTCTGCCTGCACGGTAGTATGGACGTTTGTGGATGAGACGTAGATCTCGTCAGCGTTGTCTCGCAGAGTGCATTCATCGAAGACACACTGGACACATCCCAGGCCTTTCGTTCACCTTTAGTGTTTCTGGAAGGGACGCTAACCAGCGCTCGGTACGTGCAGAATGTTGTTAGACCCGCTTTCTTTTTTTTTTTGCCGTTCTTGCAACAGGAAGGTGATGTGTAGTTCCAACATATTAATGCTCGTCCACACACTGCTCATGAAACTCAACAAGCCCTGCAAGACGTGAAGCAACTTCCCTTGCCAGCACGATCCCCGGACTTGTCTGCAATCGAGCACGTGTGGGATGTGATGGGACGAGAAGTGACTCGTGCGACTCGTCAGCCAACAACTCTTGTAGAACTACGTTAGCAGGTCGAGCAGCAGTGGGGTTACATATTCCAGAACAGTATTCCCAAGCTATACGGTCGGCTGGATAGCAAAGTCAGTGCTTGCATTGCCGCCTTTGGAGGCTACATTACGTACTAATATGGGTGTTTCAGTATGGGTCAATACCTTGTAACGGATCCTATTAAATGCTTTACTTCACCGAAGTATGCGATACCCTCCAAATTCAACCAGTTTAACGAGTATTTGTGATTATAGAAAAGTTATTGTGTATGTTAACAATGATTGCATAACATGTCTCCATAAACAGTCAACCCATTAAATTATACTGAATAACTGACCCACACAAAAGTTAATATCACTTGATTACTGATACAGCAAACGTCATCATGTAAAAACACTAAGTTAATCTTAAATAATTAATATGAAGTACGAAAAATAGTGGCCAACTTAGGTATTTTGGATGTCGTTAAATAAAAATCATCCAGTGAAACCTATTTATTCACTAGGATAGTTCTCACTCAGTATTCACGTAAACTCTCCTATTTTAGACGAAAACCAATGTAATTCTTAATAATTCATGTTTCTTATTTATGCAAATTAGAGAAGTCAATTGACAAACTTCTAAAAAACGGCCTTTTGTAACAAAGAATTATTCTGTCAAGTCAACAAATCTGTCATTTTAATAACGTGTTAAAGTATGTCATTTGATATAAATTAATAACTTTTCTGCACAAATTACGATAACAGATGTACATGTGACTTATAAACTATATCTCTTTTTAGTAGTTCTTTGACAAGGTTATAAATACAAGCAGCAAAAAGGGTCGGGAGCGCAGTCGGAATGTCACTTTCGTAAAGTGTGTACGTGTGTTATTGTTAGAGGTGGATAAACAATGCTAAGAACATGTAAAAGAAGTACTACTTTGTGTTGTGTCAATGTCTTTGGTGGACAGTGCAATTAAGATGGCCACCGGAGTAATAAAAATTTGAAGTTTAAATATTTGTTGGTTTCGCTCGTTATTTATCATCAAAAGCACATCAAAAACACGGGACCTTATCTTTTTACCCCTAGAGCTTTAGAGCCAGCATCAGCATCGAGACACAGCAGCGATCAAGCAAGCAGCAGCGATTACCACAATGCACTTGAATGGCGCCAACCTTACATCAAGTGCTATCAAGCTCCGTAAATGGGAGTGAAATAGTGCGATTGTAGCAATATCTACGACTAGGCGACCATTGCAACCTGATAACTCAGAACCGCTTGCGTTACTTAAGACGACCGCTAAACCCGAAGGGCAGAACAGGTGATAAGGATTGCGGAAAGGGCCAAATAAGGTGTCGGTCAGGTTCACTCAAAATTGTAATTTATTGTTATTTAATAATACCTTTAAACCAAAACGGCACGTAGCCGAACCTTTAGAATAACGAGTTTCAAAAAGGAAATTATTTCACGACTGAAGGCGTCCAAACAAGAAATCTTAGAAGTCAACAAACTGAAAATGTAATTAAAACAGCAAATAAAATAATTAAAATATGTATGGTATCACAGTTATTCTGGAAAGCTTCAAGGCAAAAGTAGGTAGAACAAACATATACAAGGTACAATACAAACGGCTGAGGGCCACAATTAAATTTGAAATTTTTAAAATATATTACCACAATCTTTTGAGGCAGACGGCCGCAATGTTATTGCCTAAGGGGTAATTTCAAGAATAAAGTTATAAGCGGATTAAGGCTCACAATTGATTTTCCAAACCTAAAAAAAATACATCAAGTCCAGTAAAACCAAGAATTTTTAAATCATTGGCTATGATAGTTTATAAACAGACAATTAAATACCGGTGACAAAGACAATAAAGAAAAAGGGACTCAAAAGCCTCCAGGAAGGTCGGTCTGCCCTCGTTCACTTAGGTAAGACAAGTGGTGCGCCCAACTACACTTCATCCGTCGGAACCCAACCAGGGGACAACCAGGGACCGACCGACAGAACGACTTGCTTGCCACCAATCAGTACATGAGAACTCAAGCACCAAAAGTTACGAACGAGATTATCCACAATGAAATATGTATTACCTGTCAAAACTACACACCATGTTGGACAGCAACAACAGGTGAGGAAAGGACGCTGCCTGAAATTACGTTAGTGGCCAGGGCAGGTAACCAGAACATTAACGGCCACAAGGCAGAAAATTCTGATGGACCACTCGAATTGTAGTCAACCAATATAGTTAATTGCACCGCGTGGCGGCTAAATTTCAGCTATAGAAACACTCGGTGTTGCTCACAGGAAAACCTCCCCAACAGCGAAACACGGAAACGAACCACAATATGAATGCACGTAGCTTGGATAGTTGAAACCCCCTACTGAACTTTGACGTCCTGGGTAGGTGAATAACGAAGCTCGTAGCGATCGGACAGCTCCACACACGCTTCGACACTGCGCAGGGGCCGCTAGCGGACTCAGCCGACTGCACCGGGCGGAGATAACTTCCCTGGTCCGCAGCAACCGACCGACTCCCTCAGAATGCCGACAACATCTAAAAATAGTCGTCAGTGGAAATAACGCCAACTACACTCACAACCTGACAAACACTTGCACGAAGACAATAACTAAGCACACACGAAGACAAATCTGGAGTCGATGCGCGCGCGCACACACACACACACACACACACACACACACACACACACACACACACACACACACAGCCGACTCATGAACGATCGGCGAGCCAAAACGCGTCGTCCGGTAGGACGACCGACCGACGATCCACCAAGACCGTGGTGCGGCTCAAGTGACGCATGGCGGCAATGGTCGGGCGAGCCATGTCGACGCAGACCTCACTGCTGCTCCAACCCGACTGGCCTAGTGCAGCATTCCAACTCCCCGACTGACAGGTCCGGACTGCACTCCAGACGCATTCCAACTGAGTGGCAGCCCGAACTCACGACCCGAAATCCGTACGACAGACAACGACCAGGAAGTAATAGCAGTCAAGCAAAGATACTACGAGAGGGGATATATCGATACGCGCTGCTAACGCCGCTCACGGTCAGGCAAAGCAGCAACTCAGTGACAGTAGTAATTTAAATTATCGTAGTGAGGTGGAAGTACGTTAAAAACGGGGTGTAAAGTACATGATGGCGGGAATAGGAACCACGCACGGCTCGCTACTGATCTGTAAATGTAATCATTTCGTATACTTCACGTACTGTTGTAATGGTAAATCCTGAGTGAATAGGAAGGGCATTTTAACTTTTTCCGGCAGTGTATATAGCTTACTGTGCGAGCACAGCTTAGTAGGAAGAATACGTTATTGAATTTTTAGTTGTTTTGGGGGTATACTAGTTGCGAAATTTAGTACACAGTGCTGCCATCTCTGGGAGCAACAGAAGCTATAAACAGACTGGCATCGAACTGAAATGGCCTTGGATGATGGTTGTGGACACATCATTAAATGATGATTCAGCTCTAAAGCAGAAGTTATCAGTTGTGGCTGCTGGTTGGTGGTGCGCTAGCTGACGTGACTTTACGATCCTGCTTGGCTGAACGAACAGCTTGTCGAGTGGAGAGTCGCTGAAGTTCTGCTTGGCGTTGTCGCCCTCATGAAACAACTTATTCAGTATTTGCATGACAGTCGTACTGATCAACGCGAGCACCAATATTGAGGAACGACCGAATACGATCTTGCTTATGTCGAATTCGGATATGTGCTGGTTGACGTTTCTGCTTCTTGCAACCAGCCATCCTTCAGATACGACTGCTGAATGAGAAACTCGCTGCATATTCGTCCTTTATAAAGAGGTCATGGTCGGTATTACTGCTGCCTGTTTTGTGTGGGTGTGTCAAAATGCTAACTTTTATCGGCATTTGGCATACGTACTATGCAGACAGTATTTTTTTTGCTTAGTTCTTTATATCTGTTGAATAAAAAAATCATGCAGAACACAAAGTAGCTGTTAACAAATCATAATGCGCTACAACAACTGGTAAGAAGTACAGTGTTTTTGGATTACTGAGGAAAGAAAAAATAATTCGATCTGAAGTGAAAATGCAACTTAGTTTTCTGGTTATATGGTGTCTTTCTTATGGATTAATAATAAACCAAAAAAGGCGAATATTTACATAGTGTCTGTTCTTTCAGACTTGTCAGAAAGGACAGACACATCACCACATATCTAATTACGGCGATGACAACCAATGAGCCCTTCACTGGAGATACACATCAAGCTGGAATTCATATCGGAATCGGTGAGATGGAGAGAGTAATGAGGCTAATGAACAAGAGCACTGCGTCAGTGATGTGTGGCATAAATTGAGAATTTGGGTCTGACGAGAAATTTGCTAGCTTAGTCCGCGCGGTAGTCGTGCCCACTGTGTCCGGATGGCGTAGTGATCAGTATATCTGCCTAGTATGCAGAAGGCCCGGATTTGGTACAAATATTAAACTTTGCCCATTGATATAAATCAGTGCTCACTGGAAGCTAATGCTTTTAATTCCTTTGTGTGTAGAAAATGCGAAACTAATGAGCAGGAACGGAAATGAGTTTAACGATAAACTCACCTCTCTAACATAAATCTTAATTTCAGGAAGATATTTCTTAGAATGTACGGCTTGAGCACAGTTTATCAGGGAAGTGAATCAAGGACTGTGGTAGAAACGGAAAAGCAAAGAAGCGTTTGTGATGTGGTGTTACAAACGGATCAACCATCCTTTTGTAAGAAAACAAATGAGAAGGATTTCAACAGAGTCATTGAGGAAAGTAATGTGTGAAAAACAGAGTGAGAGACAGAAGGATTGTACATATTTTAGGGAATAACTTCTTTTTTATTAGAGAAGGCGCGGAGAGAAAAATCTGTTTTGGAGTTCAGAGATTTATTGTAAGCGCTACGCCAAGCTGAAGAGACTGGTACGGGAGAGGAAGTCGTATCGTAAGTACTTTGTCACATTCAAAATGCTCAGAAGAGTACAATCAAGACATAAACGCCCCTGAGTGTTTACGAAGCTCCTCTGAACTTCACTGAACATGGGCCTACATGCAGTTGCGCTGTGCAGTACATTTTTCCTCCCCCTCCACTCAGTAACTGCAGGAATCACTGCAAACAGCTTGATTCCATATTCTCAAGGAGTGATGCTATGCTTGCAGTAAACGATGTTAACTACGGATGCTGGAATGTGGTCACAGTAATATCATCTGGATGGACTGATACATTGAATGCTTTCCGGCTGACATTCAGTGTGTGGGAATCAATCCATCCCCATTCTGTGACTGCACGAAGTCAACCGAAAGTGATACCAGCCTCATACTGTTTGAAACCACAAACTGAGAAAGGAACAGATAACCGTTTTGCCACATGTGTGCCACCTTCAAGCAGAATTTCCCTGAAGTGCTGGAACAGTTTTCTTATCAACAAAGACTTTTTTTTTAATTTCTGGAAACCCCCCAGCCGCTCCAAATATTATCGAAGTTCAAAGCTGCCATTGGACATCACATTAGGTGACACTGCAAAAGTGAATGTAATGTGACCGTAAACATAATTTAAACACTGTACTAACAAGGGAAATTCCCCATCGCACTCCCCTCAGATTTAGTGGTAGGACGACCCAGTCGATAGCCCGTCAAAAACTGAACACAGATCAAGCATGAAAACAGGAAGAAGGTGTGAAAAGAGAAGCAAAACAGAAACAGTGAATGTTCCAAGCTCATGATGTACAACATCTAGTGAAGCGGTCGTGTGGTCACCGTGTTGGAATTCGAAGCGGGAGATCTATGTTCTCTCGTTCCTCATGTTCTTTTTTTTTTACTCACAAAATTATAAACTGTTCCTCCAGTCATTGACGTGTCTGTTTCCTGTATTCAAATTCGCATCTTTGTCGAGGTGTAACGTCTGTTTGGAACAGCGAGGTGTAAGGAAGGACCTCCAGACATACGTACCTCCTATTTCTTCTACACGAGTACGACCTCTTATGACTCTTGCGTTCCGTTTTGGGAGTTTTGACCCTCGAATTACTGTGTTGCAACATAGTTCCCACCCGTTATTTGTTGTTTTCATTTCTGTGAGAGGTTATGGAGCATCTTGCCTTCTCTCACTATTCATCACATTCACTTGCGACGGTAATACACTCCTGGAAATTGAAATAAGAACACCGTGAATTCATTGTCCCAGGAAGGGGAAAATTTATTGACACATTCCTGGGGTCAGATACATCACATGATCACACTGACAGAACCACAGGCACATAGACACAGGCAACAGAGCATGCACAATGTCGGCACTAGTACAGTGTATATCCACCTTTCGCAGCAATGCAGGCTGCTATTCTCCCATGGAGACGATCGTAGAGATGCTGGATGTAGTCCTGTGGAACGGCTTGCCATGCCATTTCCACCTGGCGCCTCAGTTGGACCAGCGTTCTTGCTGGACGTGCAGACCGCGTGAGACGACGCTTCATCCAGTCCCAAACATGCTCAATGGGGGACAGATCCGGAGATCTTGCTGGCCAGGGTAGTTGACTTACACCTTCTAGAGCACGTTGGGTGGCACGGGATACATGCGGACGTGCATTGTCCTGTTGGAACAGCAAGTTCCCTTGCCGGTCTAGGAATGGTAGAACGATGGGTTCGATGACGGTTTGGATGTACCGTGCACTATTCAGTGTCCCCTCGACGATCACCAGTGGTGTACGGCCAGTGTAGGAGATCGCTCCCCACACCATGATGCCGGGTGTTGGCCCTGTGTGCCTCGGTCGTATGCAGTCCTGATTGTGGCGCTCACCTGCACGGCGCCAAACACGCATACGACCATCATTGGCACCAAGGCAGAAGCGACTCTCATCGCTGAAGACGACACGTCTCCATTCGTCCCTCCATTCACGCCTGTCGCGACACCACTGGAGGCGGGCTGCACGATGTTGGGGCGTGAGCGGAAGACGGCCTAACGGTGTGCGGGACCGTAGCCCAGCTTCATGGAGACGGTTGCGAATGGTCCTCGCCGATACCCCAGGAGCAACAGTGTCCCTAATTTGCTGGGAAGTGGCGGTGCGGTCCCCTACGGCACTGCGTAGGATCCTACGGTCTTGGCGTGCATCCGTGCGTCGCTGCGGTCCGGTCCCAGGTCGACGGGCACGTGCACCTTCCGCCGACCACTGGCGACAACATCGATGTACTGTGGAGACCTCACGACCCACGTGTTGAGCAATTCGGCGGTACGTCCACCCGGCCTCCCGCATGCCCACTATACGCCCTCGCTCAAAGTCCGTCAACTGCACATACGGTTCACGTCCACGCTGTCGCAGCATGCTACCAGTGTTAAAGACTGCGATGGAGCTCCGTATGCCACGGCAAACTGGCTGACACTGACGGCGGTGGTGCACAAATGCTGCACAGCTAGCGCCATTCGACGGCCAACACCGCGGTTCCTGGTGTGTCCGCTGTGCCGTGCATGTGATCATTGCTTGTACAGCCCTCTCGCAGTGTCCGGAGCAAGTATGGTGGGTCTGACACACCGGTGTCAATGTGTTCTTTTTTCCATTTCCAGGAGTGTATATTCTTTCCAAATGACTCATATTCTATAACGAATGTATACTATGGTAATTGCCAAAGAAAGGGGCCCAACACCGTGACCACACAACCATGATACGTCCTCCTTTCAGCTCCCTCGAGGTTGAAGATCTTGAAGGTGGACCGTTCACTTTCCACTTTCCATTTTGCTTCTTTTTTCACTGTTCAATACATCTTCCTGTTTTCGTTCAAATGGTTCAAATGGCTCTGAACACAACGGGACTTAACTTCTGAGGTCATCAGTTTTCCCTGTTACTTATTGATATTGATGGCCCCTAACCATTTGTTTTTGTAACAAATAACAGTTTTTCCTAGGACTATACTTTCATACTGTACTTGCCATTCCAACTGCAAGTTGACCCCTGTTTTGAGACAATGTTTCACGACTACTAGCATATAAGGTAGTAGACAGATGCAACAACTGTAATCGCATCTTGTTACGGCAGTTAGGGTGCATGGTCGTTCCAGGTCGGATACTGGAAGCGTCGGTGGCCAGGAGATAGAGAGGCTTTGGTCACTTGGTTCAGTGGCTGCAGACGACGGATTAAATTTCTGCTGTTGGGAAGGCTATCAGGAGGCAAGCAGATGGCAAGGCAGATATACCGCCCCCGGCACGGTCGCTGTAAAAGCTTAACCGTTTGATGGTTAAGAGGACGTCTATGACAGGAAAGAAAGACTGTAATATTCCTTGAACGGACCAAAAAGCAATAACACCTGAACTAATACAGACAGGAAATGAGTACTTATATCAAATCAAAGAGAAAACTCAAAAGAGTATACGTGTCCAGACGCGCTCTTAATAAGGCCATTAGGTTTTAAGTTCTCCAAGATGAAAAATTTATAATGATTCAGAAAATTTAAAAACTAATAACCCTTTACGCGATTGTCATAAACTACGTCTCGGTGGATAGCGCTTGAAGAGCTCTATCGAAACATACTAATAGAATTGTTGTACCTATAACAATACATCTACATCTACATCTATACTCCGCGAGCCACCTTACGGTGTGTGGCGGAGGGTACTTATTGTACCACTATCTGATCCCCCCTTCCCTGTTCCATTCACGAATTGTGCGTGGGAAGAACGACTGCTTGTAAGTCTCCGTATTTGCTCTAATTTCTCGGATCTTTTCGTTGTGATCATTACGCGAGATATATGTGGGCGGTAGTAATATGTTGCCCATCTCTTCCCGGAATGTGCTCTCTCGTAATTTCGATAATAAACCTCTCCGTATTGCGTAACGCCTTTCTTGAAGTGTCCGCCACTGGAGCTTGTTCAGCATCTCCGTAACGCTCTCGCACTGACTAAATGTCCCCATGACGAATCGCGCTGCTTTTCGCTGGATCATGTCTATCTCTTCTATTAATCCAACCTGGTAAGGGTCCCATACTGATGAGAAATACTCAAGAATCGGACGAACAAGCGTTTTGTAAGCTACTTCTTTCGTCGATGAGTCACATTTTCTTAGAATTCTTCCTATGAATCTCAACCTGGCGCCTGCTTTTCCCACTATTTGTTTTATGTGATCATTCCACTTCAGATCGCTCCGGATAGTAACTCCTAAGTATTTTACGGTCGTTACCGCTTCCAATGATTTACCACCTATGGCATAATCGTACTGGAATGGATTTCTGCCCCTATGTATGCGCATTATATTACATTTATCTACGTTTAGGGAAAGATGCCAGCTGTCGCACCATGCATTAATCCTCTGCAGGTCCTCCTGGAGTACGTACGAGTCTTCTGATGTTGCTACTTTCTTGTAGACAACCGTGTCATCTGCAAATAGCCTCACGGAGCTACCGATGTTGTCAACTAAGTCATTTATGTATATTGTAAACAATAAAGGTCCTATCACGCTTCCCTGCGGTACTCCCGAAATTACCTCTACATCTGCAGATTTTGAACCGTTAAGAATGACATGTTGTGTTCTTTCTTCTAGGAAATCCTGAATCCAATCACAAACCTGGTCCGATATTCCGTAAGCTCGTATTTTTTTCACTAAACGTAAGTGCGGAACCGTATCAAATGCCTTCCTGAAGTCCAGGAATACGGCATCAATCTGCTCGCCAGTGTCTACGGCACTGTGAATTTCTTGGGCAAATAGGGCGAGCTGAGTTTCACATGATCTCTGTTTGCGGAATCCATGTTGGTTATGACGAAGGAGATTTGTATTATCTAAGAACGTCATAATACGAGAACACAAAACATGTTCCATTATTCTACAACAGATTGACGTAAGCGAAATAGGCCTATAATTATTCGCATCTGATTTATGACCCTTCTTGAAAATGGGAACGACCTGCGCTTTCTTCCAGTCGCTAGGTACTTTACGTTCTTCCAGCGATCTACGATAAATTGCTGATAGAAAGGGGGCAAGTTCTTTAGCATAATCACTGTAGAATCTTAAGGGTATCTCGTCTGGTCCGGACGCTTTTCCGCTACTAAGTGATAGCAGTTGTTTTTCAATTCCGATATCGTTTATTTCAATATTTTCCATTTTGGCGTCCGTGCGACGGCTGAAGTCAGGGACCGTGTTACGATTTTCCGCAGTGAAACAGTTTCGGAACACTGAATTCAGTATTTCTGCCTTTCTTCGGTCGTCCTCTGTTTCGGTGCCATCGTGGTCAACGAGTGACTGAATAGGGGATTTAGATCCGCTTACCGATTTTACATATGACCAAAACTTTTTAGGGTTCTTGTTTAGATTGTTTGCCAATGTTTTATGTTCGAATTCGTTGAATGCTTCTCTCATTGCTCTCTTTACGCTCTTTTTCGCTTCGTTCAGCTTTTCCTTATCAGCTATGATTCGACTACTCTTAAACCTATGATGAAGCTTTCTTTGTTTCCGTAGTACCTTTCGTACATGATTGTTATACCACGGTGGATCTTTCCCCTCGCTTTGGACCTTAGTCGGTACGAACTTATCTAAGGCGTACTGGACGATGTTTTTGAATTTTTTCCATTTTTGTTCCACATCCTCTTCCTCAGAAATGAACGTTTGATGGTGGTCACTCAGATATTCTGCGATTTGTGCCCTATCACTCTTGTTAAGCAAATATATTTTCCTTCCTTTCTTGGCATTTCTTATTACACTTGTAGTCATTGATGCAACCACTGACTTATGATCACTGATACCCTCTTCTACATTCACGGAGTCGAAAAGTTCCGGTCTATTTGTTGCTATGAGGTCTAAAACGTTAGCTTCACGAGTTGGTTCTCTAACTATCTGCTCGAAGTAATTCTCGGACAAGGCAGTCAGGATAATGTCACAAGAGTCTCTGTCCCTGGCTCCAGTTCTGATTGTGTGACTATCCCATTCTATACCTGGTAGATTGAAGTCTCCCCCTATTACAATAGTATGATCACGAAACTTCTTCACGACGTTCTGCAGGTTCTCTCTGAGGCGCTCAACTACTACGGTTGCTGATGCAGGTGGTCTATAGAAGCATCCGACTATCATATCTGACCCACCTTTGATACTTAACTTAACCCAGATTATTTCACATTCGCATTCGCTAATAACTTCACTGGATATTATTGAATTCTTTACTGCTATAAATACTCCTCCACCATTGGCGTTTATCCTATCCTTGCGGTATATATTCCATTCTGTGTCTAGGATTTCGTTACTGTTCACTTCCGGTTTTAACCAACTTTCCGTTCCTAATACTATATGCGCACTATTTCCTTCAATAAGAGATACTAATTCAGGAACCTTGCCCTGGATACTCCTGCAGTTTACCAATATTACGTTAACTTTTCCTGTTTTTGGTCTCTGAGGACGGACGTTCTTTATCAACGATGATAATGTCCTCTCTGGTAAGCCGTCAGGTATTATATCGTTTCGCCCAAGGGGGGTCCCTCTAACCTAAAAAACCCCCGTGTGCACGCCACACGTACTCTGCTACCCTAGTAGCTGCTTCCGGTGTGTAGTGCACGCCTGACCTGTCTAGGGGGGCCCTACAGTTCTCCACCCAATAACGGAGGTCGATGAATTTGCAACCATTATAGTCGCAGAGTCGTCTGAGCCTCTGGTTTAGACCCTCCACACGGCTCCAAACCAGAGGACCGCGATCGACTCTGGGCACTATGCTGCAGATATTAAGCTCAGCTTGCACTCCGCGTGCGATGCTGGTTGTCTTCACCAAATCAGCCAGCCGCCGGAAGGAACCAAGGATGGCCTCAGAACCCAAGCGGCAGGCGTCATTCGTTCCGACATGTGCTACTATCTGCAGCCGGTCACACCCAGTGCGTTCAATAGCTGCCGGAAGGGCCTCCTCCACATTACGGACGAGACCCCCCGGCAAGCACACCGAGTGCACACTGGCATTCTTCCCCGACCTACCCGCTATTTTCCTGAGGGGCTCCATAACCCGCCTAACGTTGGAGCTCCCTATAACTAATAGGCCCGCCCTCTGTGACTGTCGGGACCTTGCCGGAGAATCGGCCACTGGCCCAACAGGCGAGGCATCCTGTGGTGGCTCGGAAACGATGTCATCACCACTAGGAAGCACCCCGTACCTGTTGGAAAGGGGTAAGGCAGCTGCCACGCGGCCAGATCCCACCTTCGCCTTTCGGCCAGGCACGCGCGAGCCCACCACTGTCCGCCATTCACCCTGGAGTGATGGCTGACCGGTAAGATGCTCACTGCCGGAAGACGCAGCGACATCAGGGGTTCCATGTGATTCCAAGGCCACCGAAGTAGGCATAGGTCTCACCACAGTTGCCCCAACGCCACTACGAGCCGACGCCTGCGCCTCGAGCTCGATGAGCCTAACAGACAAAGCCTCCACCTGCCCCCGAAGAGTGGCCAATTCTCCTTGCGTCCGCTCACAACAACCACAGTCCCTACACATGACTATGTTTACCCTACTCTATACGGTGACAAATTCCCAAGATAATCTTCTGATGAGCTACTCTGATAATCAAGAAACACTCACTGAAATACGAGACGCGAAAACTACGCTAGGTTTTCCCAGAAAAACTATTTAAAAGCTAAGCGCAGCAAGTAAGTACAAATACGCTTTATACAAACAGTACTCGCTGCTGCTGGTGCTCTCGCTCTGGCTGTCACAAGACAACTGCTGATTCAAGTGACTAGTGGCTAACGGACGCGAAACAAACAAAAGACGGTTTTAGGGCGCTTTCTGTTCTAAACGATCAAGAAAACACTAAGAAATCTAACACGAAAACTACGTAAAGTTTTATCAAGAACTGTTAGTTACTATGCAGAGCAGATAAACACAAATAGAATCCCTTCCTTAGTGGAAGGTCGTAAACAAAATGCAAAATAAACGCTTTATACAAACAATACTCGCTGCTGCTGGTGTTCTCGCTCTGGCTGTCACAAGACAAGATAACAATATTTTACTTACAAGCTATAACGTGTATTCCGTTACATAAAACGGTCATTTTCACCCGAAATAGCCAGTAAATTAATAAGCATAACAGCGGTATGACATACTAGACTAAGATATATTTCTATAAATGTGTACACTTTACCATGTTTGGAATTGTTTGTTAGTAATTAGCATGTAGTAAATATCACACTGATAAAACAGTGAATATTTTTAAATTATTATAGCCAGCAGAATCTAAAGTAGCATTAAAAAGGTGGGAAAATTCTAGTCTAGTTTAATAAGCTATATGTATGGTAACTGGACGTTAGCAGTCAAATTATTGCAAAGTGTTTTTCCCTTTTAAGTCTGGTATCACAGCGGAGAAGATCACAGCGAGTTATTGGGCTGTCAGTTACGAGTCAAAGTTATTGAAAAGAAAGCTCACGCTTCCGTATTTAGGAAAGAGGGAACACTTTGTTGTGCAGAGTATTCTCTGACGAGGAGAAGAATCCCTCCATCCGCATTTGGCTGCCAGTAAAGTAATACTCCTACTCTTGTGCAGTTCCAGCTCAACACTGCAAGCATAGCAAAGTCCAGCAAACATAGTAATCAATGATCACGAAATTATCTTCCGAACTGTAGCCCGGATACTCCGACGACGCAAATGTATCGGAATGCGGAAAGTATGTCGATTTTTTGGGTATTCATTCGTTTTCCCCTATTGCAAATAACTCTGTTCACTTTCAGAAGTGACAGACGCAGGCGGAAGTTGTCGACTCCGCTAACAGCCACGACTTTGAAAAGAAATATGGACTTGGTAGGCTCTTTTCTCGCTCTCGTTTCGCGAAAGCAGAGCACGACAAGCGCTGATAAGACGGAGTGACTTACAAGCTGCGAGGAAACTGCAGAATTTCTGCCGCCAGAAAGCAGTCCTTGTCTGACCGGACGCCTTCGTGTGGTCCGGCAGAAGGGAAACGGCGGGAAGGGAGAAAAGGGAAGGGAAGGGAAGGGAAGGGAAGGGAAGGAGGGGTAGAAGGGCTGCCACTTGAGTCCAGGCATGGAGGCGCAGGGACCAGGCCGCGCGGCCCTAACTGAATAAACCCCTCCCGGCGCCTCGCCAAGGAGTCGCTGCGTGAAAGGAGTGTCAACTCACGCCGCTTTCCAGGCGCACCCGCCGAGAGGAAACAAAGTCTGCGCCCGGGCGCGCCAACACGCCAAATTACGCTGACTGGCCCACTCAGAGGTTACGGCAGTCCCTCGCCTGAACGGCTACTCACATGAAGCCCTACTTACACGACAACTTTAGTCACGGGAATGAATACACTACTGGCCATTAAAATTGCTACACCAAGAAGAAGTGCAGATGATAAACGGGCATTCATTGGACAAATATATTATACTAGAACTGACATGTGATTACATTTTCACTCAATAAGGGTGCATAGATCCAGCGAAATCAATACCCAGAACAACCACCTCTGGCCATAATAACGGCCTTGATACGCCTCGGCATTGAGTCAGAGCTTGGATGGCGTGTACAGGTACAGCTGCCCATGCAGCTTCAACACGATACCACATTTCATCAAGAGTAGTGACTGGCGTATTGTGACGAGCCAGTTTCTCGGCCACCATTGACCAGACGTTTTCAATTGGTGAGAGATCTGGAGAATGTGCTGGTCAGGGCAGCAGTCGAACGATTTCTGTATCCAGAAAGGCACGTACAGGACCTACAACATGTGGTCGTACATTATCCTGCTGAAATGTAGGGTTTCGCATGGATCGAATGAAGGGTAGAGCCACGGGTCGTAACATATCTGAAATGTAACGTCCACTGTTCAAAGTGCCGTCAATGCGAACAAGAGGTGAGTGAGCTGTGTAACCAATGGCACCTCAAACCATTACGCCGGGTGATATGCCAGTATGGCGATGACGAATACACGCTTCCAATGTGCGTTCACCTCGATGTCGCCAAACACGGATGCGACCATCATGATGGTGTAAGCAGAACCTGGATTCATCCGAACAAATGATGCTTTGCCATTCGTGCACCCAGCCTCGTCGTTGAGTACACCATCGCATGCGCTCCTGTCTGTGATGCAGCGTCAAGGGTAACCGCAGCCATAGTCTCCGATGTGATAGTCCATGCTGCTGCAAACGTCGTCGAACTGTTCGTGCACGTGGCAAACGTCCCCATCTGTTGACTCAGGTATCGAGACGTGGCTGCACGATCCGTTACAGCCATGCGGATAAGATCCCTGTCATCTCGAGTGCTAGTGTTGCGAGGCCGTTGGGATCGAGCAAGGCGTTCCGTATTACCCTCCTGAACCCACATATTCTGGTAACAGTCATTGGATCTCGACCAACGCGAGCAGCAACGTCGCGATACGATAAACCGCAATAGCGATAGGCTACAATCCGACCTTTATCGAAGTCGGAATCTTGATGGTACGCGTTTCTCCTTCTTACACGAGGCATCACGTCAACGTTTCACCAGGCAACGCCAGCCAAGTGTTGTTTGTGTATGAGAAATCGGTTGGAAACTTTCCTCATGTCAGCACGTTGTAGGTGTCGCCACCGGCGCCAACCTTGTGTGAATGCTCTGAAAAGCTAATAATTTGCATATCACAGCATCTTCTTCCTGACGGTTAAATTTCGCGTCTGTAGCACGTCATCTTCGTGGTGTAGCAATTTCAATGGTCAGTAGTGTATTACAGTGAATTGCTTTAGGAGACGGACATAACGTATGAATGCCATTAGGCAGCGCTGTGTATTTAAACTGCGGAGCACAAGTAGGTCGTGTCATCTCCGTGCCCCAAAAATATTGCTGTTTCTTCCATATCCTAGATCGCTATCCACGCTGCCCCGCCTTTCGTATCCGTCTTCCACATTCCACATTCATCCTCTACCAGGTGATCAAATTTTCCCCTGTCCTCATATTCCTGGACCATTTTTCCACATCCTTTATATCGTGCAAACCTGGAAATAAAAACCCCATTGAATCCTCAATCCTCTCCAACCCTCTGCTGCTGCCGCAACTGTGCTAACATATTCTTCCCTGCTTTCGACTCCACATTCTCCAAATCCTATCCCAAGGACATTCAAGAAGCTCCCTCTCCCTAACCCAAAACCACGTGCCTATCCTGCTACAGCACTAGCCTCCATATACTTTTTTTACAATCAAGATTGTAATGCATATAGGGATTAAAATTCAATGTGAAAGAACATCAACGATAAGGTTCGCAGATGACATTGCTGTCCTCAGTGAAGACGAAGAAGTATTACAGGATCTGTTGAATTGAATGAACAGTGTAAGGAATACAGAATATGGACTGAGAGTAAATCGGAGAAAGATAAAAGTAATGAAAAGTAGCTGAAATGGGAACTGCGACAAATTTACCATCATAACTGGGGATCACGAAGTAAATGAAGCTTAGCAATTTGATACCTCGGCAGCAAAATAACACATGACGGACGGAGCAAGGAGGAGATAAAAAGTAGAATGTCACTGGCGAAACGGGCATTCTCGGCCCAAGAGAAGTCTACTTGTATCGGACATTTGTCTTCATTTGAGAAAGAAATTTCTGAGGATGTACTTTGGAGCACAGCATTGCACGGCAAATGAGACATGGACTGTGGGAAAACCGGAACGGAAGAGAATAAATATATTTGAAATGTGGTGCTACTTAAGAACATTGATATTTTGGTGGACTGATAAGAATAAGATGCACGTTAGTTTTTGATACTAAGGGAGGTAGTTTAATTTTATCTTATGTAATTTGTCTAATGAAGGTAATTTTATTCACTTGATGAGGAGGTTCTTCGCAGTATCGTCGAGGAAAGGAGAACGTGGGAAACACTGACAAGAGGAAGGGACAGTGTGATATGAAATTTGTTAAGAATTCAGGGAATAAGTGCTACTCTGACCTGAAAAGGTTGTCACAGGAGTGGAATTCTCATTAAAACCAGTAAGATGTATAAGGAAAAAGTTGTTCTAGCATCCTGACCGCCTGACTATAATAACTTTACGCTAGCTCCAACCATTCCCAGTCCTTCAGGATCCATCACCTCCCTCCTTTTCGTCCCAGCCGTTGTGATCCATCCATATCGCTCTCATCTGTTCGTCCTCCTTCTGTACTAGTAAGGCACAGGCTGAGATCACAACTCCATGGACTTGCAACAGTCAGTTTATATGTTGTAGCAGCAACCACACTACACTGGATGATTGTCTTACAAACTTTCAGGGCGGATCGAGGAGATAAAAGTATTAATTTTAGGTAAGGGACCCTAGTCCGGTAACGACTGAGTCGTTTGGTGTAAGCGAAAATCGACTCAAGTTCCGCCTTACCCTCGCGCAGCACCGACAAAGAAATGATAAAGTGCGGTGTGCACGCAGTTCTGTCACGAAACCTGATCAGCATTATAAACAGCAGTTGCGAGGATAACAGCAAGTTTCGTCTTTACGTCAGCTACAAATTTCTCCATTGTACACTCCTGGAAATTGAAATAAGAACACCGTGAATTCATTGTCCCAGGAAGGGGAAACTTTATTGACACATTCCTGGGGTCAGATACATCACATGATCACACTGACAGAACCACAGGCACATAGACACAGGCAACAGAGCATGCACAATGTCGGCACTAGTACAGTGTATATCCACCTTTCGCAGCAATGCAGGCTGCTATTCTCCCATGGAGACGATCGTAGAGATGCTGGATGTAGTCCTGTGGAACGGCTTGCCATGCCATTTCCACCTGGCGCCTCAGTTGGACCAGCGTTCGTGCTGGACGTGCAGACCGCGTGAGACGACGCTTCATCCAGTCCCAAACATGCTCAATGGGGGACAGATCCGGAGATCTTGCTGGCCAGGGTAGTTGACTTACACCTTCTAGAGCACGTTGGGTGGCACGGGATACATGCGGACGTGCATTGTCCTGTTGGAACAGCAAGTTCCCTTGCCGGTCTAGGAGTGGTAGAACGATGGGTTCGATGACGGTTTGGATGTACCGTGCACTATTCAGTGTCCCCTCGACGATCACCAGTGGTGTACGGCCAGTGTAGGAGATCGCTCCCCACACCATGATGCCGGGTGTTGGCCCTGTGTGTCTCGGTCGTATGCAGTCCTGATTGTGGCGCTCACCTGCACGGCGCCAAACACGCATACGACCATCATTGGCACCAAGGCAGAAGCGACTCTCATCGCTGAAGACGACACGTCTCCATTCGTCCCTCCATTCACGCCTGTCGCGACACCACTGGAGGCGGGCTGCACGATGTTGGGGCGTGAGCGGAAGACGGCCTAACGGTGTGCGGGACCGTAGCTCAGCTTCATGGAGACGGTTGCGAATGGTCCTCGCCGATACCCCAGGAGCAACAGTGTCCCTAATTTGCTGGGAAGTGGCGGTGCGGTCCCCTACGGCACTGCGTAGGATCCTACGGTCTTGGCGTGCATCCGTGCGTCGCTGCGGTCCGGTCCCAGGTCGACGGGCACGTGCACCTTCCGCCGACCACTGGCGACAACATCGATGTACTGTGGAGACCTCACGACCCACGTGTTGAGCAATTCGGCGGTACGTCCACCCGGCCTCCCGCATGCCCACTATACGCCCTCGCTCAAAGTCCGTCAACTGCACATACGGTTCACGTCCACGCTGTCGCGGCATGCTACCAGTGTTAAAGACTGCGATGGAGCTCCGTATGCCACGGCAAACTGGCTGACACTGACGGCGGTGGTGCACAAATGCTGCGCAGCTAGCGCCATTCGACGGCCAACACCGCGGTTCCTGGTGTGTCCGCTGTGCCGTGCGTGTGATCATTGCTTGTACAGCCCTCTCACAGTGTCCGGAGCAAGTATGGTGGGTCTGGCACACCGGTGTCAGTGTGTTCTTTTTTCCATTTCCAGTAGTGTATATCTCCGGCAGGTGCTCTATACGTTTAAATGAAGTAAACTCGGTAATTTTGCGACTTCCTATCCTGTGCGATTTCTTGAACCTGCGTAGCCAGGTCGTCGAAGCCTGGAAATTAGCAATGTTCGTGTCAGATCCAATTCGGAGGGCCCAGGCTCGTAGATCTCCATCGGCAACGGTGCATAGTCTTTCACGAGCAGTTCTAAATCTTTCGAACAATTTTTCATTCAGACGATTCCAGGTTTCCGTTTAGCGCATATTTCGTACTTCATGTAATTCATTCTTCCATTTTTATAGTTAACGCTCCGATTTTTCGAAACGAAAACGCCTTTCACACTGCTTAACTTCAAGCGTTTTTTCCCTCCTTCGTTTAACCAATATTTCACTGTGGACTCGCAGTTATTTCCTATCTCTTCTAATGTAACCACAGTTTCAAACGAAATTTCGATATCATTCGAATGAATGTCAAGGAAATCAGCTAACAAATGACACATACGTACGCCCTCAGGAGACGTGGGCGATTTAGGCTGGAAACCACGTTCTTCGTATTTCATCATTGCTAAACTGACAGAACGTTAATTGGATTCCACATTACTGTGAAACTGGAAGAAAAAAAAGTACTATTAGCAGGCATGCCTGCCTTACGAAAGCACAATAAATATTTTTTTCAGTTTTCTCTATATTGTAAGTCCTTACCAATACTCTATAAAGCAATTGATAATTTGCAACAGATGTTCCTTGAGTGGCTAATTCGAGAGAATAGTAAATGCATGCTGCTGTGTCAGAAAAACGTCAACGAACGGTAACCTGAACCGTCCTTTACAGATTACGGTCGGGTTATGTGGTGTTTCCTGTTTACAAATGTACCGCTGACCTCGGCTGTCTGTGGGCCTAGTTGCGCATGTGCAGTTGCTACAGCGCCAGTAGTGGTATACATTTCTACCGCCGCTTGCCGCGCTAGGAATTTGGCAATTTTCAGCTGTTTTTTAGATACTTGCAGGTAAAATTTCGACAGTGCGTTTCTTTCGTTGTCTTCTTCCTGTGTAAAAAAATTCAGGGTAGATTTCGAAATGTCTTACTGGACCATTCGCTTGTAAGACTAAGGGCCTCAGCTTCCGAACCTTCTTCATGACATACAGAATTCCCGCTAAATACTGCCCAATGTTCGCAGAAATCTTCCTCGTTGATGGACTAGTAAAGGCGCACTTAATTTCACGTCAGCAAGACCAAAAACCCAGAGTCTACACACTACTAATGAATTCCATTTCCCAGTACGTATTTCACAAGCTGCTACATTTACAACAGTTGACCAAACTGGCTTCCGCCAGCTTTAATAGAGGCATAACATCATCACACAAAGTTCTGTCGTACCCGTTCTAATACTCCGGAGCCATTTGAATAATATCGCAGCCAGCGATAACTCTTGCCTTCCTCTTCAATCCTCTTCAATCTCGGCGGGCGTCTCGTACACAACACTTTTTACATAACCCCGCAAGAAGAAATCAATTGGGCTAAGTACGGTGAACGTGCTGGCTCTAAACAGGACATCCTCTGCCAATGTACTTTTCAGGGAGTGTGTGATCCAGGCGTTCACAAACCCTTAGTCAAAGACACTGGACTCGTATTGGGGAGGACGACGGTTCAATCCCGCGTCCGGCCGTCCTGATTTAGGTTTTCCGCGATTTCCCTAAATCGCTCCAGGCAAATGCCGGGATGGTTCCTTTGAAAGGGCACGGCCGACTTCCTTCCCCATCCTTCCCTAATCCGATGAGACCGATGACCTCGCAGTTTGGTCTCTTCCCCCAAACAACCCCCTCCCCCCCGCCCCCTTAGTCAAAGTGACGTGGGGTTCCATCTCGTTGACACAACATCATTGACGAATAACAAGCAGGATACATTCCAGAAGCCTGGGTAGTATCCAAATATATTCCACTGTCAGAGGTATCATGGAATGACCTTTCATTTTATCTAGATCTCACTGTTTTACTAGAACTGTTCACAACTATGGCTGAAGAGTGACAATATTTCTGCTGCCGAAACGCGAACGTCATGGAGGAGTAATGATATAGACAATAAAGTAATAATTAAAACAAACGGACCGCGTTGCGTTTATTACAATATGAATGATGGTGACACCTTTTTTTTTTGAGGTGGTGTTGGATGGGTGGGAGTGCTTAGCATTCTTCTAACTTGTTCGTACCCACCGAAAAATACCGCCTTATTTGGCGATGGTACCCTGCCTCATACGTATGCACTGTTCGGACGGTGTATACGCTGGAGGAAAAAAAAAAACAAACAAATAGAGGATCGCCAGGAGAGTACATGCGTGGCTATGCACAGGCTTCTCAGAAACCCTTCCCAGCGCTCCACCTTGCGGCATAGGGAGGTGAGGAAGTGTGTCATTGAATCCGTGCAGCGGATTAACGACTGCTGGTCTGGTAAACTGCCCACGTGTGGTTCTTAAGCGATTTTCCAAGTACGTTTAGGCAATTTCTGGAATAGTCTCCAATCTCTACCTCTGAAAAGATGATAAACAAGCAGTTAAAATACGACAGCACTCAGAGCAGTGTTTACACGATTCACAGACGGACGGCACACACGGCTTCCCTCTCTTAGTGACTGACGACTGTGTTGACAGGAGCGGCAATCGGTCGCAAAGCTAAAATAAAACAAATTTACGAAATCTTAAAAACGGCATATTCCCTGAATAAGCGCAAGGAAAGAGAGACTGCAGTTGTTTTATCTATCAAACAAATGTGCCGACTTGTTCATGTAAACAGCGTTGTATCCTGTCAACTCTCCCTAAAACTCTTCTCTAGTTTTGTATTCTAAAAGTGCTGACTCCTTTCGTTATCTTCATGTAGCTTTTCACAATATTCTTCTTCTATTATAGGCATAAATTTACCATATAGTTAATCCAGTATTGTAGCTGTGCGCGCTTTTGCGTCCTCTGAATGACCTGTTAAAATATTTCCTAGAGAAAGGTATGTTTACCTTAGTAACACGGCGTATGTTTATATTTTTCAAGGCGTCCTGGCTACTGACTCCAGAACGTTTCCTTTCATTTATTTTATATTCTATATTTACGAAAGATTGCGAGTAGAAATTTCCTCTTTGATCTTTCCTAAATATGAAGACGATCGTGTAAACAAATGAAACCGATAATCTCCATTACGAGTTTTATACAGTATGGTTCAAAATTCCTATTGCAAGCTTCTAAGGGTTGTAGAGACGAGATATAGTAGATTAAGTTTTAACAAGGAAAGCATGTCGGTAAATGTACCGTTTGGATATAAAGTCAGTTTGAAGATCGGATCACTTACAATATCTCCCACTTCAAGGTAGGCACACAAGCTGAGGGGAGGGCGCGGTCGCGTCATCGTAAGTAGCTGTTGAGATTATGACATCACGTAACACATCCGTCAGACTACAACAACGGCTGGAATGAATTGGTACGTTCGAAACTTGAAGGGTTGGCTCTGGTGCTCCATCGACGAGGTGCATTTTCGCCTCTGAAAAGGACGTCCTTCGTCACGTAGAAGAGAACCCGAGCACAAGTACTCAAACGTTGCCCATGCCCTACAGCTCACAGGTCAGATATCATTGTCTCTGCTATGTGCGTTCCATGAAGCGGGGCATTTGAAGGGGGCCGATATTCAAACTTACTTTGTGTCCAAAATGTACAGTTTCGGAGATAGGTTACATACTAAAACTTTATCTACTAAGTCCCCTCTACAGACCCTAGAAAACTGTAATAGGAATTTTGAGACACGTTGTGCATTATAAAGAGAGAACTTGTCCAGTGGAGACGAACTGCGGGAAACAATCCCTGAAAGAAAAAGACCAAAGAAGATTATGTGGACATGTAGTCGGAAATACATTCCAATGGGGGTACACCTACTTAAAGCTGTAGATAAAAGATCTTTGACAGTGACTGCGGTGCAGCACTAGGCAGGGGAAAGCCCAATGAGCGTGTGGAACATTCTCCAAGACAACCTTCACTATCTGTATCACTTACAATGCGTGGAGGCTCTGTCACCCAAGGGATTGCCTTTGCGGTGACGTTTTTTCGCTGGTTTGTGTAACAGACAACCACGTTGCTGGGATTTCTGTCATCCACCCTACTCACCTATGAGGCTACCATTACGATGGGCGGCATCGTCAACCTTCACAACACTCACCTGTGGGTTGCGGAGAATTCCCGCGGTATGGTGGCCGGGAACGATCAGCACCGGTCCAGCATCAATGCGTGGTCGGGGATTGTTGGTGACAGCCTCATGGGACCAGTCATCTCTCTAGAAAGACTCACAGGCGAGGGATGTCTGCACTTCCTGTGGCTGACAGTGCGTCTCTGCTACAAGACCTGCCTTTGTTGGTACGAAAGGTAATTTGGCTACTGTATGATGGTGCTGCAGCTCACTGCCCTCTAGATTGTGGAACTAAAACACTAATACAGACAGAACATTTCCTCTTGTCTAGTGCGCTTTCATACGCACTTTAAATCTTTGAAGATATTTTAGCTCCAAGTAGGTGTAGCTCCCATTTTAGGCAGTATATCCATATGATCTTTGTAAATTATCCTCTCGTGGATAAGTTCCTGCGGTTTGCCCCTGTTTAGCGAAATCATCCTCTATACATGCTCCCCAGTAACCTTTTCCCGATATTATACCAGGGGAAGAGGTGCTGGTAATGGAAACAATATATGCTTTATCACACGGCGTAAGCATACTTTACGGAGTATATTAACGTCTGATTCATTCGTCACTGCCGGGAGTTTTCTTTTCTCTGTTTTACAAATAATTCTCGCAAATGATTAACTTCCCGTTGATGGGGTTCACGGTCGTGTATAATTTTTTAAAGGGCATCATATTCGCCGATTACTGTAGGAATTATTTATTTCACGATGGCAATTTCGGCCTTTTGCGCAATTTTCAAGTGTTACTGCTAAAGATTTTGCCTCAGCACATGTCAGACTTTGAAATCCGCAAACATGTGTACATATCATCATCAAAAATATTCACGTAAACAACTTCGAAGTTGTTGTGATGGATCGATCGTACGATACTAATTCCGTTTGAAGAATGGAAGTGGAAAACTTTCTAAGTGCCAAATTACATATTTATCGGGAGAATTGTAAAACAATGTCTCTCTTTTTGGACGTCTTGTTTGTATACGAAAAAGTGATAATGCGTTCAGGTATCAAAGACATAACTTGTCCACCTCATCACTTCAAAAAATAGTGAGACAGAAAATATATAATTTTTGAGAACCGTTCTAAGCGCCTTACCATCAAACTGGCTGCTTCTAAGTGCCAAGAGAAAAGTTTTTCCTCTTAAGTGTAATTAAAACAGAGGCATTGCGTTTTATTTGTGATAGTACAAATACAGAAATACAAGAGAAATATTTTAACTAGCAGAACTGTAGTCATCAAAATTTTTTTCTCTTTATTTAAAAATTTTCTTACAATAGAATAACAAAATTCTGGGAATAAAAGTCTCTCAGTAGTGATTTCTGTATCTTACACGACTCCATTCATGGGATCCACTGTTGCAAAATTTGCTGTACAACTCCCTGTCCCGTTGAGATAGAAATGATAAATTCGTCAATAGGTCTTTCTCTTCTGAAAGTGATGACCATGGCTGGTCTTTTAGATGAAGCACGGCGCGTCCTACATCTGCCATCGTCTTCACTCTTTTGAATACACCGACATTTTTCCATTCTTCTACTTCGGAGTAAGAATTGTTAGTAGCTATTTGATGTGGATGAGTATGAGACATTTAGGTGCAGATTTTGGAGATGATCCATCCCTGCATTGATAATAATGTTTCAGCAGCACCTATAAAGTCAAAGAAGTCAGTTGTACCCTTTAGAATTGCATTTGGAACTCATCAGCGAAGCACTGCTTGGCACAAAGACCATGTACTTTCTACTACTGAATGAAATATTTGGTGCAAGATTTGACAGTGGATGAAGTCGAGGGACGTACAACAGAGTACCGAGAACACAATAGCACAGAAAACGTATTTCCGGAAAAAGGTGGCACTTAAAACGCTCTCGATTTCCGCTCTTATCTATCGCGGTCGGCTGAATAAAACCGTATCAGCAACTCACTAGACCAACCGGCGGCCCACGGACGGAATTCGTGTGTGTGTGTGTGTGTGTGTGTGTGTGTGTGTGTGTGTGTGTGTGTGTGTGTGTGAGACACTTAAATCTATACTCGATGTTAACAAATTTCTCTTCTTCAGAAACGTTTTCCTTGCCATTGCCAGTCTACATTTTATATCCTCTCTGCTTCGACCATCATCAGTAATTTTGCTTCCCAAAAAGCAAAACTCATTTACTACTTTAAGCGTCTCATTTTCTAATTTAATTCCCGCAGCATCACCCGATTTAATTCGACTACATTCCATATCCTCAATTTGCTTTTGTTGATGTTCATCTTATATCCTGCTTTCAAGACACTTTCCATTCCGTTCAGCTGCTCTTCCAGGTCCTTTGCTGTCTCTGACAGAATTATTTCGGGTAAAAACGTTAATAAATAAGTATTATCAGTTGTGGACTTATTATTAAGTTTAAACTGCTGAAACTGAAGGCAATTTGTAATGAATTAGCTGCAAGCAGTTCGTGTTACAGACGTTTATTTTTCCATGATGAAGCTTTGCATTGCATCTCCAAAGGTTTACATTTATTTAGGTGTAGTGAATGTTGTTGGTATGTCGGTAGCTGGTTTCAAGGCTGCGGGGAGTGAAAGGACCAAGTCCAGAGAGGATTCTCAACAACAAACTTTATTGACCAGACACCGAAACAATCAACGCTGGTAATAGCACAGATGCACAATGATATTACAACTTACTATTTGTTCAAGTAATACATAAAGTCACAAATTCAGAAAACTCTTTCAAAGTAACAACCGTTACGTTGAAGAACACATATTTTAATTTAAGACAAATGGCAGTGACTTTCTTCAATAAAAGAATTTAAAAAAAAAAAAAACTTGGAACTTACGCTTTTGCTTGTGACAAAACTTAGTTGGAAATTTCTTACTTGAAGTTTTAAGAAAAGACTTTTTCATATACTGTATCTGTTCATTGCCAGTACTTTAGACAATATTATTTGACGCAGGACTAACAAGCCTGGTGGCTCTGAAAGGGTTTGAGGTCTTTTGAATTGTTCAAAAGACCGGAAACATTATTTACGAGCTACAGTTTTAAATCAGAAAAAAATTAAGGTTGAATACATGCGTCAGTTACAGTACTGCTCAAACTTAGCAGCCATTCGAGGTCGTAGACCCACTTAGGTGTACTGGTCACGTGGCAACGCCTGAGGCGCAGCGTAGCCGCCTTACAAAACAAGAAGTTCTTTCTATAACACACCAAACAAACTATTAGGACATGCACCGTTTTACGCCAACTGTGAAGCCAGCCAACATTTTACATGCAAGATGTTATATAGTAACGTACAACCTTGCAAACCGTCAGTAAGCCCGAAATTCCTAAAGCAAATTGCAATAGTTTATAGCACGCAAGACATTTTCATCCCTGTTTTAACCAACACCTGATTGAAATACTTTAGCAGCGCACAAAGCAATAAAAGCACAGCTCATTATAAGATTAAGATAAAATTACACATTTAAAATTGCAACTAAAACGGCGTAGCGTAATTTGAGCTACATGCGCACGCAGTTGACTAGAGGTAAGCAGTAAGTAATCAAGTACTGCAAGAGCAACCGTTACCAGTAATTTCAGAGACTCACAGTTAAGACTAAACACTCTGCTATTCAGTACAACATACTTCAAACAACATAACAGACTTTGCCACAGCCACGCTTATAGAGCTTTCTAGATATTTGGCCTTAAATAAACGGAAATTACTCCAGCAAAATTTCCCAGACGCAAGCTCGATACAGTTTGAAAAATTTGCACAGTTTTCATATGTTGGACCCAGTGAATTACGCAATAGACACAGGTAGTACATCTACATCTACATTTATAGTCCGCAAGCCACCCAACGGTGTGTGGCGGAGGGCACTTTACGTGCCACTGTCATTACCTCCCTTTCCTGTTCCAGTCGCGTATGGTTCGCGGGAAGAACGACTGTCTGAAAGCCTCCGTGCGCGCTCTAATCTCTCTAATTTTACATTCGTGATCTCCTCGGGAGGTATAAGTAGGGGGAAGCAATATATTCGATACCTCATCCAGAAACGCACCCTCTCGAAACCTGGCGAGCGATGCAGAGCGATGCGAGCGATGCAGAGCGCCTCTCTTGCAGAGTCTGCCATTTGAGTTTATTAAACATCTCCGTAACGCTATCACGGTTACCAAATAACCCTGTGACGAAACGCGCCGCTCTTCTTTGGATCTTCTCTATCTCCTCCGTCAAACCGATCTGGTACGGATCCCACACTGATGAGCAATACTCAAGTATAGGTCGAACGAGTGTTTTGTAAGCCACCTCCTTTGTTGATGCACTACATTTTCTAAGCACTCTCCCAATGAATCTCAACCTGGTACCCGCCTTACCAACAATTAATTTTATATGATCATTCCACTTCAAATCGTTCCGCACGCATACTCCCAGATATTTTACAGAAGTAACTGCTACCAGTGTTTGTTCCGCTGTCATATAATCATACAATAAAGGATCCTTCTTTCTACGTATTCGCAATACATTACATTTGTCTATGTTAAGGGACAGTTGCCACTCCCTGCACCAAGTGCCTATCCGCTGCAGATCTTCCTGCATTTCGCTACAATTTTCTAATGCTGCAACTTCTCTGTATACTACAGCATCATCCGCGAAAAGCCGCATGGAACTTCCGACACTACCTACTAGGTCATTTATATATATTGTGAAAAGCAATGGTCCCATAACACTCCCCTGTGGCACGCCAGAGGGTACTTTAACGTCTGTAGACGTCTCTCCATTGATAACAACATGCTGTGTTCTGTTTGCTAAAAACTCTTCAATCCAGCCACACCGCTGGTCTGATATTCCGTAGGCTCTTACTTTGTTTATCAGGCGACAGTGCGGAACTGTATCGAACGCCTTCCGGAAGTCAAGAAAAATAGCATCTACCTGGGAGCCTGTATCTAATATTTTCTGGGTCTCATGAACAAATAAAGCGAGTTGGGTCTCATACGATCGCTGTTTCCGGAATCCATGTTGATTCCTACATAGCAGATTCTGGGTTTCCAAAAATGACATGATACTCGAGCAAAAAACATGTTCTAAAATTCTACAACAGATCGACGTAAGAGGTATAGGTCTATAGTTTTGCGCATCTGCTCGACGACCCTTATTGAAGACTGGGACTACCTGTACTCTTTTCCAATTATTTGGAACCCTCTGTTCCTCTACAGACTTGCGGTACACGGCTGTTAGAAGGGGGGCAAGTTCTCTCGCGTACTCTGTGTAGAATCGAATTGGTATCCCGTCAGGTCCAGTGGACTTTCCTCTATTGAGTGATTGCAGTTGCTTTTCTATTCCTTGGACACTTATTTCGATGTCAGCCATTTTTTCGTTTGTACGAGGATTTAGAGAAGGAACTTCAGTGCGGTCTTCCTCTGTGAAACAGCATTGAAACAAGGTGTTTAGTATTTCAGCTTTACGCGTGTCATCCTCTGTTTCAATGCCATCATCATCCCGGAGTGTCTGGATATGCTGTTTCGAGCCACTTACTGATTTAACGTAAGACCAGAACTTCCTAGGATTTTCTGTCAATTCGGTACATAGAATTTTACTTTCGAATTCACTGAACGCTTCATGCATAGCCCTCCTTACGCTAACTTTGACATCGTTTAGCTTCTGTTTGTCTGAGAGATTTTGGCTGCGTTTAAACTTGGAGTGAAGCTCTCTTTGCTTTCACAGTAGTTTCCTAACTTTGTTGTTGTACCACGGTGGGTTTTTCCCGTCCCTCACAGTTTTACTCGGCACGTACCTGTCTAAAACGCATTTTACGATTGCCTTGAACTTTTTCCATAAACACTCAACATTGTCAGTGTCGGAACAGAAATTTTCGTTTTGATCTGTTAGGTAGTCTGAAATCTGCCTTCTATTACTCTTGCTAAACAGATAAACCTTCCTCCCTTTTTTTTATATTCCTATTAACTTCCATATTCAGGGATGCTGCAACGGCCTTATGATCACTGATTCCCTGTTCTGCACTTACAGAGTCGAAAAGTTCGGGTCTGTTTGTTATCAGTAGGTCCAAGATGTTATCTCCACGAGTCGGTTCTCTGTTTAATTGCTCGAGGTAATTTTCGGATAGTGCACTCAGTATAATGTCACTCGATGCTCTGTCCCTACCACCCGTCCTAAACATCTGAGTGTCCCAGTCTATATATGGTAAATTGAAATCTCCACCTAAGACTATAACAAGCTGAGAAAATTTATGTGAAATGTATTCCAAATTTTCTCTCAGTTGTTCTGCCACTAATGCTGCTGAGTCGGGAGGTCGGTAAAAGGAGCCAATTATTAACCTAGCTCGGTTGTTGAGTGTAACCTCCACCCATAATAATTCACAGGAAGTATCCACTTCTACTTCACTACAGGATAAACTACTACTAACAGCGACGAACACCGAACACTCCACCACCGGTTGCATGCAATCTATCCTTTCTAAACATCGTAGCAAAACGCACCTACACGGTGAGGAACTCACACACACAAAATGCGACAGCATATTTGAGGTACCACAGCTCGACGCGGAAGTCGTAAAGGGCCACCCAAGAGTTAATCGTACAAGAACGAACCTGAATGAGAAAACAGCTTACCCACCAGAGTTAACACAGCTGAAGGTGGCAGAGGCAGACAGAAGTGTTGGCACGGTGGTAGGATTCAGACGGCTGTATTCAGGCCTCTACACGACTACATTGTCCTCCCGACGTAGCAAGGCCCCAATTCCGTTATTAGCGTGAAGTCCCACTCAGCGTCGTCCACACACAAAGCTGCTTCCGTACTCGGCCAAAACGAACTCTGGGCCCGCACTGCCCGCCGCTGACGACACGGCTGACAGGGTCACTGCCCTCACTTGGTAACCAGCGTAACGTCCTTCGCGTCTCGCTGCTTCGCCGACTCTCCTTCGAGTAGTTCTGCGCGCGCATGAATAGGCGATCGCGACCATTCGCGCCGGAACAAAGCACGGGCACAAGAGAGAGCAGACACACTAACCGCTCCAGAGGTAAGTTACGGTACAGTTGTATCTTTACTAATTGAACTGCAGAATTTTCCAACGGAAGTTTTTAACACAGCTATTGTAAAATGTCGTAAGTAACGAAGCAATGTTCACGACGCGTAAATAAATGTAAACATCTGATAAAAGGAGTTAACATAAGATAAATACTCTCAAAAATATTTGTTTCGAGGCATAATTTGTTGGCGTGGCGTATTGGGACAGGGGTGCCATTCATATCTGCGTATTACCCCGTAACATTAACATCGTGGACGCTGTATTTCTGGTTTTATGCGCTAGGAGTGCTGGCGGCGCGCGAGCTAAGATTACTGAACCCCAGCGAAACTTACGATTTCAGTTGGTATCTCTTCGTGGTTCCCGCCAATTTGGGTACATTAGCGAGGGGTACTCTTGAGTAACTTTATAGCAAATATGGTTGTTAACAATGACTGAATTATTTATTGCCTGACTCCAGTCGTTTGCTGGTACTGGTGCCCTCGTCGTAAATATTCCGAATGTTTAGTAACGGTGTACCTGTTTCCTAACAGGCGGCATACTTATTTTGTAGCTTATAATTTACATCAGAGTGGCGTTGCAGGTGAAATATCAAGCAGTAACAGTTGGAAGAGCATTAACTTAAAGAGTATGTCACATTGGCTCTCTTCGGTGCTAATCGCGTCTTTTGCTACTGAATTTAGCGCAATATGGCTGATGCTAAGTTTGATTTTGACACAAAAAACATGCTAGTTGATTTGCTTCAAGAAACTAATAAAGACACAGACAATGGAGAAAAGTGAAGATGAAGATTTTCTTCAAGAAGATATTGTTGCGTGTACAGATGACAGTGAAGCGTTGAAAAATGAAGAATCCCTGAGTGATTGTTGAAGAAAACAGAAGACTCTACACTCATTTTGTGCTTAAAATACCCTTAGAGTCATAATAATTGTAATAGTTTGTAGCCGGCCAGTGTGGCCGAGCGGTTCTAGGCGCTTCAGTCTGGAACCGCGCGACCGCTACGGTCGCAGGTTCGAATCCTGCCTCGGGTAGTCCATAGGTTGGTTAGGTTTAAGTAGTTCTAAGTTCTAGGGGACCGATGAGCTCAGATGTTAAGTCCCATGGTGCTCAGAGCCATTCTTTTTAATAATTTGAAAACAGAGCATAAATTATGACTGGTTTTCCCAGGACATTTTGAGCAGTAAAATTGTCATTATAGGGTACAAAACAGGATATTTTGTAGCGGTAGCGCGGTTCCATACTGAAGCGCCTAGAACCGCTCGGCTATTTTGTACTTCCTTGTATGCAACATACCATTGGAGAGCTAATAATTATAACTGAAATAAATGATAGTACCTACGTTATAAGTTACATTAAGAAGTATCTTTCGTATTTCTTGACGGCGACAAGTTTCGGTGACCTATGTATACTTTCAAACCACGCTGCAAAGAAAATTACAGTTGGCATGACAATTTTACACATACGAGGAATACATATTTCCAATACAGTTACATTACACTAATAAATATGTAAAACGAAACAATCACCATACAGTAAATCATATTTAGACAAGCCATTTACAAAAGACTTACGTAGTTTTACGTACTGTGCCCTAAAGAGTAAAAATTACATTTCCTTTTGGTACAAATTAAATCCTTCTTACAACTAGTGTGGCAGCACATCTTACATTGGAACCACAAGCACCACCCATTGGATTAGGTTGCGGTCTCCGTGTAAATTGACAGGTTAATTTATTTGTGGAGTGCGGGTTGCCACACTTTTTGAGTTGTCGTAAAGACATGCAACTTTTTAGGGACTGGACATAAATCATGTGTAAAGCATAACCGTATAACAACTGAGCGTAGCTCATAGAACTATAGTATCTTCTGCAGGTGACGTCATGTCATGACATAACACATGATGCTTAGGTGTAATTAGGCCTACTGGAGACCAATGAATGGTCTTAGCAAAAACTTCGTTGACACTGTAGGGTCTTGAAGTCTATATCAAGTTAATAAAATGAAAAAGAATCTACTGTTTAGTCAGTAAACATTTTATCTTCAGCGGGCGCCGCTGTCAGCGGCCTCTCGGGTTTTATCTGGTAACCACTGGTGTCTCTACACACCATTTCTCCAATCTCTGTCATATGTGGTCTGTTTACTCTTGCTGAGTCAGCCATATTGCCATTTTGGTCGTCACTTCAGGGGCAATTTTTGTTTATATATATACGTAAATATGTATATTTTGTATATTTTTATATTCTCGCACTTACGATAGTGTGTACGATAGTAAGGCAAGTCTTAAAACTAGATGAGCATGACAAATTTGTATAACTTACATGTATGTGACAGTGATGACTGGAATACTCTTTCAAATTCTGAAGGTGGCAGGGGTAAAATACAGGGAGTGAACGGCTATTTACAATTTGTACAGATTTCAGACGGCAGTTATAAGAGTCGAGGGGAAAGAAAGGGAAGCAGTGGTTTAGAAGGGAGTGAGACAGGGTTGTAGGCTATCACAGATGTTATTCAACCTCTACATTGAGCAAGCAGTGAAGGAAACAAAAGAGAAATTTGGAGTAGGGATTTAAGTCCGGGGAGAAGAAATAACAACTTTGAGGCCTGCCTATGATGTAATTCTGTCAGAGACAGCAAAGGAATTGAAAGAGCGGTTGAACGGAATGGACAGTGTCTTCAAAGGAGGATATAAGATGAACATCAACAAAAACAAAAGGAATGTGGTCGAATTAAATCAGGTGATGCTGAGAGAACCAGATTAGGACTTAAAAGTAGTAAACGAGTTTTGCTATTTGGGAAGCAAAATAACTGATAATGGCCGAAGTAGGGAGGATGTAAAATGTAGATTGAGAATGGCAAGGAAAGTGTTTATGAGGAAAAGAAAAGAAATTCGTTAACATTGAGTGTAGATTGAAATGTCAGGAAGTCCTTCCTGAAAGTATTTGTACGTAGTGTATGGAAGTGAAACATGGACGATAAACAGTTTAGACAAGAAGAGAATATAAACTTTTGAAATGTGGTGCTACAGAAGAATGCTGCAGATTAGATGGTTAGATCATGTAGCTAATGAGGAGGTACTGAATAGAATTGGGGAGAAGAGGAATTTGTGGCACAATTGACTAGAGAAGGATTCCCTTGGTACAATACATTCTGAGACATCAAGGGATCACCAATTTAGACTGGAGGGAAGCTTGGGGGGCGTGGGTGGGGGGGAGGGGGAAGGGGGCTAAAAATCGTAGAGAGAGGCCAAGAGGTGAATACAATAAGCAGGTTCAGAAGGATGTAGGTTGCAGTAGCTACTCGAAGATGAAGTGGCCGGTACAGGACTGAAGGCCAAAACAGCAACACGTATATGTTAGCGTAATACAACTGCATTGCAAATATGTATGTCTCGTTTGTATAACATTGTCGCCGGCCGCGGTAGCCGAGCAGTTCTAGGCGCTACAGTCCGGAACCGCGTCACTGCTACGGTTGCAGATTCGAATCCTGCCTCGGGCATGGATGTGTGTGATGTTAGGTTTAAGTAGTTCTAAGTTCTAGGGACCTGATGACCTCAAATGTTTAGTCCCATAGTGCTCAGAGCCATTTGAACCATTTTTTTTAATAACATTGTCATGTCAACTGTAATTTTCTTTGTAGGATGGTTTGAAAGTGGACACAGGTGTCCGGAACTAGTCTCCATTAAGAAATAAAGAAAGATACTTCTTAATGCAAGTTATAGCGCAGCTAAAACCATTTATTTTAATTACAAAAGATTTTACGGATCTATTTTTGACCTGCAGAATGCAAGTTCGCTTATAATTATAATTAACTTGTGGATATTCTGTAATTTATTCTTACTTTGAATAAAATTTGGAGAGAGGTAAAAATTTCAGTGGTTCAGTAGTAACGTAACATTCCTCCTCCTCCCCCCCCCCCCTCCCCGCCTCCGTTTAGAGCTTCAGTGCCAGTATTTGAATCATGCCCACAGGTTACTAAAAGTGTCTCATGCTGGTGTCAATACTGTACAGCTCTAACCTCGAATGCTGAAACACAGTAATGTTTCGGCTGTGAGCAGATCGGTAGCGGTGCCCAGTGAGCCGCAGCAGCTGTGCTTGGCCCCGCTTTGCAGCGCGGCCTGTGCTGTGCCGTGCTGTGCCGGCAGCTACGGCTACGGCTACGTGCCAGCAGCAGCGGCGGCAGCAATATCGGCGGTTCAGCGGCGGCGCCTGCCCTGCCCATCCAGCCCAGCCCACAGCGCGTGCCGCGTGATTGACTCCACGCCGCCTTATTGGCCGCAGCCACTCTGCGCCGCTCCTCATCTCTCAACCTCCACCCCTCCCCCCCCCCATCCCCCACAAATCCTCCCCTACCGCGCCCATCACAAATTTCAGCGCCGTGCCACCCCGCGCCGCGCCTAGTCTCAGGTGCAGGCGATGGGGACTTAGCCGCGGATATTAAACAGTGCGTACGTCCCCACTGTACCCACTAGTTGCAGCGCTCTTAGACTGTACTTGGTCTCGACATTCCGAACTTACTACCGGCTCCTTTCATTCCTGAAGGAGAACCATGCAATTTAATTGTAGTCCGATTAAAATTACTTGATAGTTGACCTCCATCACTTGCCGCTAAAGTCCAGAATGAGATTTTCACTCTGCAGCGGAGTGTGCGCTGATACGAAACTTCCTGGCAGATTAAAACTGTGTGCCGGACCGAGACTCGAACTCGGGACCTTTGCCTTTCGCGGGCATAGCCGCAATATCCTTTCTTTCAGGAGTGCTAGTTCTGCAAGGTTCGCAGGAGAGCTTCTGTAAAGTTTGGAGGGTAGGAGACGAGGTATTGGCAGTAGTAAAACTGTGAGGACGTGGCGTGAGTCGTGCTTTGGTAGCTCAGTTGGTAGAGCAAACAGTTTTAATCTGCCAGGAAGTTTCTTGCCGCTAAAGTGTTGCAACATCGACTACCGGCTACCACCCGGTTATAGGTGACATACTAACTAGGCGGATCACTTCAAAACTTCAGTTGATCTCTAACGCAGAGGAACGTCGGAAGTGGCCACCTTGAGGTACGTCGGAAATGCGACATTTTCTGTCGACAGCCGATTTTGAGAGATCAATGACTGAACTGCGGAAGGTGACCCGTTTTGCAGTCCTGAATTTAAACTCATGCACTAACCTCATTATGCACAAAGTACCAGAGAAAACAGCGGTCATAAATGTTTGGCAGACCTAGAATCACGATCGCTTTGCTCACGGCGATTAAAGATAACCTCTACGAGCAAACTAAGGACAGAAAAAATTAGGTTTCAGCGCTAAAAGCAAACTCAAATTTTTCGCTATCATTGGCTACATGAGCTGTCGAGTTGCCAACCGATAAGCACACCTGGTTGACTCTTGCTGGCGTATTATAGGCGTTAAGGCAGATTCCAAACAAAAAAATAATGTTAGGAAGAAAATAAAGCAAACAAGAGCAATAAATAAGTCTTCACGAAGCTAAAAGTGACGTACTAGAAATGAAGTACTACAAATAAAAAATGAATTTAAAGCTATTAATTGAATAAAATCAAGAAACTCTTTTGATTAGACCCAGAAATAAAAAAGAATTCTCTCCATTTGACTACATTCGAAGCAATGGCGTTCTACACAACACGTTCGTACGCTAGCCGTTGCGCTACGACAGATTACTGGGCTACGTAGTTACACTTGTAATTGTGGTGATCCAGTCGCAACGATGAACAGCAGCTTTCAAAAATTCGGCTTCAACCAATGTCGCACGAAGTGTATCTAATGTAAGGCAATTTGTGTGATTACAACTGTACATGTGACTTGAATCGCGTCTTGTGCAGAAGTATGCAGTAATGTTTGGTTAGTGCTGTGTATGAAACATGTGTCTTTCATTAGCATCGTTGCGTGTGTGTGTGTTTTCCGTGTGCTTATCATGTGCGATAAAATATGAAATCAAAGTTCCAAATCCATGATTCGGGATCCAAAAACATCAAGAAGGAAAGCCGGGCAAGGAACTGGAAGTGAATTGATCAATTGTGACAGTATGTCAACGGCTGATGGTTTGGGCGTGACATTGAGCACTCTGATTGGAGAAAAACAACTTCATTGCGTGATGCAAGAAATCTTTATCCGACTATAGTTACGGAAAATTTAAGGAATGATGGCAACATGTTGGAACAACAACTATTGTCTTTTCTCTTTTTATTACTCTCTGGCTCATCCCTGTAGCAATTAGCCCTCGTCGATCTCCAGTTATCCGGCCCATGGTGTCTGTCTTCTATTTAATCCTTTATGTGTTTTTTCCCACCATACGAAGAGAAAACAGCAAGTGCCAAACCAGATTCCCCAGAAACTTCGCTCACTAGAAGAGCGGTGAAAATAAGTGAACACGTGTCTAGGCTTACATATAGTTACTCGACTGTTTCTTGAAACTGACGCTCCAAGTTTCTGAGCTACATTTTGTACCTCTTTGCGAGTAAATAGTTGATCTGCCGCGGTGACACAGTGGCTGGCGTAGCGGCTTCACACTTTCGCGTTCTGAGTCGGAACCCGATTATTACTTTTATTTTTGGTTTTTATTTATCTACGCATGTTCCTACAAGGACATTTTCAGGTGCATACTGAAATAACGTTTTCTCTATTGGGCTACTAATTGCATGTCGGTGCATGAATTTAAAAAAAAAAATATGAGAAAATCATTTGAAATGGTTTTAGATTAAATTGCTGTAGTGTATCTTGAATCATAACCAAATGAAAATTGTGGTCAATGTGTGAAATCTTCAGCGGTGTTATTGACGTTTCTTTCCCGAGTTAGATTCATACGAAGAAAAATCACCTGCCTTCGCGTAATGCTCGTGGTGTTCGGAACTTCTATGATTCGAATGTTTCTACGATTTTCGAAAGTTTCTACGATTGGTATCAACCAAGAGAATATATCAAATCTTCAAATGGTTCAAAATGATTCAAATGGTTCTAAGCACTATTGGACTTAATAGGTCATCAGTCCCCTAAACTTAGAACTACTTAACTTAACTAACCTAAGGACATCACACACATTCATGCCCGAGACAGGATTCGAACCTGCGACCGTAGCAGCCGCTTGGACCAAATCTTCCTGAACGATAAACATACGAATAAAATGTAAGAATTTATATAAGAATGAGAATTTAAAAAGATTGTAACCCCTGAAAATACCACACACACATACATATATTTATGTAGTAAATATGTATATTGTGAAACATAGCTTAGTTGTAATTTAAATATTAATGTAACGCCATTGTATTCCCTAACTTGATAAGAAATATTCGTGTAGTAACCTTCTACGGACATGAGTAGATAAATGAAAAAATAAAACTTAAAATAAAAGAAATAAAAGCAATAATCGGGTTTCGCACGCGGGAGAGGCCGCGATGCTAGCCACTGTGCCACTACTTCGGCTGAGGGTATTGGGCTCTGAAAGGAATCTAAGTTTCGTTGAAAACTTTGCCCATAGTTTTCTCAGAAACAGTCGAGTATTTACTGATAAGCTGAGGCACGTGTTCGCTTATTTTTACTCGACTTCCACTGAGCAAAGTTTCTGGGTAATCGGCTTATGATACTTACCGTGTTCTCGTTAGCGCTGGACTTCCTCTCCTTACTCCGGGGGCTCCCATTTTAAAATCTTCCTAGGACGCCTATGCTTAAGCATTCTCTGTACGTGCCCGTAGCACTGGAGCATTCTATTCTCCAAAAAAGATTTTGTTACAGTCACCTCCGTGGTTCCTCATTTTGCATCCTGCAGACATCTTCTCATCCAGTCCATTTGCACTATTCTAATTACCTCCCCAATTTCCCTTGCTTGAGCCCACATCTTAGCTCCATATGACTCCCACCACATTGTAAAATACTCTTTTCGTAAAATCCTGCCGAATATAATTTTTCCATACTACCCCTTGCAAAGCTATAGCAGCTCTCTTTCCCGTTGCTATTCTGGAAATAATTGTCATATGTTCCGGAGTAATCTATTATTGTTCCCAAATAGACTGCCGGAAGAAAATGCAGCACCCTCCAAGATTGTGTTCAGCGGCACCCAGGCTAAAATACACTGATGCCCAAAATTAAAGCAACGAACGGAAATTTTGGAAGGTTGCGTTTATTTTGCCACAAAACAGTATAAACAGGTGATTGTAAAGCAGAAACAATGTAAAGAATACAGAACTGGAACATGCGTAACGGTGGACTAAAATGTCCTTCGCTTTTTTCTAACTTGTCGGCGTTGCACACAAATCCTGACAACTGGTTAATGTGCTCAGTAAGGGGTGTGACCACCTCTGGCACTAATACAGACCTGACAACTATGGAACATAGTTTGAATGATGTCATCAATCTCACGTTGAGGCAATAACGCTCATTCTTCCTGCAGAGCTGCTCACAAGTCTTGAAGAATGGTTGATGAATGCTGACGTGAGGCAACCTGTCCCCCTCTTGCATCCCAGACATGCTCTGTGGGATTCAAATCGGGAGAACGAGTAGGCCACGCCATGGGTGCAATATCTTCCGTATCCAAAAAACATCAGCATCTAATGAGGTCGATCATTATCCTCCATCAACACGAAGTCTGGGCCCACAGCACCTCGCAACAACCGCGCATGAGATTCCAAGATCTCCTCATGGTACCTGACAGCAGTTCAGTCTTGATGATTCACACAAACAGTTTCATGAAGCGATATTCGAATAATCAACATAATCCCTACCCACACCATTAGGCATCCACCTCGATATAGGTCTCTTTCCACGATGTTTGGGTCCCGAAGTCGTGTTCCACGTGCCCTCCAAATGCGGATCAGCCGAGAATCACTCTCCAGACCAAATCAGGACTCATCTGTTAAAAGAACATTTTCCCACTGTTAGACTGACCAGGTGGCATGTTCACGGCTCCACTCTAGATGTTCCCTTCTGTGAAGACACGCCAGAGGTAAACAGACAGCAGGTCTCCAACAATAAACGTCAGTCTGCTGAAACCTTCTGTACACCGTTTGCCTCGGTACAACACGTCCAGGGGACCTAGAAACGACGGAGAGGCTACGTCCCCGCCGCAGCCGCAGTGGTCCACAACCCCACGACGACTACCGCAGTCCACTTCACCCCTCCGCCGCCCCGCACCGAACCCAGGGTTATTGTGCGGTTCGGCCCTCGGTGGACCCCCCAGGGGACGTCTCACACCAGACGAGTGTAACCCCTATGTTTGCGTGGTAGAGTAATGGTGGTGTACGCAAACGTGGAGAACTTGTTTGCGCAGCAATCGCCGACATAGTGTAACTGAGGCGGAATAAGGGGAACCATCCCGCATTCCCCGAGGCAGATGGAAAACCGCCTAAAAACCATCTACAGACTAGCCAGTTCACCGGACCTCGACACAAATCCGCTGGGCGGATTCGTGCCGGGGACCAGGCGCTCCTTCCCGCCCGGAAAGCCGTGCGTTAAACCGCACAGCCAACCGGGCGGACCACCTCCCGGACATACTGCGAGGTCAGATGCCAGTTGCAGTGTTGCAGTAAATCAGTACCGCAGCGCCCTTACAGTCAAATGATGAGCCAGCGCTCTGAGCCGCTATACACAACCAAAACATTGTCAACACTAACTGCTGACTAGCCAGTGAGAGCTTGGAGTTAATGCAGCGTGGATCCGCCCACAGTTCCCCACGCTGTCTGTATGCAGAACCATTAAAAGACCAAATGTGAAGTTGATTACCATCTGCTTTTGTACCCATTCAAAACAGATAAAAGTGACAACCAGATTGCTTAAAGAAAGGCACCTTTCGTGTACTTGGGCGAACTATTATGTTGTGTTTTTTTTAAATTCTTTATTTCCAAAAACTTATTAATTATACAGTTTAACCCACTACCTTGTGTGATTAGTGGGCCGAAATAGTGATACAATAGTTTTAGTTGCAGCTATTCTAAGTTATATATTTTAGTAACTAGTTAGTATGTGAGCTAAGGGATAAATCCAATGGGCAAATTAGTGTGTTAATTAACTACTAAGCAGGTAACCTAACTGTAGACTAGTTACTAAGGCCTACAGCGTTACGTATGTGTCAGTTGAGATATAAACCTACTATAGAGCCTTGCTCATTGAGCTAAGCCCAATGAGCGTGCCCCTGACACTGGTCAGGACATGATGTTGATCGCTGCAGGTTTCTAGAGATAGTGTCTAAAAACTAAGTCCTACAACTAAACTTATTCTAAGGTCAAATCAGGTGCGTTGTCAAGATCGGTGAGGTTGCACCCCACTCCCCCTGAGTCCCGAGGCGCGGCGGATTCCAGACTGAGGAAGTCGGCCTTCCACGCCCAGGCGGTTTGGGAATAGGGTACCAGACTCTATCGGTGTTTAGGTAAGTCTCTCATTAATGCTAGTTTAATCCTCTCAGGTAATCCTTTAAGACTTTCTGTGATATCACGTTAGCCAGTTTATTAATGGTCTGAAAGGTGTCGTGTTGTCTGAGCAGTCTGTATGTGTCATAGTGTGGTAGTTGGTCGCGTAACACTGAAGCCACATCATTGAAAAGGGGGCACTCGTAGACTACATGGTCAGGAGTACCCTCCGGAACACCACAGTCACACGCAGGTGTCGCCTTTTTCCCGAATCGACATAAGTATGTCGAGTAGGGTCCATGTCCAGTGAGAAAGTGAATTAGTCCCTGGGTTGGTTCGAGATATGTCATTCCCATCATTTTCCTAACATCTGGTAGAAAATCAAAAGTTCTGCGCCCTCTTTCTTCTCTTTCCCACGATTGTTGCCATAGATGGTCCCCTCTTAACCTAATCTCAACCTTGTTCCCAGTCCTGCTGCCTAAAATTTCCTCTGTTTTCTCCATATTCCCCTTCTTTGCCCAATACCAAGCGGCCTGTTCGCGAATTTTGATGTCTAAGGGGCAGAGCCCCATTATGACTAACAGGACTCCTCCCAGCGTAGTCCTATATGCCCCCACTGATCTCATAATCATATTTCTCTGTACTCTTCTCACTGTCATGGCAGGCGCCACCCTCGTGAGCCTGTGCGCCCAGACCCCCGAGCCGTAACCCACTATTGAGGTGAGTATGCTATTGTGGTAAAGTTTGACAAGATGTGGTGGGAGATGAAATCGTTTGTCTCCAATGGAAATGAGGTTGTTGAGTACTTGTAGGGCTCTTTGAGTTACGGTTTCAATGTGCCTTCCGAAGGACCACCTTTCATCAATGATGGTTCCAAGATAGCGAGTCTCTCGTCGCCGGAGAACTGGTGAGCCCTCAATCCTGACAGTTGGATTACGAACTAGCTGTCCCTTTAGAAGAAGGTATGTGTACTTGGCTGGTGAAATCTTCATCTTTGTGTTTCGGCACCAAAGTTGTAGTGTTTCTATTGCTCTTTCTGTCTTGGGTTCTATATCTTCTCGGCTACGGCCGCCGACCAGTAGGAGGAGGTCATCCGCGTAGGCTATCACCTCTAGCACTTCATCACTTTGCCGTAATTTGTCTAGTAAAGATTCCATGTGGATGTCCCAACAGGGGACCTAGTACAGAGTCCTGGGGACATCGTTTTGTGATAGTTTTTCTTACTCTTGTGCTAGGGGATGATAGCCAAACCTCCCGATCCTCACAATAGCTCCTCAGACACCCATATAGTGGCCCTGGACACTCCTTCTCCCGTAAACAGGAGAAGAGCGAAGGCCACCACAGGTTGTCGAAGGCGCCACTTATGTCCACCATGATGCCGACAACGTACTTGTATGGGGTAGAGCCACAGACCTCGGCCGCCAGGGCAATTGCATCAGACACCGATCGCCCAGGCCTGAAGCCGAACTGCCTGCTGCTCATCCCGCACAGCACTCGGTGCGCATCCAGTCTGTCAGCCAGTAGTCTCTCCAGAACCTTCCCAAGCAGATTGAGCAGGCAGATTGGTCTGTAAGATTTTATTTCTGCTGGGTCTTTGTCAGCTCCTTTCTTGATGATTACTACATCTGCCCTCTTCCAGATTCGAGGGAACTTTTTCTGCCTGAGACATTCATTGTAGAGGTGAGTTAGAGGGGCGACTATCTGGGGGGCCAGGAATTGCACCACCTCCGCCACAATGCCGTCCGGCCTGGGAGCTTTCCCTCTCTTGAGGGATTTTATATGGGCAGCTACCTCCTCTTCAGAGAATGGGAAAACTACTGTTTCATTTCCATATACATTAATGTTGTCATCATGCAGCTGCCGTTGTTCATCTGTCTCTCCATCTGCGGTGTCGTCAGGAAGCAGGGACTGGAGAAGGACCTCACTAGTTTCCTGCCAAGACTCCGTCATCCCGCCCCCATACCTGACGGTTGAGAGCTCCATCGGAGAGTGGATTTTCTCACGGACAAGCTTGTAGGGGACTCCCCATGGGTCTAGAGCTAGTTGATTCAAAACAAAGTGTTCCCAGCTTTTTGATCTGACTTCGTGTAGTTGTTTTTGGAAATTGTCTTTGGCTTCCTGGTATAGCTGCAACCATCTTTGCCTTTCCAACCAGACAACACTGCGCTGGTAGTGCCTCCTGAGCCTTCTGACAGACCGGCGCAACTCCTCCAGTTCAGCTGACCATGGTGACGGAGAGGCCGCCATGGCCTTCCTCCTAGTAGGTACAGCAGCTTTCACCACTCCAGTTATTACTTTCACCAGTTCCTCGGCTCTGTTGTCTACGTCAATGTCCAGGTGTCCGTCATCTTCTGGTAATGCAGGAATGTCGCACTCCCTAGCAAGTCTTTCCCAATCGACTCTTTTGTAGTTGTATTGCACCTCCCACCCCATGACCCAGCGGCTCTCCTTGTCTCCTGTAGTAAAGGTGATGAGGTTGTGATAGCTAGTGGTGGAGTTCTCTTCTACTCTCCATTGCTGAATGGGATGCGGAGCATTAGGCGTGGCCAGGGTCACATCAATGTTTTTGCCTTGGACACCTCCCGCCACGTAGGTCGGAGGGTTGCCCGGCTTGTTAGCCACCACCAGCTGCAAGGCCATGATGGCCTCTTCTGCCTTTTCTCCATTAGGGTCCCTGGTGCTGCTGTGCCATGGGGTGATTTAGCGTTTATATCAGCTGTTGCAATCGCTTTCCGCCCCCGCAACGCCGTGATAACTGTGTTAAGGTGTGCCAAATGTCTCTCAATATCGTCTGCATACTGGAAGTACATGTTGATGATGACGATTGCTCCCGATGGAGACTGCAACTCTACGACGTTGCAGTGGCTGGTTTTGAATTGTGTTAATACTGTGGCCCATAGAAGTTTATTAGTTATTATAATTGCCGATCTTGGGTCTTCCCCTCTGCTTACGACTTGCCAGGTCGCAGCCGTGAAAGCTATTTTCCCATTTAGGGAGTACGGCTCTTGCAGACAGACCACATCTAGTCTCCTCCACTTCCTTGCGTAGCTCCTGCATCACTAGTCTGCTGTTATGGGTGTTAAGTTGGCCAATGGTGATTTTCGTCGTGTAGTCATTTATGGGAAGTATGTGTGGATTCTATCATTTGGCCATGTCTTACTCCAGTCGAATGAGATGCGTCCATTTGCCAAAACTGCTTGTTCATAGATATCGTCCAGGTCGAATTTTTCACCTGGTCTTTCGAAGACTTTCTTAAGTAGGTATCGCAGGGCTCTGAAGTCGGTGGGGAGATTCACTGACTTGAGCTGTATTCTGTCCACTGCCTCCATTGCCGAGAAGGTGACTCTCCTACCATATTCATGTCCTACCCGAACCACGTGTCTCAAGGCAGTGGTCAGGGTAGTCGGCTGCTCTAGTCTTGCTATTTGCATAGTGAATTCGAGGTTGGGATGGACTCTGAATGGGTCGACTGGTGGCAATCTGACGACAGGATCTGTTGTGGTAGATGTTTCGCTGGAGCTAGTTATTATGTTTTCCTGAACTTGTTTCTTTGAAGTTCTGTTCTCCTCTGTTGTTGAGATTGCCACAGTCTCTGTTACTGGATGCCATTGCCGTTGGTCTTTAGTCGGCCTCGTCTTCCGGCATGGGGAGGAGGGAAACGTGGCTGTGAAAGGCTCCGTTTGAGTCCCTCTGTCCAGTGTGGAAAAGTCGGTTTGAGTGCTTGTGTTGGTGGTATTAATGGTGGCGCTCGTGAGCGACCTCAAGAATAACTTGAAAGCACTTGCCCTCATGGCATCCCTCCTCCTTTTGCTCGGGGATTTTCTTTTAGGCATCCTGTTTGCTTTAGCTTGATCAGCCATAATCTGTCCTTGAAATTAATCTTTGTTCTAAAAGTCCGTAAGTGGGGCAGTTGCGTCCAGTGGCTCCACAAGGTTTTTTGCCCCGTCTTTTACATGGGATGCAGACTGCTGCAGCCCTACAGTCTTTCCTCACATGACCATCCTCGCCACATTTTGAGCAGGTCGACTCCCTCGTACAGTGCCTCAGAACGTGGTCGAGATCTCCGCAATTGTGGCAACGTGGCACCACAAGATAGTCTCTGGTATTTACGGCGTGAAAGCCAATGTATAGCTTGCCCATTGCCGTTACTCTTTTCCACATTTGAGCGGAGACCTCGGCAACGTGATGAACCACATCACGTTCCCAAGGCCCCGTTTTGAATCTCAGTCTAAAACTTTCTTTAAATTCCTGGTCTGTCATGTCCTCAAAGTTTTGAGCCTTAATAGTGTTTTGTAGCTCCTCATTAGTCATAATCGATGATACGTCATATAAGATGACTAACGGGTTTCTTTTCCTCGGTGGCTCGCATTTGACCACCGAGTTTAATTTGGCATTGTTCAATAGTTTTTCTTTGTCCTCTTCTGAGGCAACTTCAACGATTACCGAGTTTTTGCTCGGTTTTACTTCGTTGATTTTGATTTTGTCTTTTACAGGATTGATGGTGGTAGTAAGTAGCTTCTGTATCATTTTTACACTAGTATCTTGACCAGGCAAGGTCCTTAAAAAGACCGTTGTGTCTGATCGTTTGGTGACACTGGCAATAGTGTCCTTAGTTGTTTGCGGTTTCAGTGGCGCTTGTGCGACCACTCCCGCCCAGGTCTTGACAGGTTGCTTTCTTAATCTTTCATTTTCTTCCTCGAGTTCCTCTACGCGGCCCTCAAGCTTGGCGTTTGCGATGGCCCATGCCGCCAGCTCATTTTTAATTATTGTCAAAGCCGAGTGACTAATCTTACCGTTTTTGATATTTTGCTCAAGGAGCAACGTGATCCTTGAGTGTCTTTGCAACACGTTTTCATCAGTTGCCTATCCCAGCTCGTCCTGAGGAGCGGGTTCAGGCATCGAAGAAGCTCGCGATGGCGCACTCGTATCACTCGTTTCTGGTGTCGCAATTATGTACGAGTGATAAAAAGAGGGGTGGGAGCCCGTCTCTTGCCCCGGACCGGCTCCTCTGGGGGGGGGGGGGGGACTTCTGCAGCTCGCCCTCCGACCTCGCCCCTAGGTCAAGGTTACTCCTGAGCTGTTGGGTTCAGCGCACCGTTTCCAGCGCACTGGTCCCCCTCGGTGACTCCGTCATCGGCGATTTCACGCGACGCACCCCAGCAACTGCGCCCTGCACTCCGGAGAGGCGGATGCACCTCTCGCCCTTCGCCACCTACTTGCCCGAGTTTCCACCTCTCGGCCAAGGACCCACTCCTACTCAGGTGGTGGGCCGGTCACCCAGTCGTTCATCGGTCTGGACCCATCTAACCTGGCCCAGGCGATGTCACCACCACCTGGGTTTGGCAGAACACGCCCCGGTTACCCAGGGGCGCGGCGAAGCACCCTTGCCGACACGCGCCGCGATCCCACGCCGACAAACGAAGTCGCCGGCATGCAGAGCACCTGCTGGACTGTGCCCTGCGAACAGAACGGGACTGGTGTTCGGTCCCTCGACACAGCTCACCCTGTGCCACGCACCCTTCGCTTTCGCATCGGGTTGGGTCGCAGCTCTCCCTTTTGGGAAGGAGAGCCACTTGGGAAGGAGAGGCTATGAGAGACGCATCACTCCCTCTGTGAGGACTGCCGCGGCACGCCCGACTAGAAGCGATACGTATTTGTGTTTATGTTGCCCTAGTAATGTTCGCTGAAAATTGCTTCTTCCCGCAGGGGCAAAAATTATACGAAGTAGGATGCCAGCGGTCGTCATGGCGACGCTATTCAACTTGTGCTGCTGTCGCTCGCGTAATGTGTTATGTCAATTACCAAGCAATGTTTCAAAGAAGTGAAATGGAAACATAGTCACTAATTTTGTTTCGGATCACCAAGAGCTATTTTCAAACTAATTTTGCTCAGCTACGTTTGTCTTCCACTTTTGGTAATAGATGTCGAAGCCTTTTTCGCCTTCGTCCTCAGCTACTTCACCACAGCATCCTCCAATCGATTAGACCCTGCTGTGGCACAACAGCAAGATATACTTGAGGGATTATTACAGCTCAATAACTGAAAACGAACCCATGAAAAGCCTCGTAATCAATTGCAAATAAGGCAAACAACAAACATTGCAGAGCGTAATGTTAGTAATAAAGTAGCCTGAGAAGCGCTCCAAAATCATCAATTTGGATAACACAGAAAATCGTTAGAGTCTGAGCTTGACAGAGAAGACCTGCTATCGGACAGAGGACAAATGTCTAAACATCATACTGAGATAATTAACGCACAATATGCTGGGGTAAGATAGATACTGCCTACAGGAAAGTTAAAGAGACCTTTGGAGATAAGAGAACCACTTGTATGAACATCAAGAGTACAGATGGAAACCCAGTTCTAAGCAAAGAAGGTAAAGCAGAAAGGTGGAAGGAGTATATAGAGCGTCTATACAAGGGCGATGTACTTGAGGACAATATTATGGAAATGAAAGAGGATGTAGATGAAGATGAAATGGGAGATACGATACTGCGTGAAGAGTTTGACAGAGCACTGAAAGACCTGAGTCGAAACAAGGCCCCGGGAGTAGACAACATTCCATTAGAACTACTGACAGTCTTGGGAGAGCCAGTCCTGACAAAACTCTACCATCTGGTGAGCAAGATGTATGAAACAGGCGAAATACCCTCAGACTTCAAGAAGAATATAATAATACCAATCCCAAAGAAAGCAGGTGTTGACAGATGTGAAAATTACCGAACAATCAGTTTAATAAGCCACAGCTGCAAAATACTAACACGAATTCTTTACAGACAAATGGAAAAACTAGTAGAAGCCGACCTCGGGGAAGATCAGTTTGGATTCCGTAGAAATACTGGAACACGTGAGGCAATACTGACCTTACGACTTATCTTAGAAGAAAGATTAAGGAAAGGCAAACCTACGTTTCTAGCATTTGTAGACTTAGAGAAAGCTTTTGACAATGTTGATTGGAATACTCTCTTTCAAATTCTAAAGGTGGCAGGGGTAAAATACAGGGAGCGAAAGGCTATTTACAATTTGTACAGAAACCAGATGGAGTTATAAGAGTCGAAGGACATGAAAGGGAAGCAGTAATTGGGAAGGGAGTAAGACAGGGTTGTAGCCTCTCCCCGGTGTTATTCAATCTGTATATTGAGCAAGCAGTAAAGGAAACAAAAGAAAAATTCGGAGTAGGTATTAAAATCCATGGAGAAGAAGTAAAAACTTTGAGGTTCGCCGATGACATTGTAATTCTGTCAGAGACAGCAAAGGACGTGGAAGAGCAGTTGAATGGAATGGACAGTGTCTTGAAGGGAGGATATAAGATGAACATCAACAAAAGCAAAACGAGGATAATGGAATGTAGTCGAATTAAGTCGGGTGATGTTGAGGGTATTAGATTAGGAAATGAGACACTTAAAATAGTAAAGGAGTTTTGCTATTTGGGGAGCAAAATAACTGATGATGGTCGAAGTAGAGAGGATATAAAATGTAGACTGGCAATGGCAAGGAAAGCGTTTCTGAAGAAGAGAAATTTGTTAACTTCGAGTATAGATTTAAGTGTCAGGAAGTCATTTCTGAAAGTATTTGTATGGAGTGTAGCCATGTATGGAAGTGAAACATGGACGGTAAATAGTTTGGACAAGAAGAGAATAGAAGCTTTCGAAATGTGGTGCTACAGAAGAATGCTGAAGATTAGATGGGTAGATCACATAACTAATGAGGAAGTATTGAATAGGATTGGGGAGAAGAGAAGCTTGTGGCACGTGGTAGGACATGTTCTGAGGCATCTAGGGATCACCAATTTAGTATTGGAGGGCAATGTGGAGGGTAAAAATCGTGGGGGGAGACCAAGAGATGAATACACTAAGCAGATTCAGAAGGATGTAGGTTGCAGTAGGTACTGGGAGATGAAGAAGCTTGCACACGATAGAGTAGCATGGAGAGCTGCATCAAACCAGTCTCAGGACTGAAGACCACAACAACAACAACATGCTGAAGCCCCCTTGATCCTGCATCTTGGAAGTTACAAGATTGCCATTCACTGACGGATTTGATTTCTGAAGTCTCCACTGCAGAAAAATGTGAAATTGAAGAGCAAAAATTGTCAACAGGCCAGATGTAGTGTACAGAACAATCAAAACAACTCTAGAAGATTTAAAATACAAAATCTTTTAAATGAAGAGTACAGAAGGAGCTCTACCCTTTAATTCGGAGGAAACAGCAGATAGCTGCAAAAAGTATGTTCAAATGTGAGTGAAATCTTATGGGACTTATCTGCTAAGGCCATCAGTCCCTAAGCTTACACACTACTTAACCTAAATTATCCTAAGGACAAACACACACACCCATGCCCGAGGGAGAACTCGAACCTCCGCCGGGACCAGCCGCACAGTCCATGACTGCAGCGCCTCAGACCGCTCGGCTGATCCCGCGCGGCAAAAAGTATGTTAAGAACCCTTACGAGGAGAAGAAACTGCTCAGGTGACGTGATTTTCAGAGCTGAAAGGGCATAAATTTGGAGAACACAGGAAATCGTTAGAGTCTGAGCTTGACAGAGAAGACCTGCTATCGGACAGAGCAGAAATGTCTAAACATCATACTGAGATAATTAACGCACAATATGCTTGACTGTTGGTGCATTCATGTTTCTCACCAGAATGATATGTAGACAACTGGAAAAGAAAATGAGGTCCTTGTCAGTGAGGATCAGTTTGGCTTTATAAAAGGTAAAATCACCTGAGGACTACTCGAACTCTAAGCATAATAATGGAAACACGACTTAAGAAAAATGAGAACACTTTATTACGATGTGTTGGCCTAGAATATCCATTCGACAATGTAAACTGGTGCTAGATGATAGAATCCTTTCTAAAATTGTATTCGCTATAGAGAAAGACAAGTAATAAGCAATCGCTTCAAGGACCGAGAGGAAGACCGAGAGAAGCGCTTGAATTAAAAACTGCAAGCGGTTCACCGAAGATGCAATGATGGAAATAAAACAAACATTCAGGAGTGGGATTAAAATTCAGGAAGAAGTAAATCACTGATGAGATTCACTGGTAGCAATGTTATCTTCTGTGAATTTTTAGATGACAAATTGAACAGAGTACTGAACACAGATCATGGGTTCAAAGTAAACCAAACAAAGACCAACGTTTTTTGGAGTAACATAAATTAGGTTAACAATACTCTTAAGAACAAAAATGCGGAAGACTTAAGAAGCAGATAAAGTGAAGGAGCTCGACTGTGTTCGAATCAAAGTAATGCATGACGTACGTAATGTGCTATGGAAGCTGGGTGTAAGAAACAGGTTAACTTAGGAAATGACTACATTCCTCGCAAAAAGAATTCTACCTGTATCAAACATAGGTCTTAAATTGATAGAGAAATTTCCGAGACACTATATTCCATGTGCGGCATTGTATGGAAGTGAACTAGGAACTTTGTGAAACCCAGAAAACAAAAGAATCAAAGCGTTTATAATATGGACTTAAAGTTGCTGAAATGAGGTATCCCGCAGAACAAGTTGTAAAAGGTATATAAAGGGTGCCCATGCCCCCCTTCCCCCCTCCCCCCTCGAAAAAAAAGATAAAAAGATGATACACCGACAACGCTTAGTATGTTTCGCTGGAAGCCACTCTGACCAATTTTCAAGATGGAACTCATACGCCGAAACACACGGCTTGTGCGCTGGAGAGTGTCGAAGTCTGAGAGGGATGTACACTCCACATCAGTAGCTCATCGCACTGTCTACATTAGAAACTGCCTTCGAGCTGCATACCTCCTACGTTAATACATAATCTACATCGGCGCTGCTGAGCCTCACGCACATGAGCCAATACGTGCGATTGTCTTTAAATTATTTCAGTCTCTCCGTGAACTCGAGAAATAAGATCCTCCGCTGACGTTACACGTGTGCTCCATTCATCATACTCTTCAGACTACCCCACAGAAAATAGTCGAGAAGTGTCAGATCTGGCGACCGTGCTGACAGTGGAACTGGTCCAACTTTACCAATTCATCGGTTGAGATATACCGAGATATTCCGCACATCGGCATCAACGTGTGCTGGAGCTTTGCCGTATTGCGGTCACAACATCTACCAGTTTAGGGAAAAACATCTCTAATAAATGTGAGGTGGATTGGTTCTGATAATCTGTTTGGCAGTGGATACGGCCCAATGATATGATTACCAATTATTCCGACCCAGCTGTTAATATCGACCCTGAGTCAATGATTTTGAATCAGCTGGGCATGTGGGTTTTCGTCTGCCCATACGTGCATGTCATGCGAGTTTAATATGCTGTCACTTGCAAATGCGCATTTTTGCTTGAATAACACCAAGCTTGGGAATTGTGGCGGAGTGGCCATTGCTGTCAATAGCACTGCACAAACTGTAGCCGTCGTGGGTAGTCCTCCGCCCGCAATGCTTGGAATTCCTGCAGACGATATGGATGGAGCCGGTGTTCAGGGACAACACGCCACACGGCACTTTTACCCGTTTGCTGCGCCTGTGTCAGAGCCGAGCGCGGACTATACGAATCACCTTTCGGCGCCTACAAGGAGATAAGCAATAGACTGGGAACAGTCGTCTCAAGAACTAAGCACAAAGTGCTATTATGAGGGTGAGTAAAATGAAAACCTTAAATATTTTTTAAAAAATATTATTTATTGTGCTTAAGTGGTACAAAGCTGTATCATTTTTCAACATAATCTCCCCCATGCTCAATGCAAGTCCTTCAGCGCTTACAATTACATAAATTCCTTTAGAAAAAAATTCTTTTGGTAGTCCGTGCAACCACTCATGCACCGCGTGGCGTACCCCTTGATCAGAACGGAACTTCTTTCCAACCATTGCGTCTTCGAGTGGTCCAAACATATGGAAATCACTTGGGGCAAGGTCTGGTGAGTATGGTGGATGAGGAAGGCACTCAAAATGCAGATCTGTGATTGTTCCAGCTGTTGTACGGACAGTGTGGGGCCTTGCATTGTCATGTTGCAAAAGGACACCTGCTGACAGCAATCCACGTCGCTTTGATTTGACTGCAGGCTGCAGATGATTTTATAGGAGATCTGTGTATGATGCACAGTGGTCCCTCTGTGCATGTAATGCTCCGCATGACGCCATTTTCGTCCCAAAAGAGAGTCAGCATAACCTCCCCTGCTGATGGTTCTGTTAAAAACTTCTTTGGTTTGGTGATGAGGAATGGCGCATTCCTTGCTTGCTCTCTTCTTTTCCGGTTGGTGGAAGTGAACCCAGGTTTCGTCACCAGTAACGATTCTTGCAAGAAAGCCATCAACTTCTCGTTCAAAGCACCGAAGAAGTTCTCTCATTTCGGGAGTCAGCTGCCGTGGCACCCATCTTTCAGACACTTTGTGAAACTGGAGCACATCATGCACAATGTGGTGTGCTGATCCATGACTAATCTGTAAACATGCTGCAATGTCATTCAGTGTCACTCGACGGTTTTCCTTCACTATGGCTTCAACTGCTGCAATGTTCTGTGGAGTCACAATTCGTTGTGCCTGACCTGGACGAGGAGCATCTTCCACTGAAGTCACACCGTTTGCGAACTTCCTACTCCATTCGTAGACTTGCTGCTGTGACAAACATGCATCACCGTACTGAACCTTCATTAGTCGATGAATTTCAATGTGTTTCACACCTTCACTACGCAAAAACCGAATAACAGAACGCTGTTCTTCCCTGGTGCAAGCCGGATGGAGTGGCCGAGCGGTTCTAGGCGCTACAGTTTGGACCCGCGCGACCGCTACGGTCGCAGGTTCGAATCCTGCCTCGGGCATGGATGTGTGTGATGTGCTTAGGTTGGTTAGGTTTAAGTAGTTCTAAGTTCTAGGGGACTGATGACCTCAGAAGTTTAGTCCCATAGTGCTCAGAGCCATCTGAACCAATCGAACCCTAGTGCAAGTCGCAAGTGGGGCGGCCATCTTTATACTGATACTGCGACGGTATGTGCGCATCTGCATTATGCTACCACCTACAGGCCATTCTGCACGCTGTTTGTTGCACGCTTACCAACTTACAGGATAACTGCGCTAAATTTCGATTTGTTATTACAAATTTAAGGTTTTCATTTGACTCACCCCCGTACTTTATTGTACAACGTACAAACCTCAGGCAGGCAACTTTACGGCTTCTCTGAGGTGTATCTATATGGCCAAGAACGTGTAATGGTGCGAGGTATGCCATTTTGGAAAACGTTCCGCATACAAGCTTGCAGCAGCTCTCCCATTGCAATCCCCTTTGCCATATGCAAGCATCATGTCGGTAATTTCGGAACCTGGCTACTGGTTCGTATTGCACTGCTGTCGACAACGTTACTCCAGTGGCCGACCACACAAGATCCGCAGGAGAAAGCTCACAAGGGCTGTGTGGAGAATGTATCATTTGCGGAGAAATGTTAATAGGCTCACATTGTCCGTCCACAGTGCACAGACGGCTGAGGGGTTGCATACTTCCCCCATTCAGACGCCATAAAGAATTGGAACAAACCGTCATAGCCGTTCGTTCTCAGACTTCGACGCTTTATAGCGCCCAACCGTGTATTTCCGGATGTGGGCTCCATCTTGAAAACCGATGTTTGCCTTCGCGCCCAAGATACTAAGCATTGTCATTGTTTTTTTGTGGGACACCCTGTACATCTTACTCATGTAGAACTACACCTCCTGACAAAGTAAGACATGGTCGCATGTCTGACTTCGTACAGGCAACTCCACCGACAGGTGTGTAAATGATTAGGTGGAACGACCATCAAAAATGCGTTCTTGCTGTTCGTGTTTATTGTTATTATCAGTTTGCTAGGCTAAATAAGGAACATGAACAGCGTCAGATGTGATCTCTGTGATGGACATGCTGCATACTCGTACGATACAGCGTTGTCAACAACTGATAAGGTTTAAAAAGGACCTAATTTCGTGTCTCCATTTGGCTGGTCGATGGAATCGTGCAGTATCCACATATATGGGGCATTCGGATGTGACAGAGGCCCAGTGACGGACATCGTGGCGACGTGGGGACAACCATACTCCTCGACAAGGTTCCGGTCGACCATGTCTGGCCACCACAAGGGAGGGTCGCCTTATAGCACATCAAGCGTATTGTAACTCTTTCGCATCTGCGCTTGCAATCCGAGAACAAGTAATGAACTCTCTGCTACATGCTGTGGCATCCCTCGCCAATGGTCGGAGACTAACGGCTGCCGGAATATGGAACTCCCGTGCCCTGCGTAGACTGCCGCTAACATCAAAATGAAAACGGTTGCGAACTTCCAGCATGCTGTAACCGTTGGTTTGTAAATTTTTGACATGTTTTTGCATTTTCCGAAATACCATTTTTGATTATGTTACGGTGATTTGAAAATGGATCCCGACCCGAAACTAGTCATCGAGTGAATAAACAAAAGTGAAATTTGCAACTTTGGACTGGTTTTTCGTTGTACTGACAAACTGCTGCGTTTGAAGTGGTGCCATGACCGGGAAAAATCGGCTGCTGATGAATGGCGTTGGAATGTGTTCAAAGACGAACCTTGTTTCCGCGCTACCCCTGATGACCATTGATGACGAGTATGTCGGTGACATGGTGACCATTCTTCCATTGTTTTGGAGAGGCACAACGGTGTCTTGGCGTGATGGTGCTGGAAGAGACCGGGTATGACTTCAGGAAACTGCTGGTGGTGATTAAGAGAACTCTAAAGACACAACGGTGCGTCACGGACATCCTGTGTCCTGTTATGTTACATTTTAGGGTGTGACCGTGCCGTCTTTCAACGGAACAGTTGTCGTCCATACATGGCACGAGCCTCTATGAACTGTCTGCGTGCTGTCGACCACCTCCTGTGATCAGCAAGAGCCCGAGATGTGACCCCGACAGAACATGCGAGGGACCTGCTCTGACGTCAACCACGTCCCTGTGTCAGTACCCAGAATATCAAGGAGCAGCTTTATAGCCCTTCACAAGCGAATCAGTCCATACATCTAGATCAGAGAAAGGAAAGGGGCGTGTAACGTCATACTACCATTCTTCGCAAAGTTTACTCGTTTCTGTAATCAGTACATCTCAACTCCTGAAGCAACATTCAATTTCCTTCTCTCTTTCTGCGTGCTTCACTTTTTTTGTCAGCCCAAGTAATCTGGAAAAGTGATTTGCTATGTATATTCAGAAAGAATACAAGTTAGAAAACTCTGTAGTGATCAGCTCATAGAAGTGTGTGCTTGTGAATTAATACTGAAAAACAGATTAACACAATTGTGTGAATCTTTTTGTTGTGCCTATCGCGAATCAGCATCTCCGCTATATGGTGAGTAGCAACTTTCCTTCTCTGGTATTGTTACATTCCATCCCGGATTTTTCATTGTTTGATTAATACTGAAAAATAGTTCACTTTTAGTTGTAACTGTGTGTTGAAATTTTGAACTTTTCACAAGGGTTATAGGTTCCTTACTATTCTATCTGTCGGACACCAGCAAATAGTCTGTGGTAATTTCAGTGTAGAATTTCTAAAGGATTATGATAGGTCAAATGATGTGGAAACTTCATTTGGATCCCTCAATTCGATCTTAGTTTATCTTTCTACTGAGGGCGTATAAACACAGCAGAACCCTGATTAAGAGTTTTTTCTTTGATGAGTCTCAAAGCAGTACCCAGTAACAAATCCTCTCTATGATCATGATGCACAGGTAGGATGAATAAGGTAGTGTCTTACAGTATAAATATTCCTCAGTGGAAATCATAAGAAATCGTGATGCCAGGCCAAACATTTTTAGCAATAGTTTACAAGAGATGACCTAGGATTTAATTCATATTTAACTAAATTCTGACGTGAAATTCAATCTATCCCATAATAAAATCATATCATTAGTTGAAAACAGGTTTCCACATGAACTAATCACACTGGATGTTAAATAGCCATGTAAAATACCGTACCTCATTAAACAGATTAAAGTATCTTGTGAAAGGAAAAGGGAAATGTGTCTCTTGAGAAGAACAAAGGAAGATCCTGAAGTTGTTGCACAAGTTATTACAGAGTCAACAAACAGCTGCATTATGTCAGGAATCAGTAATTCCAACAGCCGAGTTATGGCTATGTGGCATGTAGTAAAATGAGAGACAGGTCAACAAAGAACAAAACAAGATAACGTCATTTTTAATTTAAACTGAAGGGTTATAAATGTTGTCACAGTTAGTAGATTGCTGTGTTCGATTGAGGGCTGAGTTGGCATCCCTTCGCTCACAGCTGCAAGCGGCGCTGACTTCGGTCGCGCAGCTTGAGGCTGTTGCCAATGGGCACCACTGTGGGGAGCCGGACTTGGGTATCACGGGGATGTCAACCCCGTCCCGTCTGTCCCATGATCGGTCTGCCGCTGTGGTTGCCCCGGTTGCTGCCCGCAGTGGGGCTGAGCCCTCGCCTGTGGTTGATTGGGAGGTCGTTCCAAGGCGTGGCAGGCAGCGAAAGACGTCGCCGGAGGCTGATCAGAAAGCCTCCCCGGTGCGTCTGACAAACAGGTTTCAGGCACTGTCTCTGGCTGAGCCAGATGCAGCTGCCTGCCCTGTTTCAGAGAATGATTCTCAGCCTTCATGGTCTGGGCAATCACAGACGGTGGGCTTATTGGTAGTTAGGAGCTCCAATGTTAGGCGCGTAATGGGGCCCCTTAGGGATATGGCGGCTAAGGAGGGGAAGGAATCCAGTGTGCACTCCGTGTGCATTCCGGGTGGAGTCATTCCTGATGTGGAAAGGGTCCTTCCGGATGCAATGAAGAGCACAGGGTGCAGTAGCTGCAGGTGGTGGCACGTCGGCACTAATGACGTGTGTCGCTTTGGATCTGAGGAAATTCTTTCTGGATTGCAGCGGCTATCTGATTTGGTGAAGGCTGCCGGTCTTGCTTACGAGATGAAGGCAGAGCTCACCATCTGGAGCATCGTTGACAGAACCGACTGCGGACCTTTGGTGCAGAGCCGGGTGGAGGGTCTGAATCAGAGGCTCAGACGGTTATACGACCGTGTTGGCTGCAGATTCCTTGACTTGCGCCATAGGGTGGTGGGGTTTCGGGTTCCGCTAAATAGGTCAGGAGTTCACTACACTCAGCTGGCGGCTACACGGGTAGCGGAGCCTGTGTGGCGTGGACTGGGCGGTTTTTTAGGTTAGAAGGCCTCGGGAAAGTACGGGGTGGGCTGCAATCTCAAAGGCTGCATGGCAAATACAGGACGTGCTTGGATCAAGGAACAGTCGGAATTGTAGTTGTAAATTGTTGTAGTTGTGCTGGGAAAGTCCCTGAGCTTCAAGCGCTAATAGAAAGCACAGAAGCTGAAATCGTTATAGGTACAGAAAGCTGGCTAAGGCCTCAAATAAGTTCTGCAGAAATTTTTACGAAGTCTCAGACAGTGTTCAGGAAATATATACTTAACAGTCGAACTAAGTTAATAATTGGCTCCTTCTACCGACCCCCAGACTCCGATGATATATTTGCGGAACAGTTCAGAGAAAATTTGAGTCACGTAACAAATAAATACCCCACTCATACGGTTATAGTTGGTGGGGACTTCAACCTTCCCTCGATATGTTGGCAAAAATACTTGTTCAAAACCGAGCAGTTAGTCCACGAACCCACGCGAATTGTAAATGGTTGCGAAAACACACTTCACCTCTTAGCCACAAACAATCCAGAGCTGATAGAGAGCGTCATGACTAATACAGGGATTAGTGATCACAAGATCGTTGTAGCTAGGCTCAATACCGTTTCTTCCAAATCCACCAGAAACAAAGGCAAAATAATTTTATTTACAAAAGCGGATAAAGTGTCACTAGAAGCCTTCCTAAGAGACGATCTCCATTCCTTCCGAACTGACTATGCAAATGTAGACGAGATGTGGCTCAAATTCAAAGATATACAGTAGCAACAGCAATTGAGAGATTCATACCTCATAAATTGGCAAGAGATGGAACTGATCCCCCGTGGTACACAAAACAGTTCCGAACGCTGTTGCAGAGGCAACGGAAAAAGCATGCGAAGTTCAGAAGAACGCGAAATCCCGAAGATTGGCTAAAATTTACAGACGCGCGAAATTTGGCACGGACTTCAATGCGAGATGCCTTTAATAGGTTCCACAACGAAACATTGTCTCGAAATTTGGTAGAAAATCCGAAGAAATTCTGGTCGTATGTAAAGTACACAAGTGACAAGACGCAGTCAATACCTTCGCTGCGCAGTGCCGATGGCACTATTACCGACGACTGTGCCGCTAAAGCGGAGTTATTGAACGCAGTTTTCCGAAATTCCTTCACCAGGGAAGACGAATGGAATATTCCAGAATTTGAAACACGAACAGCTGCTAGCATGAGTTTCTTAGAAGTAGATACCTTAGGGGTTGCGAAGCAACTCAAAGCGCTTGATACGGGCAAGTCTTCAGGTCCAGATTGTATACCGATTAGGTTCCTTTCAGATTACGCTGATACAATAGCTCCCTACTTAGCACTCATATACAACCGCTCGCTCACCGATAGATCTGTACCTACAGATTGGAAAATTGCGCAGGTCGCACCAGTGTTTAAGAAGGGTAGTAGGAGTAATCCATCTAACTACAGACCTATATCATTGACGTCGGTTTGCAGTAGGGTTTTGGAGCATATACTGTATTCAAACATTATGAATCATCTCGAAGGGAACGATCAATTGATACGTAATCAGCGTGGTTTCAGAAAACATCGTTCTTGTGCAACGCAGCTAGCTCTTTATTCGCACGAAGTAATGGCCGCTATCGGCAGGGGATCTCAAGTTGATTCCGTATTTCTAGATTTCCGGAAAGCTTTTGACACCGTTCCTCACAAGCGACTTCTAATCAAGCTGCGGGCCTATGGGGTATCGTCTCAGTTGTGCGACTGGATTCGTGATTTCCTGTCAGGAAGGTCGCAGTTCGTAGTAACAGACGGCAAATCATCGAGTAAAACTGAAGTGATATCAGGTGTTCCTCATGGAAGCGTCCTGGGACCTCTGCTGTTCCTGATCTATATGAATGACCTGGGTGACAATCTGAGCAGTTCTCTTAGGTTGTTCGCAGATGATGCTGTAATTTACCGTCTAGTAAGGTCATCCGAAGACCAGTATCAGTTGCAAAGCGATTTAGAAAAGATTGCTGTATGGTGTGGCAGGTGGCAGTTGACGCTAAATAACGAAAAGTGTGAGGTGATCCACATGAGTTCCAAAAGAAAGCCGTTGGAATTCGATTACTCGATAAATAGTACAATTCTCAAGGCTGTCAATTCAACTAAGTACCTGGGTGTTAAAATTACGAACAAATTCAGTTGGAAGGCCACATAGATAATATTGTGGGCAAGGCGAGCCAAAGGTTGCGTTTCATTGGCAGGACTCTTAGAAGATGCAACAAGTCCACTAAAGAGACAGCTTACACTACACTCGTTCGTCCTCTATTAGAATATTGCTGCGCGGTGTGGGATACTTACCAGGTGGGATTGACGGAGGACATCGAAAGGGTGTAAAAAAGGGCAGCTCGTTTTGTATTATCACGTAATAGGTAATAGGGGAGAGAGTGTGGCAGATATGATACGCGAATTGGGATGGAAGTCATTACAGCAAAGACGTTTTTCGTCGCGGCGAGATCTATTTACGAAATTTTAGTCACCAACATCCTCTTCCGAATGCGAAAATATTTTGTTGAGCCCAACCTACATAGGTAGGAATGATCATCAAAATAAAATAAGAGAAATCAGAGCTCCAACAGAAAGGTTTAGGTGTTCGTTTTTCCCGCGCGCTGTTCGGGAGTGGAATGGTAGAGAGATAGTATGATTGTGGTTCGATGAAACCTCTGCCAAGCACTTAAATGTGAATTGCAGAGTAGTCATGTAGATGTAGATGTAGATATTTATCAAACGTAGTAAAGAAGTTAGGGACAACAATTCAAAGTATGTTGAACAAGCAACTTCTTCCAGTAGACGTCTTATACATTTTTCCTCCTGAAATTAAAAAAAAGTATATATATTCTCTCAAAAATGAAAACCCATTTGAATTTGTTTTTCAACATAATAAGCACTGTCTTTCCTGAAATATGTAATGCATAACTCAGGCACTTTTCCAGAGAGACTCTACTATGAATTTGTTAAACCTCTCTGTACGAAAGGCGATACGAAAGATGTCAGTATCTAAGTACCCACGTGGCCACTGACATGATTTTCCAATATTAATGAGAAGGATACTCAGAAAATCACAGTTCGGATTTCAGAAGAGTTGCTCAGCTGAGAACACCATGTACAGTTTGCCATTTTACGAGATCTAAATAACAAAATAGCAGCAAATGACAATTTATGTGATCCATCTAAAGCCTTTGATTGTGAATCTCAACATTCTAGAGGACAAACTAAGGTTTTATGGAATTGATGGTATGCCAAATCAATGGACGTCATATCTAACCAAAAGAATGTAGGAAGTCCGTCTAATATACAAGAAGCAGAACTAGTTCTTTTCGCGGTTGTCACTAGTATTATAGTCAATCCACGCACACAAACAGTGGCAGAAGAAATGGTGAATAATATTGTTAAAATCATTGCTGTAACACATTGTGAGAAATAATAAGTGGGGTGGAAACTTCGTAATTGTTAGTTGTCCACATTGATGAGAATTTTAAACTGCAACGAACACTTTTGTAACTCCTACAGGTATTTCGTTCTGCCACATTTGCACTTCGAATTATTGCAGATCTAGAGGAGCGACAAATCAGTAAGAATAATATGTGATGCTCACCCACGATCGTTTTGTAAGCATCTGTTTAAGAAATTAGGCATTTTCACTGCTGCCTCACAGTATATTCATTCCCTCATGAAGTTTGTTATAAAAAAACCACTGCATTTCAAAAGAAATGATGATATGCGTAATCACAATACATCAAGAAAGAAGACAGTTCTTTCTCCAAGATTAGGTTGTCTTTAGCACAAAAAGGTGTGCACAATGCTGACCCCAAAATTTAGTAAAATTTGAAAACAAATTGAAAAAGTTTATCCTTAGCAACTCCTGTTTTCCTTTCCCTGGAATATGCCCTATTACAGTATTTGTAATACTACATGTTTAATTTTTATATGCTATTCACAAAAGTTAACTTCTTTATGAATCACATAAGATTTTCAGATAGAATAACATTGTTTTACCTACAGTAATCTAATTATTCTTGTACTGGGAAAGGTTATTACATCACAAAATTTGTGAAATTCCTTCATGTATAGTTTTACTAAAAATGGTTTATCGACGAGGCATCTGCCTCTCTTTTCTGTAAACTCTTCTCTAGTGCGTCTCTCTCATTATTAAGTTCATGGCACAACCTTTTGTGGTAATCTACTGTTTGATCACCCTCTGCACGCTATTCCACATAATAATTTCAATTCTTTTAATGTGTAAGAGGTAATGGGTGTGAATTAGTCCTCACACCTGCATTAAAAAAAGTGGTCGTAAGTTTTCAGTATGTAACCGTATTTACATATGAATGTGCAATGTGAACTCAAGATGACTCTTTCCACATCGCTATGATTATTCATGCAATGATCGATGGAATTCCGTTCCTCAATTAGTTTTTAATCTAAAAATATTTTAAGCTGCAATATTGTTAAACATTGTTGTTATTGTGATCTTCAGTCCAGTGACTGGTTTGATGCAGCTCTCCATGCTTCTATATCCTGTGCAAGCTTCTTCATCTCCAAGTAACTATTTCAACCTACATCTTTCTGAGTCTTCATAGTGTATTCATCTCTTGGTCTCCCTCTACGATTTTTACCCTCCACGCTGCCCTCCAATACTAAATTGGTGATCCCTTGATGTCTCAGAACATGTCCTACCAACCGATCCCTTCTTATAGTCAAGTTTTTCCACAAGTTCCTCTTCTCCCAAACTGTGTTCAGTACCTTCTCTTTAGCTACGTGATCTACGCTTCTTCAGAATTCTTCTGTAGCACCACATATCGAAGGCTTCTATTCTCTTCTTGTCTAAACTATTTATTGTCCATGTTACACTTCTACATATGGCTACACACCATACAAACACTTTCAGAAAGGACTTCTTGACACTTAAATCTATACTCGATGCATGTGTACCGGAGCACGTGCACATGTAGCAACGACCATCCAGCTTTGTCAACCGCTCTGATGAAGGAGTGGAACGCCTTACCATACTAAGTGCTTACCAACGTTGTGGCCAATAGGGGAGCACGTTACAGAGCATCCATTCTTTTTCGATGGTTATGACACACGTCCTGCCGTTTGTAATGTACATGAGACCATTAAGGACTGTCGTGACTTGGGCAATTATTGTCTTTGAATAAAAGACTGCGTATTTCTTTCAATTACATTCTGTAATGTACTGTTTTGTATGGTAGCATTCTTTCTTTGTATGGTCCAAACTTCATCGAGCAGTGTTACTTGACAGCGACACATTATGCGAAAGTTCCTTTCGTCCTTAAGTTTTGCACTCCAGTGTATAACTTTATATGACTGCGCCCATCATAAGGTAATATTTATTGATAGATACCCACTTCATCTATGGAAAGACTGTGATTCTAAGCTTGTCCGACTAGTCATCAATGAACACCTTCAGCAGAAATTTCTCTATCAACAGCCTTCTGTTTTCACCCTAAGTTGATTATTGTCCTTTCTCGGTCAAATCACAAAGAATGATAAATATCCCATTCAAAAAAATTGATAGTGCGTCAGTGCAGTACAGAATCAACGCTTTTAGAACGTTGAAGTGCACCACATCCACTTCCATAAGTCAGTTACTCGCTCTTAGAACATAATCTGTGAAGAGCAAGCGTTGTGTTTAACGTAATCCCTGTGTTCGGAAATAATGTTGCTTTTCCTGTGTTGTTATTTGGCTTCACATCTACGCAACAGGTTTCTTACACGCATATCCGCTGCAGTTTGCTTTTTAAGGAAAAAAGTTCAGTTTTCGTAATCTTGCCATTGTCATTCCTTTGTCTGCACGACAACAAATAGGCTACCTGTTTAACCTTCGTGCATTTGTTGGCGGATGCTCATTTTAATCAAACGAATGTAGGGTGAAACGTAATTCGTGGCGGATTAAATATTAATGAAATGTTTCAAAATTTACATGAAATTAAACTAAGCGATCGTTTTTAAATTAATGGACGGTCTTAATGAACGCGCTGTATGCGCGCTTCCTTTTTTAGAGAAAAAATATGAAGGGATTTAAATGTGTGTTTCATCTAGCGAAATTCCGGTTTAATGACAAAGATTAAAGTGGCCGGTAACGAAGCAATGTTGCCAGAAATGCAGTCATGGCACTGCAGGTACGGAACAGTGATTATAAGGCACTAGGCTGTGGCTTATTTATAAATAAATGAACCATTTTTTTACGTTTTTTTTCCATTTGGTTATACTTTCTTCTCGGGAAGCTCAATCACGAAACTCAAAATGAAGAAGGAGAAAGAACTGGAAACATAGGCGTCCCCAAAAAGGGGCAAGAGGGGACACGCCCGCCTCCAGGAATCAACTACAGCCCTCCTATTCATTACAGCATTCTCTCGCATTTATAGTAATCATTGTCTGCGACAGATCTGCGGGAAGGATCCAGTACAACACTCTGGCGCACGGATTATGTCATCGAGTTCCATCACACAAACATCGCAGTACTGTAGAGTACGTACCAGTCATGCGTCCCGAATTCCCATGAGAATGCCCCTCCCCTTGAACCATGGCATAATCACAACAGTAGTTTTCAGTTTATCTGTGGGAAAAGAAAACTGGTGAGGGCTTGCAGATTCTTTATTCTGGTTTACACAACAGAGCTATTGTCGTGCACTCGGAAGAACACAGCGTTATTATATTGTGAGAATGTGCATCTATACTTAATCCCAAAAACATGTTTAAAAATGGGGTTTAAAAGAGAGGGAAAAAGTTTTAAATGCTTTCTAGTTTATTTCTTAGCTCGTTGGATATTCTGGATTTAATCGTATGAAGATGTAATTTCAAACCACTGAATAAAATAATGTGGCATCCATATTCATATTAACAACATTGGTACAAGATAATCGCGTCGGGCTGTCTGTGGTAGGAAAGACAAGGAGAAAGGGAGATTGAAGGAGAATGAACATGATTCGTGTTGTGAACTCTGTCTTTATTTTAACATAACATGCTAAGATTTATCAAACTGAGAAAAAACACTTCCAGTTGTATTAACTATTAGGAAACAGAATAATATACAATCATAAAACTGTACCAGACTGATTAATAGCATATAGATTAAACATAATAATGAAAACTGTAGCAGGACAATGAAAGAGCTAAAAATTCTTCCTCGAAAGAAACTTTAAGGATTTAGAATCAAAATAGACTCCAAGATAAGCACCATATAAGGAAATTACTATACCGCCGGATAGCGGAGGTGCGCAAGGCATGAAAGACAACGTGATACTGTGAATAGTAATAAAGGCTTAGACACAGATAGATATCACGGTCATGTTTCGACCATCTGAGTTACGCACTTTATAAGAATACACTTTGGCATGGAATCTAGCGTGGCCCAAATTATGTTGAGGTCAACGCTGTTTCATCGGGTTTATATGACATCAGTCCAAACAAGTAGGAATTCAGCTCATCATACCTCCTCATTTTATTAAATTCTTTAAGAATTTGTGATGCCTGTTCAGCGGACATATTTTCAAACCATTTTAATGTTACACCTACAGTCTGTGCCGGCCTCGTGAGATGATAAATGCAGTGTCTTCATTACCTCTAACATTCTGCCAAGCTTTTTCTCTTCTTAGAAAACTTCTCTGTGTTAGATACATTTTGAATGTCATCTACGTCATCTTCCACACTTTCCATGTTATCGTCTTTCAAATAAACAGCATCCACAGAATAATAATTATGAAAACTAAAGGCTGAGAAGAATAAAAGCAGGGTTGCCAACAGAGATTGCAAGGAATACAGAATAAAAGAAACAGATTCTGAGACATGCAGGAATGCCAGTCATGCTCTTTCCCTACGTCACAATTGAAATCTAGCATTGTTTCCTCTCATAGCCAATTTTCAGATCATTACCACACAACGACTAACAGTATTCATGCCATACAACACTGTATGGCCATTCTGCATATCTTCAGCTATGTATTGCTAATCCTAACTCATGTTCGACGAAAATGTGACATCCATTATTTTTGCCTCTTCATATACTGTACTGTGAAGATATGTTTTGATTTATCGGCACTTACATTGCATGTAGTAACAAAAACCTGATAGAATAAATGAGTTTTGCTGCTGCTTATGAAATTTGTTAGATTGTGTGTTAATGAGGTAGTTACCATGAAACTTTCTGGCATATTAAAACTGTGTGCCGGACCGAGACACGAACTCGGAACCTTTACTTTTCGTGGGCAAGTGCTCTACCAACTGAGATACCCAAGCACGACTCACGCCCCGTACGCACAGCTTTACTTCTGCCAGTACCTCGTCTCCTACCTTCCAAACTTTACAGAAGCTCTCCTTTCTTTCAGGAGTGCTACTTCTACAAGGTTCGCAGGAGAGATTCTGTAAAGTTCGGAAGGTAGGAAACGAGGTACTGGCAGAAGTAAAGCTGTGAGTACGGGGCGTGAGTCATGCTTGGGTAACTCAGTTGGTAGGGCACCTGCCCGTGAAAGGCAAAGGTCCGGAGTTCGAGTCTCGGTCCGGCACAAAGTTTTAATCTGCCAGAAAGTTTCATATCAGCGCACACTCCGCTGCAGAGTGAAAATCTCATTCTGGAGGTAGTTACCATACTTTTTTCCACAAACAGAGACATAACTGCCGTCTCTGCAAATCAACACAAGTGAAATTCTTACTAGATTTGAAATGACTGGAAATTTTTGGGTAAGTGTCTCATCTTAAGAGAATTTTCCTGTGGATACAGAAACTAGTCTTAGATTTTGTGAGTTTGTAATATTCTAGAAAGTATGGAGGATTTAACACTATGACTTATGTTCTTGTAATATTAATTCAGCTGACGTGTTTGATTAGAGTTGAATGTGTAAAACGATCCTTTGTCCTACAGCATTCGCTGCAAAAACGTTACTTTTAAAAACTGTCGTTTAATTGATTTTTACTATTGCACAACAGCTTCGTTATTAGTACGTGATAAAATTTAGAAATTAACCATATGTATAGGCCCCCTATGAAACCTATTATCCCACTGAGGTCGTTAGTTGTCATCGATCTTCAATTTATGCTAGGGAACTGGGGACAACGTATTAAAGCGGTTGCATCATACGAAATATAGATTCCTATAGAATCCTAAAATACAGTCATGGACGAATTGCGTGGTAGCAATGGATACAGAAAACAATCAGTAATGATGTGCTTTTGCCATCAATATATCTTACGTATAAGAAACAATGGAATTCGCTTTATAAATTTTGGTTAGGGTCAAGGCGTTTGTTGTTACTTATCACGATCGACTTTACTTCGGTAACCGATAATTTATTACGAAACCGTATGACAAGCTTATAATTTTTAATGTTTTCCTTCTCAGGTCGATTGGTTGAAGTACTTCCTATGTTACGCTCAACTTGTTCGCAGTTAAGTTTAATGTACGTAATATTTGTCTGTCCATGTTGTATGATTTTTAGGGATGCCCATACTCCCTCAGCTGAACTACATACTGCCGTTGTCGTTATTCCTGTGTCTCACCGGCTTCAAATGCGCATCATCATTCGGTAGTACGTCATCACCAACTTGCGTTCACGTTAGTTCTTCCTGACACTTGACTTGAAACTACGACTCTCTCTTCATTATTGTTAAATTGTTACGCACGTCAAATCTGCTCCTGGGTACGCTATAGAATCAAATGTCTGGTTTCGGAACCTCTCTCACTACGATGTGATTCTCCAGAGATATTCGTGTATCCCCTGAATTTTATCCCGTGTATTCTCTTCTTTTGTGACTTTTCAACACCGAATTTGCTCTTATTAGCTGAAATTCATTACAGTTTCTCATCTCTCTTATCCCTTTTTCCCTAGTTCATAGCCACACCTAAAAAGGCCTACATAAAGAAAGATAAGGGAGCCCCGTTATGAGGCCCTGTAGACCAAGCGATACTCGACTGATCGTCGTGTCGGCCTCACAATAGAATGGTCCAATCCGACCTGTGGAAACCTACTCTGAAATTTTTCACGCAGGCGGAATACACTGAAAGGAATGCACTGTGAAAATTTTACCTGCTAAGGTACACTGCAAGTATTTAAAGAAACGTTCAAGCTTTTGCTGCACGAAGAACCGCTTATAACAGTGGTTTCTACAGACCTTCCTGTTTAGTGCCGGAAGCGGCGAATAACCAAAGTAACCATGAAAAGAGGATGTAGCTCCGCACATCGCGGTGTCCAAACTGCACACACCTGAATTTTAAGCACTTAAACAATGCCAAAGAGTCACACTTTTCTTTTAATAGTTTTTTGAATAACTTTCATTTCATACAGACAGCTAAACCGTTGTAGATGTAATTGCTACAGAAGTGATTAGCAGAGAAAAGAAAATCAAGGCAGTGTATCAAGTTACATTACATGAGTATTTCATGAACTGGGATTTTAATTTGTTGACTTCAAATATTTTACAGTTCTTATGATAATTTTTGAATAATGAATGTTTTGTTAATAATCAAACCATTCATTGTTTATTCCCTGTAGTTGTCAAAAATGCGAAGAAAAGTTAATGAACTCAGACACTTCATAGTAATTACTAGTTTTATTTACACGGAACTGGAACGGAACAAGAAACGTTGTGGCCATTGTTTCGGATATTGTGCTGCGTGGCAGGCATACTTGATAAAATTGGTGAATGTGGTGGTGCTAACTGACAATGCAGAAATGACTGAAGTTTAGCAACACTGTTTCGTCGACAAACCTGACATTTGCAATCGCAAATTATGCTATCTGACAATTACCGGTATCTGAAAAATGCTTTACAACGTTGAAAAATGTTTTTCTCGAGACGCTAAATCACACTACTAGTTCCGGCAGGAATCCGAATTTTATTCTCTCTCGTCATCCTTCTGAAGACGGAGCTGCCGTTATGTACAAGGAGTCCAACAAGAGCAATGAATTGTTCCATGCAAATGGTAAGAAGATGTTTCGGATGTAGCAGTGAAAATTATTCTTGCCTATTTTTCCAGATTTTACTACGTCAGTTGCAAGACTTGTGCAAGGAACTAGTCCTTTTTTTAAAATTTTTGATCGTAATTTTCCTTGATATTTCTGAGGATAGAGATAACGTTGCGGAAATAATAATCCACTGATATGTATCACAGGCATTGTCGTATACAAATGTGTCACAGCTTCCATCGATTGTACAGCCGACTTTGTCTTTCTTTCGCTCGAAATGATGAAGTGCGGTTTGCATCAGACATGACTGACTGGTTTTGTACGCAGCTTTTAAGGTGTAACAAGAAGCATCGTCTTCATGTCAGCTAAGAATTTCTGTGTAGTATGTGCTACTAATGACATCGCCTCTACGCGATTACTTGAGGCAAATTTCGTGATTTTGCGACTTCCTTTTTCATATAATTTCCTGAACCTGTTTAACCAGGTAGAAGGAGCCTGGAAGCCAATAGTGTTCACCTAATTTGAAATTCAGAACGCCCAGTCTCGTATGTCTCCCTCGGTAACGGTGCAGTGACTCCCTCGAGCGGTTCTTAATTTTTGAATAGTTTCACGCTTTTATGGATTTCATTTTGACGCATATTTCGTACTTCACGTTAATCTTTCTTCTATTTATACATTTCATGCTCAGAATTTATTACACGAAACCGGATTTGCACACTGCTAAAGTGTTTTCTTCCTGCTTCGTTTAACCAAAGAATTTACAGCCATTTCTTCCTCACTGCAAGATGTTACTGTACATGTTTTATTTGTGATTGGAATGTACTCTAATTTTGTCCTAGAATTTAATTAGTAGAATAACCATAGTCTGAATCACTTTTCACGGAACTGTCCGAGTTATTTCCCGTTTCTTCTAATGCTACCACAATTTCCAACGAAATATCTACACCATTGGAATGACTGTACAAGTAATTAACTAATAAATAAGACATACGTAGGTCTCCAGCAGGAGAAGATTATTTTGCTCGCATACCGCGTTTTTCAGATTTTATCTTTGTAAGGTTGAAAATATTAATTGGATTTCACGTTACTGTGAAACGCTGGGACCTGCATAAAGACAGATGCTATTAGGAAGCACGTGCCAAGAAATCACAAATAAAATTAATTCAGTTTTATCCCCACTGTTAACAGTTTGTGATACTACAAAGGCAACTTTTAATTATTATGGACATTAAATGAATTACAAATTGGAGCGAATAATAACTGTGAACAGTTATATCAGAGAAACTATTAACGGAAGCTGAAATTCGCTATACAAGTTACGATCGCGTTGTGCCATGCTACATATGATGTTTACCGACGTGCCATCAATCAAGAATTTGTACTCACTGTATTGCGCTAGCAGCAGACTAGATATCTCTAGCCGTATGGCAGCACATTTGTAATGTGTCTTAACAGCTAAAATTTTGACATTATGTTTCTTTCAGTGTATTCTTCCTGTTTAAAGAAAGTATTTTTTATTTTTTTATTTATTTATTTATTTTTAAGTCTTATGGGACTTAACTGCTAAGGTCATCAGGCCCTAAGCATACACACTACTTAACCTAAATTATCCTAAGGACAAACACACACACCCATGCCCGAGGGAGGACTCGAACCTGCGCCGGGACCAGCCGCACAGTCCAAAACTGCAGCGCCTCAGACCGCTCGGCTAATACCGCGCGGCTTAAAGAAAGTCAGGGGAGGTTTTGACATGACGGACTAGGCAGATTTCTTGTCAGACATTCATCATCGAATGCAGTATGAAGGGGCATGGGATCAGCACACCACACTCCTAGTGGTTGTCGACATTCTGAGCTGGTTGCTGCTACCTCTCAAACAGGGAGCTCTTCAGTTGGCATCACTAGGATGAGTGCATCCCAGTCCAGTCCTCCCGCCAAGGAGAAATCTCTGGCAGTGCCAGGAATCGAAGCCAGGTCTCCCACATGAGGGTTTGTTGCGTTTAACAATCAACTACGGAGGCAGACGACAGGTGTGTAAGGAACACAATTATCATGCACAATTACCTCGATTCCCACATCTTGGAATGCGGTACAGGGAACTGAAATGAAAGCAGGAAATACTTCCAAACTCCATCGCTCTTCTTCTCAGAGTACGGAATACGAGTCAAGTAAAAATGTGTGTTCGTCGTGTGGCTGCGAAGTCGATATAATCTGTTGGTTTTTGTTGACTGCCTGAGGCATAAACATAGTACGAGTCTGAGTCTATTCATCTGTGAAAAAGGGCCATTGGATACACATTACATCCGCTCGCGAATTCGATGACGTCCTGCTTCGGTTATGTACTGCACTGTACACAGCTCTACTTGTTAGGGTATATGAAAGATCTAACGGCAATGTGTTTGTCGCGAACTGTATCTTTAAAAAATCACCAGGAATACAACCGGTACACGAAAAACTCTGCGTTCATTGCTTTTTTCACTGTAGTCACTATTGCACCAGTATATTTCGAACGCAGGAATATTCTCTAGAGCACATGGTATATAATACACTGTATTTCTAAAATCTTGGAAGTGCGCGACAGTTAAAGCACGACCGAGGTACGGAGTATTCTGACATAAATTCGTGCGTTTGAAGCGAGGACCCAATATTCTCTCCATCCGCTCACGTGGCACGCTGTTCTCCCAATGAAACCGATTCTTTGGCAAAAAATTAATTAAAATCCACAAATATCGGCGATGGCCTGTACCGGACACGCGGAACTGACTGCTTCAGCCTTCGGCGCGGCGTGCGCTCGAGCTGTACCGCGTCTCTCTGCTACGGCGAATTCTAAAATTATTCGCTCTGGTCGTTTTTAACCGGCAGCAGGTGGCTGGGGAATGAGAAAAGGACTGAAATAGAAAAATTTCTGGTAGTGCAGAGGCATGGAGGGAACGGAGATCTCGTAAGCTTCCATATTGCCAGCTATCGTGGATCTTCAGGTTCGTGAAGGTGGGTCGCAGTGTTGCAAAAGGATGGCGTACGCACGCGCACACACACACGCACACACACACACACACACACACACACGCACACACACATATTCCGTTGAGTGGCGGTATTTAATGAGGTCCCAACTAACTACTGCTCTCTGTTTTGACTGCGGTCGTAAGTTGTTTATCAGCTACAGCGGATCTCTAAAGATTTCAAACAAATGTCAGAGGGCAATTCCTTGTGCAAAAGATGAAAAGCAGTTTATATGCAGAATTCTACTTTTATGTTTTTATAGGTGCCTACCCAACCGTTAACTAAGGATGAACACAAAAATAAACAAAAATAGTGTTGACGGAAAACCTAAAAAGTCATTCGAAAACCAATATCGGACCAACAGAGCGGAAAGGACTAACATAAAATTTCATTCTTTCTTTTTTTGTTTTATTTGCCTACCTGAGTTTCTACTCTATTTAGCTACCTAACTCACGTATTTATACTTAATTGTATGGATAAGAATCATAAATGCATATTTACGGAGTTTAAAGTTCAAAACCTCACAATCTTTTCCGTATCAAATTTTTATAGAATGACATGATCAGTAAATTATACGAGGGTCACTCCAAAAGAAATGCACACTATTTTTTTAAAAAAATCCATCTTTTATTCTACATGTTTGAAAGTTTTACATTGTGTAGATACATCCTTTAGGAACAATATCTTCATTTCTCCACAAAATTTCCATCCCTCTCAACTGCCTTACGCCATCTAGGAACCAGCACCTGTATACCCGCACGGTAAAAGTCTGGACCAACTTTTGGAGCCACTGTTTGGCAGTGTGCACAAAGGAGTCATCATCTTCAAACCTTGTTCCACGAAGAGAGTCTTTCAGTTTCCCAAAGAGATGATAGTCACATGGAGCCAGTTCAGGACTGTAAGGCGGGTGTTTCAGTGTTGTCCATCCGAGTTTTGTGATCGCTTCCATGGTTTTTTGACTGACATGTAGCCGTGCATTATCGTGCAACAGCAAAACATCCTGCTTCTGACGACGTGGTCGAACACGACTCAGTCGAGCTTGAAGTTTCTTCAGTGTCGTCACATATGCATCAGAATTTATGGTGGTTCCACTTGGCATGATGTCCACAAGCAAGAGTCCTTCGGAATCGAAAAACACCGTAGCCGTAACTTTTCCAGCAGAAGGTGTGGTTTTGAATTTTTTTCTTGGGTGAATTTGCATGATGCCACTCTATTGATTGCCTCTTCATCTGTGGTGAAAAATGATGGAGCCTTGTTTCATCACCAGTCACAATTCTTCCAAGAAATTCACCTCCACCATTCTCGTACTGTTTCAAATGTTCGCTGCATACCGTTTTTCTTGTTTCTTTGTGAGCCACTGTCAACATCCTGGGAACCCACCTGGCACAAACCTCTTTTAACGCCAACACTTTCAGTATTCTGCAAATACTTCCTTCCCCTATCCCAACGTAGCGTGACAATTCGTTCACTGTGATGCGTCTGTCCGCAGTCACCAATTCGTTAACTCTCTGCACATTGTCTGGTGTGTGTGTAGTACGACGGCTGCCACTGCGAGGACAATCCTCAATATTGCCGTGCCCGCTTTAATCACGTAACCTGCTTGCCCACCGACTAACTGTACTGCGATCGACAGCAGCATCTCCACACACCTTTTTCAACCTCTGGTGGATGTTTCCCACTGTCTCGTTTTCTCGGCACAGGAATTCTATGACAGCACGTTGCTTCTGACGAACGTCAAGTCTAGCAGCCATCTTGAAGACATGCTGTGATGGCGCCACTCACGGGAACAGGTTGAACTAAGTTTGAAAACAAGCGGGAAGGATGTATCTACACACTGTAAAATATCTACACACTGTAAAACTTTACCACATGCAAAATGAAAACTGTATTTTTACAAAAATAGTGTGCATTTCTTTTGGAGTGCTCCTCGTACATTTTGATTTTTTCAATTCACAGGAATCGTCAAATTTAAAGGACTAAAGAAGAGAAGTGAAAATGTGAATACCATTGAAACTGTATATTTTGTCCTATATTCTTAAGGATAAATAAATCCATGAAGATATGAAATCTGTAAACGAGCCCTCAATCATTTTTGCCACTTTTCTTCAAATGGTTCAAATGGCTGTGAGCACTATGAGACTTAACTTCTGAGGTCATCAGTCCCCTAGAACTTAGAACTGCTTAAACCTAACTAATCTAAAGACATCACACACGTCCATGCCCGAGGCAGGATTCGAAACTGCAACCGTAGTGGTCGCGCGGTTCCAGACTGAAGCGCCTAGAACCGCTCGGTTACCACCGCCGGTTGTCACTTTTCTTGTCTGTCTTGATCACATATGTTATACAATTCACAATTGCCAGTTAATTACCTTCTGAAGGTGTGATCATGGCAGTAAGCCGAAACCGGTAACTGTGAGTTGTGCAACACATATATTTAAATCGGCCATTTACAAATAAAGCATTTAACACATAGAAGCTGCTGACTCAGAGAGGTGGTAGCCTATATACATCGATGTCTTGAAAAGTTCCGATCATTCACAGTCAAATTTGGGACAAGTAAACAAGATGTGGTTTACATTACATTCTGGCTCAGAATCAAACTCACGTGCAGGATAATTGTAAATGTTAATTCTGTGTAGATGTAGAGGGAAAGATTTATGGTTAAAATAGAGTCGAATGATGGTGGAAATCATCGATCGCTTCAATTGAGACCTCGTAAACCAGGGCCAACAGAGAAGCCACAAGTCAATTCGAGTGTATGCCAAAGTAGTTTGGTACTACAATTAATATTCCCAATATATGTAGACGATCCAGTGGACAAGGCCGGAATTTCCATGAGGCTTCTTGCGGATGATTCTGTCGTATACAGAGAAGTCACACCACCAGAAAATTGTAACGAAATGCGGGGAGACATGCAAGGCAACGACGCTTGGTTTAGCGACTGGCATTTCGACATCTACATCTACATCCATACTCCGCAAGCCACCTGACGGTGTGTGGCGGAGGGTACTTTGAGTACTTCTATCGGTTCTCCCTTCTATTCCAGTCTCGTATTGTTCTTGGAAAGAAAGATTGTCGGTATGACTATATGTTGGCTCTAATCTCTCTGACTTTATCCTCATGGTCTCTTCGCGAGATATACGTAGGAGGGAGCAATATACTGCTTGACTCCTCGATTAAGGTATGTTCTCGAAACCAACAAAAGCGCGTACCGAGCTACTGAGCGTTTCTCTTGCAGAGTCTTCCACTGGATTTTATCTATAATCTCCGTAACGCTTTCGCGACCACTAAATGATCATGTAACGAAGTGCGCTGCTCTCCGTTGGATCTTCTCTATCTCTTCTATCAACCCTATCTGGTACGGATCCCACACTGCCGAGCAGTATTCAAGCATTGGGCGAGCAAGCGTACTGTAACCTACTTCCTTTGTTTTCGAATTGCATTTCCTTAAGATTCTTCCAATGAATCTCAGTCTGGCATCAGCGTTACCGACTATTAATTTTATATTGTCATTCCATTTTAAATCACTCGTAATACCTACTCCTAGATAATTTATGGAATTAACTGCTTCCAGTTGCTGACCTGCTATATTGTAGCTAAATGATAAAGGATCTTTCTTTCTATGTATTCGTAGCACATTACACTTGTCTATATTGAGATTCAATTGCCATTCCCTGCACCATGCGTCAATTCGTTGCAGATCCTCCTGCATTTCAGTACAATTTTCCCTTGTTACAACCTCTCGATATACTACAGCATCATCCGCAAAAAGCCTCAGTGAACTTCCGATGTTATCCACAAGGTAATTTATATATATTGTGAATAGCAACGGTTCTACGACACTCCCCTGCGGCACACCTGAAATCACTCTTACTTCGGAAGACTTCTTTCCACTGAGGATGACATGTTGCGTTCTCTTATCTAGGAACTCTTCAATCCAATCACACAATTGGTCTGATGGTCCATATGCTCTTACTTTGTTTATTAAACGACTGTGGGGAACTGTATCAAACGCCTTGCGGAAGTCAAGAAACACGGCATCTACCTGGGAACCCGTGTCTATGGCCCTCTGAGTCTCGTGGACGAATAGCGTGAACTGGGTTTCACATGATCGTATTTTTCGAAACCCATGCTGACTCCTTTAATGTCTAGTATCCAGAAAAGTCATTATACTCGAACATAATACGTGTTTTAAAATTCTACAACTGATCGACGTTAGAGATATAGGTCTATAGTTATGCACATCTATTCGACGTCCCTTCTTGAAAACGGGGATGACCTGTGCCCTTTTCCTATCTTTTGGAACGCTACGCTCATCTAGAGACCTACGGTACATCGCTGCAAGAAGGGGGGCAAGTTCCTTCGCGTATTCTGTGTAAAATCGAACTGTTATCCCATCAGGTCCAGCGGCCTTTCCTCTTTTGAGCGATTTTCATTGTTTTTCTATCCCTCTTCATCTATTTCGATACCTACCATTTTGTCATCTTTGCGACAGTCTAGAGAAGCAACTACAGCGCAGTCTTCCTCTGTGAAACGGCTTTGGAAAAAGACGTTTAGTATTTCGGCCTTCAGTCTGTCATCCTCTGTTTCAGTTCCGTTTTGGACATTTTGTTTTAATCCACCTACCGCTTTGACATAGAACCAAAATTTCTTAGCATTTTCTGCCAAGTCAATACATAGAACTTTACTTTCGAAGTCATTGAACGCCTCTAGCATAGCCCTCCTCACACTACATTTCGCTTCGTGTAATTTTTGTTTGCCTGCAAGGCTTTGGCTATGTTTACGTTTGCTGTGAAGTTCTCTTTGCTTCCGTAGAAGTTTTCTAACTCGGTTGTTCACAGTCAACATGAAAAATGTAACGTACTGTGCATAAATAGGCAAAAAGACCCATTATTGTGTGATTAAATGAGTCATAATCACCGAAAGCAGTCACATTTCTTAAGTGTCTGGAAGTATACGTTTTTTCTTACAGTCTTCTGACTGGTTTGATGCGGCCAGCCACGAATTCCTCTCCTGTGCTAAGCTCTTCATCTCAGAGTAGCACTTGCAATTTACATCCTCAATTATATGCTGGATATATTCCAATCTCTGTCTTCCTCTATAGTTTTTGCCCTCTACAGCTCCCTCTAGTACCGTGGAAGTCATTCCCTCATGTCTCAACAGATGTCCTATCATCCTGTCCCTTCTCTTTATCAGTGTTTCCCACATGCTCCTTTCCTTTCCGATTCTGCACAGAAGCTCCTCATTCCTTACCTTATCAGTCCACTTAATTTTCAACATTCCTCTGTAGCACCACATCTCAAATGCTTAGATTCTCTTCTGTTCCGATTTTCCACAGTCCATGTTTCACTACCAAACAGTGCTGTACTCCAGACGTACATTCTCAGAAATTTCTTCCTCAAATTAAAGCCGATATTTGATGTTAGTAGACTTCTCTTAGCCAGGATGGCCTTTTAGATATTGCTAGTCTGCTTTTATGTCCTCCTTGCACGTCCGTCATTAATTATTTTACTGCCTACGTAGCAGAATTCCTTAACTTCATCTAATTCGTGACCATGAATCCTGATGTTAAAGTTTCTCGCTGTTCTCATTTCTAATACTTTTCATGTCTTTCTTCGATTTACTCTCAATCCAATTCTGTACTCATTAAACTGTTCATTCCGTTTAGCAGATCATGTAATTCTTCTTCACTTTCACTCAAGATAGCAATGTTATCAGCGAATCGTATTATTGATGTACTTTCACCTTTAATTTTAATTCCACTCCTGAAGCTTTCTTTTGTTTCCATCATTGCTTCCTCGATGTACAGATTGAACAGTAGGGGCGAAAGGCTACATCCTTGTCTTACACTCTTTTTAATACGAGCAATTCGTTCTTGGTCGCCCACTCTTATTATTCCCTCTTGGATTTTGCACATATTTTATATGACCTGTCTCTCTCTATAGTTTACACCTACTTTTTTCAGAATTTCGAACATATTGCACAATTTGACATTGTCGAACGCTTTTTCCAGGTCGACATATCCTACGAACGTGTCTTGATTCTTCTTTAGTCTTGCTTTCATTATTAACCGCAACGTCAGAATTGCCTCTCTCGTGTCTTTACCTTTCCTAAAGCCAAACTGATCGTCATCTAGCGCATCCTCAATTTCCTTTTCCATTCTTCTATAGACTTTTCTTGTAAGCAACTTGGATGCATGAGCTGTTAAGGTGGTTGTGCGATAATTCTCACACTTGCCAGCTCTTGCCGTCTTCGGAATCGTGTAGATGATACTTTTCCGAGAGTCAGATGGTATATCGCCAGACTCATACAATCTACACATGAACGTGAATAGTCGTTTTGTTGCCACTTCCCCCAATGATTTTAGAAATTCTGATGGAATGTTATCCATCCCTTCTGTCTTATTTGATCTTAATCCTCCAAAACTCTTTTAAATTCTGATTCTAATACTGGATCCCTTATCTCTTCTAAATCGACTCGCGATGCTTCTTCTATCACATCAAGCAAATATTCCCCCTCATAGAGGCTTTCCATGTATTCTTCCCACCTATGCGCTCTCTCCTCTGCATTTAACAGTGGAATTTGCGTTGCACTCTTAATGTTATCACCCCTGTTTTTAATATCACCGAAGGTCCTTTTGACTTTCCTGTATGCTGAGCCTGTCCTCCCGACAATCATTTCTTTTTCGATGTCTTCGCATTTTTCCTTCAGCGATTTCGTCTTAGCTTCCCTGCACTTCCTGTTTATTTAATTCCTCAGCGACTTGTATTTCTATATTTCTGAGTTTCCCGGAACATTTTTCTACTTCCTCCTTTCATTGATCAATTGAAGTATGTTTTCTGTTACCTATGGTTTCTTCGCAGTTACCTTCTTTGTACCTATGTTTTCCTTCCCATCTTCTATGATGGCTCTTTTTAGAGATGTCCATTCCTCTTCAACTGTACTGCCTACTGAGCTATTCCTTATTGCTGCATCTATAACCTTAGAGAACTTCAATCATAGCTCGTCGTTCCTTAGTACTTTCGTATCCCACTTCTTTGCGTACTGATTCTTCCTGACTTTAGCCTACTCACCATTACTATACTGTGATCTGAGACTATATCTGCTCCTAGGTACACCTTACAATCCAGTATCTAATTTAGGAATCTCTGACTGATGTAATCTAACTGAAATCTTCCCGTATTACCTGGCCTTTCCCAAGTACACCTCCTCCTCCTGTAATTCTTCACGCGCTGCTGCTACGGTCGCAGGTTCGAATTCTGCCTCGGGCATGGATGTGTGTGCTGTCCTTAGGTTAGTCAGGTTTAAGTAGTTCTAAGTCTAGGGGACTGATGACCTCAGATGTTAAGTCCCATAGTGCTCAGAGCCATTTGAACCATTTGTAATTCTTCAACAGAGTATTCGCTATTACTAGCTGAAACTTGTTGTGGTATTCAGTCCTGAGACTGGTTTGATGCAGCTCTCCATGCTACTCTACCCTGTGCAAGCTGTTTCATATTCCAGTACGTACTGCGGCCTACATCCTTCTAAATCTGCTTAGTGTATTCATCTCTTGGTCTCACTCTACGATTTTTACCCTCCACGCTGCCCTCCAATACTAAATTGGTGATCCCTTGATGCCTCAGAATATGTCCTACCAAGCGATCCCTTCTGATAGTCAAGTTGTGCCACAAATTTCTCTTCTCCCCAATTCTATTCAATGCCTCCTCATTAGTTATGTGATTTACCCATTTAATCTTCAGCATTCTTCTGTAGCACCACATTTCGAAAGCTTCTATTCTCTTCTTGTCTAAACTATTTATCATCCACGTTTCACTTCCATACATGGCTTCACTTCATACAAATACTTTTAGAAACGACTTCCTGACAATTAAATCTGTACAGAACTTAATTAGTTATTCTCCTCTCTCATTCCTTGTCCTATGCCCATATTCTCCTGTAACCTTAACCTCCGTCCCCTATAACTGCATTCGAGTCCCCCATGACTATTAGATTTTCATCCCCCTTTATATACTGCATTACCCATTCAATATCTTCATACACTTTCTCTATCACTTCAGCTTGCGACATCGGCATGTATACCTGAACTATCGTTGTCGGTGTTGGTTTGCTCTTGATACTGATAAGAACAACTCTATCACTGAACTGTTCACATTAACACATTCTCTGCCCTACCTTCTCATTCATAACGAAGCGTACCATTTCCTGCTGCTGTTGGTATTACCCTACACTCATCTGACCAGAAACCCTTTTCTTCCTTCCACTTCACTTCACTGACCCCTACTATATCTATTTGCATTTCCCTTTTCAGTTTTTCTAGTTTCCCTACCACGTTCAAGCTTCTGACATTCCATGCCCCGACTCGTAGAACGTTATGCTTTCGATGGTTATTCAATGTTTTTCTCATGGTAACCCCCCCCCCCCCCGCCCTCCCCCCCCTGGCAAATCCCCTCCCGGCGAGCTGGGGACTATTCCGGAATCTTTTGCCAATGGAGAGATCGTCATAATACTTTTCCAATTACAGGCCCCATGTCCTGTGGATACACATTACATGTCTTTAATGCAGTGGTTTCCATTGCCTTCTACATTCTCATGCCGTTGATCATTTCTGATTCTTCCACCTTTAGGGGCAATTTCCCATCCCTAGGACAAGAGGATACCCTTAACCTCTGTCCGTTCCTCCGCTCTCTTTGACAAGGCCGTGGTAGAATGAGGGTGACTTCTTATGCCGGAAGTCTTCGGCTACCAATGCTGATCATTAATCAAAATTTAAGCGGCGGCGGATTTCAAATCTGGGACCAAAGGTATTTTGATTATGAATCAAAGACGCTACCCCCTTTCGTTTTGCGTTTTGTTCGTTGTTGATCGTTATGTTTGGTCGTTGCGGACGTCACATGACATCCGTTCAAGTTCGTTGTTGATCCTTTCACTCGGTTTTCTTTTATTACAGAGGGCAACCAGCTCTCTGACCGAACACGCTGAGCTACCGTGCCGGCATGCATAAATCTTGCAGCATTTAAAGCAGACCGAGGATCATTGGAAGAATGTTCAGGAAGTGTTGTCCTTCCACGAATGTGGTAGCTTACAAAACCCTCCTTCGATCAAAGCGAGTCCAGGTACAAAGACGAGCAGTGTCACTGGAAATATGTAAATCCCAAAGCTGGGAATCTGGACAGGTGTTGCTCGCATGACCTTTGTGCAGGAGATGCACCAGAAATGGCAGAGTGTCAGACAAGCTGAAAGATGTCTTCTTGCAGCTCTTAATATTTTAGAGGCATGTATTCAAGCAAATCTGAATACCTTTACGATGTCAGGAAAATGAGGCAAAATTCAATGACACTAACAATATTTTTAATATCATTAGAACTCCATAAGATAATATTTTGCAGTGACTAAACATTTTTAAATTTCAGATTTTGAATTAACAAATTTTAAATATGCCATATGATTTCAGCAATCGATATCTAAGATGACAGCACTGCATGACAGCTATCATCCCAGAAAGCTGTTCATTTGTATCTACTTCATTTAATGACTTATGACGTCTTTTCATCTTATTTATTACACAAATGTTTTCAGAACATCATATTCTCCACACAGCATATGATGGAAGCATGAATACAATATATCTTGAATTTCTTATGTAGTTATTTACTGAACAGTTTATTATTTTGTCTGTAACTTTATTTAAATGTTGATTGCAAATAATATTGAAAAACAGTGCTAATTTAAAAGTTATCAGTTGCATGTGTTAGTGGATACCACAACTGAAAAGAGAACCAAAAGACACTTCTGTGAAGAAGGAATAAATAATTGTTTGAACAGTATTTGAGGACAATTCGTTGTCATTTAACAGGAGCACGCTGTACAAGGATAGCAGTGACTTATTAATGAACAAACCTTTATTTGTAAATATTGTGAATGATTTGAATGTGACAGAATATTTACAATATTTCTTTATTTAAGCATTGTTGTAATATATTTGTTTAGTCCTGAAAATGGTAAAGTTGAATCATGTCATTTCTGTAGAACTGAAGAAAAATGTATTTTTGGTGGGGGTGGCCTTCAGCCAATGGAAAAGCAGACAGTAGAGAAACACTACGTTCGTCAAGTGGACACTGGGAATTTTCGAATGAGGAGCTCAAGGGAACGATTCGTTCTGGAAGAAGGCAGACCCGTCTGTGCTATCAGGTGATGTTTGATCGAGTGAGTGACAGATTCTGGGTGGTGAATGACCACTATGAGATTTTAAATTTTGAATCACTTTGTGTGGAGATCTAGTGGAAGAAGTAATCTTCGATATTCAGTCATGTCGGTGATAGACTCTGGGCAGTGAATTGCCGCTACAGTATTCTACTTTTTAAAAACAGTTCATATTCCGAGATTTTTGGATGTGCTCCCGAGAAGAACTCTAACTTTTTACGCTCTTAATACGGAACTGAGGATACACAGAGTATGAATTTCTACTCGTCATCTTGCTTGTATTAATTTTTGAGCTGGTGAATATTTCGCGTACTGTGCTTATGAAATGAGCTTAGTTTTCGTTTATCTTTGATGACTGATTAGTTTGGGGAATTTGCCACCATTCTCGTAACACTCTCAACGCAACTCTACTGCATTTGATAAAGGTATTTTCTTTCTTTTTTTAATTGAATATCGTAGGATCACTTCCCGTCTATTTGAAATGTCCTTTCTTGAATGAACATTATTCTGTCATTTACATCATTACATAGTTTCAAACGGAACCATTATTATTAAATTATTCATCTAGCTTTTATTTTGTGTTTCTGTGTATTTAGTTAACTCGCAACTCTAACCAATGCATAGACTGTTTGACTGTAGGGTCACAGCTACTAGCTATTATTTGCAGTGAACTAGCTGTGGGGCAAGACATGCATGGCATTTCTTTTCAAGCAGAACCATGCATTATCCGAGTAGCTAGGGTATGAGTAGCCACGGGTAAAGGCACAAATTATTCGCTCGTATGACGTGCTGTTTGGAAGAGCAACTACACAAGCAGTAACCGTTAGATACAGTCCCAGTACGAATATCGCTCCATGCCTGGGGTCTGTAGAACATAAAACTGATACAGGAAATACAAAAATACCCAAGGAAAACCAGTGAATTTCCTCACAGATCCATTTAGGTAGTGCGGAAGCATCGTGGAGTATCTCATCCAACTCTAGAGACTTACCAACAACTGTTTTTCCTGCGGATCATTCGGAACTGCACTAGAAAAGGGAACATGACAGCCGTATTCAATTAACCCTCTGCCCAATCATACGGTGGCTTGTGGAGTATACAGAGTCTCTCAAACCTTTTGGGTCAGGTTGAAACAGGTGATAGTGGCTCCACAACCGATTATATTGAGGCAGGTAAACGATGATTAGAAACGCATATTTATTGTGTTACGGACGTACACATCCTATGCCACGTGACAACAATGTAGCTCATAGTAAATGCTCAAAACTCATTGCGTGTATGCAGCGGAGCATACTGTTTTGCTGCACTGTTACAAAGATCCCTGTGTCTGTCACAGACTCAAGCAGACTGTGAGTGATAAACAGCGTACACCCCCGAAAGCATACTGTGCATAAATTAGCTCATAAGACGTGTGTCATTTGGCGACCGCATGCATTCCACTGGCGCATTAACCTGTGCTGCAGGTGCACTCTATCCATAATGTCAGTGCTCCATTGCATCAGAGAGTTTGTGATGTGCAGATAGTGAGGTGTGATTTCCAGAAGGCTTTCGACACAGTTTCTCACAAGCGTCTTTTAACCAAACTGCGTGCCTACGGAGTATCGCCTCAGTCGTGCGACTGGATTCGTTATTTCCTGTCAGAAAGGTCACAGTTCGTTGTAATAGACGGAAAGTCATCGAGTAAAACAGAAGTAATATCCGGCGTTCCCCAAGGAAGTGTTTTAGGCCCTCTATTGTCCTGATCTATATTAACGAAATAGGAGACAATCTCAGTAGCCGTCTTAGATCGTTTGCAGATGATGCTGTCATTTACCGTCTTGTAAAACCACCAGATGATCAAAACGACTTGCAAAATGATTTAGATAAGATATCTGTATGGTGCGAAAAGTGGCAGTTGATCCTGAGTAAAGAAAAGTGTGAAGTTATTCACATGAGTACTAAAAGAAATCAGCTAAATTTCGATTACGCGGTAAGTCACACAAATCTGAGGGCTGCAAATTCAACTAAATGCTTGGGGATTACAATTACAAATAACCTAAATTGGAACGATCACATAGATAATATTGTGGGTAGAGCAAACCAAAGACTGCGATTCCTTGGCAGAACATTTAGAAGGTGCTACAGGTCTACCAAAGTGACTGCTTACACTACGCTTGCCCACCCTATTCTGGAGTATTGCTGTGCGGTGTGGGATCCGCATCAGGTGGGACTGACGGATGACATCGGAAAAGTACAAAGAAGGGCCGCCCGTTTTGCATTATCGCGAAATAGGGGAGATAGTGTCACAGACATGATACGTGAATTGGAGTGGCAATCATTAAAACAAAGGCGTCTTTCATTGCGACGGGATCTTCTCATGAAATTTCAATCACCAGTTTTCTCCTCCGATTGCGAAAACATTCTGTTGGCACCCACCTACATAGGGAGAAATGATCATCACGATCAAATAAGAGAAATCAGGGCTCGCACAGAAAAATTTAAGTGCTCGTTTTTCCCGCGTGCCGTTCGAGAGTGGAACGGTAGAGAGACAACATGAGGGTGGTTCACTGAACCCTCTGCCAGGCACTTTATTGTGAATAGCAGAGTAATCACGTAGATGTTGATGTAGATGTGTTGCGGTGTACAGTGTACAAGGTGTAGTCACAGATGTAACGTTATTCTTCACGAGAATTCGCAGACATGAATTTGACGTACTGTGCAGCAGGATGTAGTGATCGTAAAGCACGCTTTCCCGACAGGCTTAATCCTAATTGAAGGAAGGTTATCTCCATGGTTGCCAATTTACGAGACACGGGGTCTTTGAAGCCACAGACAGCCGCCGAGGTTCCCGCCAAAGAGATGTGCATTTCTGGAGTGAGGACAATCCCGACGACTCCTATGTGTGTGTGTGTGTGTCCACGTTGAGGAGATATTGTGGCCGACCACCCAGCAATAAGTACTCGTCTACCTGCTCTTGAAACGCGCGCTTCGAAGGATACAGTGTGGAGAGTACTGATGGAACAGGTGTTACACCACAAAATAGCGAACGTGAGCAAGCACTGGGACTAACGGATTTTGAGCCCCGTGTGGTTATTATCCACCGCAGTGCTGCAGTACTTTTTTTATTGTTCACGGATGAGGCCTCATTCACCTGTGATGGTGATTTTAACAGCCGCAACAGCCATTTCTGGAATGAGGACAATCCCGACGACTCCTATATCGATGACCATCGGCAACGATTCTCTCTCAACGTGTGGGTGGGCACTGTCCATGTCCACGTAGCCTGGTGTTCCTGTGAGATATGCTGCCACAGTTCTTGGAGACTGTACTGCTTGTTCTCCACGAAATGACTTGGTTTTATCGACTGTACACCAGTCCACTTCGATGTTCATGTCACTGGCGCCACTATGTTTGCTCGCCTTGGAAGTTCGTGAGTGGCGGCAGCAGCAGCGCTTATCGATAGCACGTACTGCGGTACCATCTTTGCAGCGGCCTCTAGTATTTACGGGTCGTCGTGTGTCGAGCTAGTGGAGTTGGGACGGAGCAGCAGTGAGGTCCGGACAGCCAGTACTCGCCCGACCGCTGGTGAGTGGCGACACACATGCACTGTCCGACGGAAGGATGTGGTCGTTAGAGTGCACGACCACGTCAAGGACCGGATTCAGCTAGTATTAGTTGAATGGACCGTGGTATTCGAGTAGTGCAACTTTCACTTGTGTGTGTGTGTGTGTGTGTGTGTGTGTGTGTGTGTGTGTGTGTGTGTCCACCAGTCGAAGTGACCTCATGGCAATAAGTTGTCAGTTGACGATTTATACTGGGATCTTTCCCGTGCTGGACTCGAGTGGGGACGACCGTTGGTTGGCCGTTCGGTCGTTCGTCTCAGCGGACGACGTACATTTTGTCTTTAGACCTCTTCTGGCTTCTCTGTGTTTGCGCCGAATTATAATTTGTCTATGTTGTCTCACAGTGACTGGTTTCAGTATTGTGAGTTGTTCGTGGAGTTGTTTTCCCGTATCCGTGTGTATCTTGTGCTTTTGAATAATGCTGTCTGCGTACTTGATTTGGAGTGAGTAGTTGTGAACGGATCAGTTCGGCTTCGGACGGAGCAGCGAGGAGGTCCACAGCGCAAGGGCAGGCCGGGACTGCTGGCAGCGTGCAGGCACTGTCAGACCAAGGGGCTGCAGCCGACGACCGAACCCAGGACGTTTGAAATTGAGTGAACCGTATCCAGTACTGAAACCTCTACTGTTTGAGATCTCGCTGTTGTTTGCATGTTGCTGCTCTCAGAGGCAGTGAGACCAACCGCAGTAAGTGGACCCTGTCAGGTTGGCGGAAGCTATCAGCTGCCTTTTACTCATTGATGTTAGTGGATTTAGTATTATTATTATTAGTGATGTGCAACCAGCGGTATTTTCTGCCTTGTGGCCGCTAACGCCCCAGTTACCTGCCCTGGAGATTAGCGTACTTTATTGGTAGTATACCTTTCCTCGTCATATTGATGCTGTCCGACATGGCGTGTAGTTCGACAGCCTCTTGAATTGTACTGTGCATATGTTTTTGGGACGTCTACGTTGGTTCTAGTGTTTCCTTCAGCGTTGGGTGTTTTTCTGAAGACGTAGCGCTGTCCGTCTCTTCGCCCTTGCCTAAAAATATTGCATCGTTGTACCGGTGATCGGACGTTAGGTGGATTGGTTAGTCGGTCGGTCGCCTCTTAAGCTACCCCTAGTGAGAGTTGCTATCCTGTTACGTGAGTGAAACTCTTGGCTGCTTGTCTCACCGCTTACACAGCTGTAGTCTCCTTCCTCACTTCGATCCTGGCAGCATTGTCTGTGGATCACTCCCTCTTATCTGGAGAAGTTGTCATAATTTTTAAAAAATTACTCTATTGTTTTAACATGTTATTGCTTTCCCCACTTGTTGTAATTTCAGCCTTCAGCCGTTAATTGTTTGTAACACTGCTTGTGGCCTTCAGCCGACAAATTATTTTCAGTTTTCTCTTAATAAGGCCTGCAGTCGTCACTATAGTTTGTTACAAGTTATTAAGATTATTATAAAGGCTCTTAGTATTTTTAAAGTGTAATTGTCCACCTTATTTGTAATTCAGGTCTTCAGCCCTTGTGTATTCTGAAATTGCTTGTGGCCTTCAGCCCACGAATAATTCTCAACCTTCTTAATCAGCCATTCAGCCGTTGATTGCGTGTAACAGTGCTTGCGGCCTTCAGCCGACAATAACCTGCAATTCTTCTAATAAGGCTTTCAGCTGCCATTGTAGAAATATCTTTTAAAAATGATTGTTGAGAGTTTAGTTTTTCTAAAAATAAAGTGTATGTGTTTTCTGTGCAACCAACGGTAACTGATTAGACTCCGTGCATACCTTTCCTGCAATCCCTAAATCCCATGTCTCATATTGTATTGTGGTTCAAGATCGGCGCTTTGAATCTGGTTGGGTTTTGCATGTAGACGTTACATTTCTTTAAGAACGTTCACATTAGGAAGTCCATCACTCACATAAAGTCTGAACATTGAAAATCTGCGTAGACTTTCCAGTGCTTCATTTTTATTCAGATTTTTTACTGTCTGTACAACACAGCATTGAATATGAGGGCTCGGAAACGTCCATTCTTCGCCATAGAAATGACGCAGATTTCAAGTTTAGATGTAACGATGGACGCAAATTTCTTGTGAAACGAAAGGATTTATTTTTGCGGACTACTTTTTTTACTGCCTTTGGAGGACAATAGTTTTTTGATGTACGAAACTGGTTTTCGCAAAACTATAAGCAAATTTTTGGCACAACTACAAAGGAAATGGTGTCCTAAAAGTAGTTATAGGCCTTATTGTGGCTCAGACTGGATCCGAAAATATTAGTTTTGTACCAGGAGCAGAACTTGCATTTTGTGGCCATAAGAATTCCGTCGAATTTGGTTAAGATTCAGTGAAGAACAGAGTTTTTTCAAAAATTGGTTAATTTTTATATTGCGCTCATTGGACTAAAGCTATACACCGTAATGGATGATGAAAGCTATCACTTCGTCTAAGTCGACGGGCCATCATCGTCTAGATGGCTTGAAGCAAACGTCGTGACTTGTTTCCAGAAGAAGGGCATTCACGTCCTGCTGAAACTGAGGATGATCTTTTATCCAAGCAAAGCATTAAGGGTGCTAAGATCTATGAACTGGACTGTTGCACATGAAATGGGACATGGAGCTGTGCAACTTCCGTCATTCTGCTGCCAGTGTTATCCTATTAAAACGAGATGCAGGAGAAAGGGACCAAACTTTCAAGCTCGCCGATATTCAGTACCTCGCACATGAAGCTCTGGGTTATGTTGCGAAAGGAGATTGGGCTAAATGCGTAAATCAACTGGAAGTGTTGTGCAAAGCAGAGCGATAGGGATGCCACAGTATTATCAATTTTAATACGAATGAGTGAAAACATTGACGGTGAACGAGAATCAGTAGCAAGAGCACACAAATTTATGCACGTATAAAATCTTAAACAACATTCTACATTTAACTACTGTTGATTGCTGTCTTATTGCATGTACTTTTTCCTTAAAGGGTGTACTATATGCGGTTCTTACGAGCTACAGAGATTTCAAAAAAATGAAATTCTAGGATTCAATAGAGCTTTTAGTAAGTATTCGCAGAATTGTTTCTGAAAGTCTCACTTCACACGTCATCCGTAGAATTACGCTCGTTATTCAAGTTTACCCTTCTGTGGTACTAAGAAACAACCGTTTCCTGTAGACTTTTGGATAGTGTACATCTGTGCTTTGGGTGATAAGATGCAATGATGAAGAGTCTGTGACAGCAGGTAGGAAATAATGTTGGTGTTCTGTTCTGACGGAGGTATGCTAGTCCTCGCGCGTTGCCACTCACAGAGTCTCCCTGAAATGAATCACGTTCATAAATGACCCAATACAATAACGATATCTCAGACGTTACCAAAATTAATTTTATAACTCTGTTAACAACCTTCTCGCTGGAAGCTTATACTTGATCAAACAAAACACGAATTCGACAGCGACCAAATTTTTCGTTACAGGTGTGAAACAATTCTACACTTGTTTGAGTAGTCTGTCCTTTATCACGAAATACTTATATGTATTCAAGATAGATAAACCTGTGCCGTTTGCACACCGCTATCCTTGGCGTCAGTTGTCTATAGAATCAGAGAGCTTACGACGATGTCTATGGTGTGGTGTGTCACTGTGTACAGTGCATGCAGCGTAGTCAGTGACGGAACGTTATTCGTTACGAGAGTTGGCAGACGTACATTTAACGTACGGTGCGGCAGGATGTGGTGCTCGCAAAGCAGCTCGAGCGTGCGGAGGACGCTTTCCTAGCAGATTTTATCCTAATTGGGAAGACGTTTATCTGCGCGGATACCATCTTACGAGAGACGGAGTCGTTCACACCACAGAGAGCCGGTCAAGGTATGCGCGAACACAAGACTTTCAGGTGGTGGTGTTGGGTTGTTTAACCGACCACTCAGCAATAAGCACCCGTCGACTATGCCGTAAAATGCTCATTTCGAAGGCTACAATATGGGGAGTACTGGCTGAAGAGTTATTACACCCCTGTCATAAAGAACACCTTTGGACTTTTTCCTCTGAGGTTACGACAATATGTTGGTGAATGAAACCCCCGTAGAAACGGGAAAAGACCTGCTTGCTAGGGTCCAAGCTGCCTGCTTCCTGGTTCAACTGACACCAGCGATCTTTGAGAGAGTGCAGCAGAACTTCATACGCCGTTGCTATGCATGCACGGAGACTGGCGGTCGTCAGTTTGAACAGATACAATTGCTACGTTCTTACGCTGATTAACAACACAAAAAGTACACATTTTCGACCATTGGTTACCTATGTCAATGTCAACAGTTGTGGCCCCACTCTCACCTGTTCCACTCTGACCCAAAAGGATGGGGATACCCTGGATATGCAATAGAGATGTATCTAACTCCTCATCGATGGATGAGGACTTCGTAGCAGTAGGAGCTTCGCGACAGTAAAACCTTAATATTCCATAATCTGTTCCATTACCAGATGTAAGTGTAACGTTCTTTTCTGTTTCGTGACAAATGTAACGTTCCCCCTTGGCAGAAAGATAATTAAATCAATCTTGTGGGTTCTGTTTACAAACGAGCGACGAATTTAGTACGGTGGAAAAAAAAAAAAAAGAAATTGGAACTCATGATTGAGAATTGAGTTGCAGTCCTTTGAAAGTCGACTTTACCACTCAGATTATTTACATTTTACACAACAATACTCTGATGAGTGCGGGGACAGTCTCCAGACCTCAAATAAAAAAAAGCAAGTAATTAGTTACAATCACAAACATTTATTTAAAAATGTCTTCCCACATACTTCCTCAAACGGCCACCCATTTAATTTCAGAATAGCCATTGCAGTCAGAAGTCATACGTATAGAATTTCATTTACAACAGTATTGTAGACGATGGTTTAGAAGCTTCTCTTACGACAAGTGCTAATCTGATTTTATCAGATAAACCTGTTTTGTGGTTTCAACTCTCTCAAGTGGTAGATATCATTCAGTCTCGTTATTAGTCAAAAAGCATGGCACAGCATTTGACTCTACCATGAAAACAGCAGCAGCGCTCCACTTCTCCGCCAAGCACCATTTTGGGACTCGAGTCTTGGACAAGGAATGGTCGTGTCGCCACCATGCGACTTCTGCGTACGTTGTTCCATTTGTTCACACATTCAACACTGCCATCTCTCCTCTTCGTTAGCGAAAGCGAACTGGTCATTTTCTAGCACGTTTAAAGAATAATTACTCGATATTCAAGCCTCTTAGTGGTGGCACACATGCAAGATAATTTTAAACACCATACTTTGTAGATTAGGAAATTTGATTACTTATATATATGGTCGTATCATTATTGGTGTATTAGCGTTGCCAAAAACACGAATTCCCGCCCCACTCCCCCGGGAAAAGTATTACATTTTCTCACAAAGATTTCAAGCAGAAATAAAAACACAGAAATTACGTCATCAGTATACATTTATTTCGAATTTCATGACAAAAAATTATTACATGTAATTTATACATAATTGTAATTTGTAGTTAAATGGTAGTTTTGAAATAACAGTGATACATAAGTCCAATATCGCAGTCTTTGTAGCCCCACCAGTCTTCGTTCCTTAGCTGCTAGCCAGTCTGTTTATTTCAACTGTCAGAGCAAATTGTACAGTAGCGTGTGGCGTTTACGTTGATAGCTGTGACCATTTTTCCGAAACATGGCGTCAAAATGTCTATCTAGGCAAGTGGCTGGTGTTGGTTCCAACGACTGAATGTCTCCATCTGCAGCTACGTGGTCCACTTTAACTTTTCTTATAAATTTCACTTGTGACATCTTTAGCTTCGTACCGTCCTTGACGCGAGAAAGCCATACACAGTATGCACCAGAAAAGTGTGAAAGAAAAGTTTTTTCCACCATTTTCATTGTTTTGTTTGCGATTGGTTAGGCCTAGTAGCTGTAAAGCGGTTACACCATTTTTATTTATGTTATAATAAACTCTTTAATGGTTGTGCGATGTTTTGTGCAGAGGCAATATACATCACTTTTATTTTTTCCATTTGAGAGCTGACATAGGACCATCAAAAAATAAATAAATAAAATAAAGTAAAAAAATAAAAGTCAAGTTGCCTCAGTCTCCTTGTTTTGAAGATTGTTCCTAGGCCTTTCCGTTCTTCACAGTTCCGACAGCTAGTGTCTGATGTTTGTACGAGTAGAACATGATCAGTAAAGGTGCACTTGTAAATCAACTCCTGTTTCATTTAGTGGACAAAATAAGAACTACCTCAACTGCGACGCCAGTGATGTAGCATGGGATAAAACACATTTCAGCGAATGGAAAAGCTAATGCCGATCGCTCTGCACACGGCCGACAAATGCGCGCCCTTATGGCGTACGGGAATATTGTTGAGTGTGTTAAGATGGGGATGACTGGCAACGGCGCCAAGTCGCCGCCACACTCCGCCACATATCCGGTGTTGCTGAATGCATTGGGCCTGAGACAGACGGCATAGATCGGGCCGCAGGCGAGCCTTGTTCTCGAAGATGTGGCGTGGTGGACTGTTGGATCTCAGCAGACCACAACGGAGCCACTGCTATTGGCAGGGTTCACGGTTCACAGAGTAACCGGAGTTGTCCGGGAGGACTACTGCGTCTGTAATTTCCCTTGAGTGGCTGCTATAGGAGGTCCACGGCGAGGAGGCTGTAAAGTCGGGAAGTGGAGCCGTGCGCCATTTATTTAATGACTGCGGCATGAATAAAACTACAATAACGCAACGTTACGAAATAGGCGGGAATGAGAGATATAGACCCTATAATTCGACACATCTTAGAAGATCGAGAGAATGTACGCTGACGGTACTGGAACGTATTATATTTACTAATTAAGTAAATAAAATCTGAATATTGATACCAGTGACTGGAACCAAGTGGTGTAAACATAATTTGATGTCGACCTTCGTTGCAGAACGGTCAGTGTAGAACTTCAAACCTCCTTCCTCAGTGCGCTGATTTAAAACTGCACTACTTTGAATAGACAGCCAAGAATAATTAATGCATCAATTTGCAATGGATAGGAAGAGTACACCAAAAACGAGCTGGTCTGCGGATAACAGACCTACCTTCTGGTTTTGCGTACTCCATCCGCACATCCTCTACCTGATAAAACCTACCCATTCTTACAGTCGCTCTTATACTGTGCTTCAGCTCTTGTGACATAGCTACTCATTGCGTTAACCAACAGAACTAGCCAAGAGATTCGTAACCATTCCATAAATAACACACTACTCTGGTAAGAACACACTGCATTGCTGAGGTCGTAAGACCTCCGACTACTTTGGTATGCAGTGGTATACAGAGAAGTAACAAGACAAATGAAAAATACCGTCGCCACGAACCAGGATTTGCAGAGCCTAAATAGTAGCCGCTAATTCCGACTGACAAGAAACACTTTTAAATTTAACTCAGTAGCGACTCCCGTTTCAGATCACAGTAGTAATGCAGCCACGTCAAGGTTTGAAAGGGGAACACTGGGGTAGTTCTGAATGTGCTTGGCAACTAAGCACTGCCTTCTTCAAGACGATAAAAATTGACACCCCCAGTTGCGACCAAAAGCAGAAAAGTAAAAAGAAACAGAGAAAATTCACAACAAGGTAGAAAGCACTTTCCTACTTCAGCAGCCCTCACATGGGACGAGGCAGTTAACTTTCAATGGAAGCAGACGAGAAATCCAGCCTCCCGAAAAACATCGCCCGCTTCCCATGGGACGTGCTACTGAAAGCAATTTACGGTGGTGGCTGGAGTCGGCTCGAAAACGACGCAGTTTGCTTCCGAAAATGGGCGCACTTAAAATTCCTACGTTAGCTCTGTTAAAACGCGCATTTCCTCCCTTGTCCATGCGCTAGTCATGTTGTTCTATATGTAGGACACACAAATAAAAACTGCAATACCCATGAACATGTAAGAAGGAGCAGTTCCACGACCAGCCAGTAAGGGCATCAGCGTATAAAACTTCACAGAAACCGGACAAACTCACTCCTCAGAGACACCGTACTTACATTTTCATAACATAGAATATTAAGGAATATATTTCTATTAATTTAATAACAAAGTCCCACAATCTTTTACAAAATGAGAAGATGAAAGGAAAGGTTGTAATACACAAAAACGTGAACACACTACACTTGTCTTCATAATCCAGCACCTCTACCAACCAAGCAACTCTTAACTTCAACAGCTCACTTTGTATTATATGTTACGATCTTCTGAAGGCTTTAATATCCGATGTGGTACCAACTGACATTTAATTATATCAAATACTAACAAGAAAGACACGTTTTTCATTAATCTCCAATGTGCCGTTGCCTCAAAACGGCAAACTTGCATAACACGCGAGTTACAGCACGAAAATAACTAAATATGGATATTCTTTGACTACCAAAATGACGTTTGCCATGATTTTATTACAACAAATCCTTTATTTTATTACAACAAAAGCCGGCTGGGGTGGCCGAGTGGTTCTAGGCACTACAGTATGGAACCGCGTGACCGCAAGGTTCGAATCCTGCCTCGGGCATGGATGTGTGATGTCCTTAGGTTAGTTAGGTTTAAGTAGTTCTAAGTTCTAGGGGACTGATGACCTCCGATGTTCAGTCCCATAGTGTTCAGAGCCCATCAAATATAGGCCTCACCTGGAAACGAAAAATTCAGTACGGCATCTCCAAAGCTCCGCTTGTGGTATAGAGAGTGTTCTTGCCTAGTATTGGTTCAAGTTTCGTTGCACGTTGGCGAAATATCTTATAACTTATTTTGTGTTTCAAGCGAGTCAGTGGCTCCTCAAAGTAAAATAACACGACGTGACGTCAAAAAACGCGTACAGCTATGTAATGGTTACCTTACCCCCCCCCCCCCCCCCCTGTGAGGATGGCTTTACCGTCGTCAAGATAAGACACGACACAACCACGTGACCTAAGCTTGGTTCACCCTAACCTATCAACGTCTAATGCTGTAGGTGTCGTCATAGTCACAAATATAACTTCAAAACACCAATTAAAGTCGTTCACTACGCGACCGTTCATATTTTGACTTTGCCAAGATGAATGATCAAAAGGCTTTTTGTGGCACTGGATTGAAACTACCATTAGCTACATATCCGTCCTCAGTCAACACATATCGCATTTTGCTTCGGACAAGCACCTGCTACTCCTATTTATCACTGTTCATCCAAACGTCAGACACGCCACATTCCTTGATATATACAATTTTGATATGATAACGTTACATCCTGGTTCATAGACTACCGATTCTGCCAAAAGTCATGGGATAGCGATATGAGCATATACAGATGGCGGGAGTATCACGTCCATAAGGTATAAAAGGGCACTACATTAGCGGAGCTGTCATTTGTTCTCAGGCGATTGATTTGGAAAGGTTTCTGACACGATTATGGCCACATAACCGTAATTAACAGACTGTACACACGGAATGGTCGTTGAGCTAGACGCAAGGGACATTCCATTTTGGGTATCGTTAGGGAATTCAGTATTCCGAGAGCCAATGTAAAGAGAGTGCCGAGAATATCAAATTTCAGGTATTACCATTCAGCACGGACAACACAGTAGTCCCGACGGCCTTCACTTAACGAGCGAGAACAGGGGAGATTGCGTACAGTTGTCAGTGCTAACAGGTAAAGAACAATGGGTGAAATAACCGCCGAAATCAATCTGGTTAATTTGATATGGTAGCAGGCGACCGACGATAGTGGCTTTGCTAACAGCCTGCAGCACTTCTTTTGACCGTATCAGTTGGACCCTAAACGACTGGAAAACCATGGCTTGCTCAGATGAGTCCCGATTTCAGTTGGTGAGAACGGATGGTTGGGTTCGAGTGTGGGGTATGCCAACAAGACACTGTACAACCTGGTGGTGGCTCCATAATGATGTGGGCTGTGTTTACACGATTTGACAGAGTCCTCTGGTTCAACTGAACCGATCATTGAGTGGAAGTAATTATGTTAAACTATATGAAGATCATTTGCAGCCGTTCATGGACTTTATGTTACTTGAAGATCATTTGCAGTCATTCATGGACTTCATGTTACCAAACATGTTACTGGGCCACAATTGTTCACGACTGGTTTGAAAAACCTTCTGGCCAATTCGAGCGAATGATTTGTCATCCAGATCGTCCAACATGAATCCCATCGAAAATTTATAGGGCATGATCGGGAGGTCAGTTCGTCCACAAAATCGTGCACCGGCTACGTTTTCGCAATTGTGGACGGCTGAAGAGGCAGAGGGGCTCAGTGTTCCTGCAGGTAACGTCCAACGGCTTTTTCAGTCCATGACAAGTCTAGCTGCTACATTACGCCGTAAAAAAGAGGTGCGACACGATATTAGGATGTATCCCATGACTTTTGCCTCCTAATGTTAGCTTCTGTCTCCTCGAAAACGTAATTTTTTGGGATGGACAACTTTTGCTTTTCCCACCCTTCAGGGCTTGTGACGACGCCAGATACCTGCTGCTAAGGTGTGTCTGCCCTAGCAAACCGGTAATATCCCTGCGTGAAGACTCCACAACGCTCGCTCCAGCCCTGCCGTGGGTGACTTGCGTTTTTACCGGGCGCTCTGCGTCTCTCAGGGCTGAATGGTAGGATCCAGGCCGTTGAGCGCGCCATCGAATTCTGATGCGTGCTCTCAATTAAAATTCAAATGTCTACCGATATAAAAGTGGGATTAAGACGAGGTTTGTAGCAGTCAATATTAAATTAAACAGAGCTCATACTAGCGATATGTTCCACTATCATTTCTGCTCTTACTCTACCGACTTGATTACGTAACTTTAGTGTTAGGAAATGAGCTTGGCTATTGAAATAACAGATCTCTAGCACGCCTCAAGCTTGTCTGGTTGCCCTGCAGATGACTCGGTAAAAGTGTGTTCCACTGTTAAGAATATTACGTAATGATAAAAAGAAACCTAGGCTTGAAGAAAATGTAGAAAGGAGATATTTCAAAGAGAACATAAATTTAGATATCGTAATATTGACCAAACAGGGTTTGTATGAAACTTCCCGGCAGATTAAAACTGTGTGCCGGACCGAGACTCGAACTCGGGACCTTTGCCTTTCGCGTGCAAGTGCTCTACCATCAGAGGTACCCAAGCACAACTCACAGCTTTACTTCTGCCAGTATATCGTCTCCTACCTTCCAAACTTCAAGGGTTTGTATTGCAAAGAACAAATTTTATCATGTTGGTTACGTTGTGTTCACGGCCTACTGGTCTGATGTGGATTGTCTGTCACTACAAAAATGTATCGGCCCAGTAAAAGCATTAATGTTGATTGCACATGTAGTGGATTATTTTGGTGTAAACATGCGAACTCAGTGATACATAATAACGCATGAGATGGCGTAGTATGCATTACGATTAATCAATCACAAGACCTTTATGAAACATTCATCACGTCACTGGAGCAGGTTAAACACAAGTGAAAGAACCAAGTTTCGATTCATACGTTGCATCAATTAAAAATAAGATGTCAGTAATTATAAAGCATGTCAGTTTATTTGCTATTGAAATATGAGACATCCTTGAATATTCACAAATGACAGATGGACATCTTTAGCATACAAACACACAATTAAGAAAGGATGATAATATAGTCTTACTTAAATGGTCCCTTAACTCCTTTAGTAACTCAAAATGCTGGGTATGGAGAAGTTATTACAGACATGGTGAGACTCATGTGAGTTGCAGTCTTGGAGCGGACAGTATGGAACAAGGACAGTAACGTGCTAGGATGCTATGAGTGGTAAACGATTGCACTTAAACGTATTGCAATAAGAGCAGGGAGAACATAGGCGTCTTACTGGCCTGGTACCATAGTGGCAAAAATTTATTAAATTAATTAAAATAAGAAAGAATTGTTTTATGGCCGACCGGAGTGGCAGAGCGGTTATGGGCGCTACAGTCTGGAACTCGCGACCGCTACGGTCGCAGGTTCGAATCCTGCCTCGGGCATGGATGTGTGTGATGTCCTTAAGATAGTTAGGTTTAAGTAGTTCTAACTTCTAGGGGACTGATGACCTCAAAAGTTAAGTCCCTTAGTGCTCAGAGCCAATTCTTTATGCATGTTAGTACTCGTTCTACGTGGAATGGTATGTATTACAACATCGAACACAGAGTTACTTGATGGATACAACATAAAGCACACATAGTGTGGTCTGCACACTACGACTATGCTCCCCATTGAAAGATATCTCGTTAACGTGCATAAAATATTCGAAAGAAGAGGGGCGGGCAATAACTAAATTAGATCGCTAAAGACGGTAGTCCTTACATTTAACCTACTCAGAACGAATTTAGACTATGGTACCACATGGCAGAGTCACAGACAAAGGATGAAGGCCTAAACTACGGTTTAATCCGTTAAAAACGGCGTGAGTACTGAAAGAAAAATCTTCGAAACATTCGTAAAAAGATACGCTCTAAGAACTGTGAATGAAGCAACTCATACAAGAAAGTAAACCCAGTGAACTGCAAATTCACGGGCTTGTCACCCATCACGCTATATTGCGCTCTGCACGTATAATTTAAATAATAAAGAAAAGCCGCTCGGGATTAGCCGAGCGGTCTCAGGCGCTGCAGCCATGGAGTGTGCGGCTACTACCGGCGGAGGTTCGAGTCCTCCCTCGGACATGGGTGTGTGTGTTTGCCCTTAGGATAATTTAGGCTAAGTAGTGTGTACGCTTAGGGACTGATGACCTTAGCAGTTAAGTCCCATAAGATTTAACACACATTTGAACATTTGAATAAAGAAAGCAACAAAAAATGTAATCGTGAAATACTGTATTGAATTACAGTTCTGAATACATAAACACATTTTTCCCATTCATTCTCCCTTCAGAGGCACGACGGCAAAAGAACAACATCAGGCGCGACTCATACGTAATGAACACGCCAGGGAATACTAAACGGCTGCTCTAACGAAACAGAACTGCCACTACCATTTCACCTATTTCAGTACCCGGTACGGCTTGGGATTTTTGTTTGGTGAATGGACTGCAATGGGGCGCACTCAGCGTTGTGAGACCAATAGAACAGTTGCTTGAGTGAGAAGCGGGACTCCAGGGTCTGGAAAACCAACAGTGATGGGGAGAGCGGTGTGCAAACTCCGAGCCTCCTCTTACCAAATCTGCGAGACGCCTTATGGCACAGGAAGACAAGGCGGTTGGTATCGAGTGTTCGTCTGGGCCTGCTCGTAGAGTTACGAATTTTACGAAAATTAGGAAAAACCACAGTTAACATGTAACGGTAGTAAGTCATACGAAGTCAACATAGCAACTTGTGGATATTAAATTTGTCTTAAGTAAGGAGAGACGATAATTTTGACTGCTATATCAAAACGATATGAAAATTACCCGAGTAAAAAACCAAGCACAAAGCGTAGTATATAAATATATTTCGTACAGACATACAACATACAGCACTTGTGGTAGTGTCAAGTTTTAATGTAGTAATTATCAGTGTGCGGCGGTTGGAGGATTGTATCTAAGATATCCCATAATTCCAGTACAAAGGACCTGCCGTTACAAGTCAAAAGAATCAACGTGCACACTTAAGTTATATAACCGCTACGGTCGCAGGTTCGAATCCTGCCTCGGGCATATATGTGTGTGATGTCCTTAGGTTAGTTAGGTTTAAGTAGTTCTAAGTTCTAGGGGACTGATGACCTCAGAGCCATTTGAACTGCCATATTGGTCGTGCCAGTCTGTTATCAAAGCTAGATTAGGCAGTGAACTGTGGCAGGCACAGATCTGATCTTGTCCCTATTTTGCACTTATACTGGTGGATGTGCAACTAGTCAATCTCTTCTAAAAGTGTTTCTTTCCGCGCGAGCGGTCTAGGGACCTACAAAATTTCTGTATTCTCGTGGACATAGAAAGATATCTGCAATCTAATTCTGAATTCCTGTTTGTTGTTCAAGGCTTACAAGTCCTCGCATTCGCTTTTCATCGTCAGTGCAAACGGATTTTTGATTATTTCCAGGAACAAAAGAAGAGTTAGGTTTAAGTAGTTCTAAGTTCTAGGGGACTGATGACCTCAGAGCCATTTGAACTGCCATATTGGTCGTGCCAGTCTGTTATCAAAGCTAGATTAGGCAGTGAACTGTGGCAGGCACAGATCTGATCTTGTCCCTATTTTGCACTTATACTGGTGGATGTGCAACTAGTCAATCTCTTCTAAAAGTGTTTCTTTCCGCGCGAGAGGTCTAGGGACCTACAAAATTTCTGTATTCTCGTGGACATAGAAAGATATCTGCAATCTAATTCTGAATTGCTGTTTGTTGTTCAAGGCTTACAAGTCCTCGCATTCGCTTTTCATCGTCAGTGCAAACGGATTTTTGATTATTTCCAGGAACAAAAGAAGAGATGAGAAATTTAATTAGTGTCGGAAATGGAAACTCTAAAGAAAGCTGAGCTTTTGCACAAAGGGAAACCTATTGGTCAGTTGTTGCACTATCGCTTCATACAAACGACTGAAATAAACGATTTATTTCGTAAACTGTGGACACACGCTGTTGGAGACGAGTATTTTCCGCCAGACATACCTTGCTTGCAATTTAAATACTTCTTGGAAATGACAGAACAGTACTTGGGCTATGCGACGGGTGCATTGGCCCACACTAGCCGCGAATGACGCAAAAGAACTTAAAAGTCGGTTGTACACTTTGCCTGTGCAGCGTATCTCATTTAAAAACGTACCGTCGATTTACCGACCTGTTCAGTGACAAGAGATATAAGGCCAGTAATGTAAATCTCAGAATATTAGCGAATTTCATCACACGTGTTTACACCTAAACGAATTACCGTAGTTGCTCATACAGAGATAATAGCAACGATGGTAAAATGTATGCAGATTTTCCTAATTGAAAATTTTTCATCTGGTGGAATTACATTTTCCTGGAGAGATATTGAGTCTCAATTTCATCTACGATTAGGGTAGAAACCGAAGTAACGAGTTAAAATTGTGCCAAGGTCGGAACTTGATCACGGATCTGCTGCTTACTAGGCAATACTGGCGATTTGAGAAAGGGGGGGGGGAATCAGAATGGTCTGAGGCGTGAATTAAAGTGTGTTTTACGGAGGGGACTGAAGTAGGGAAGTAAGTGGAGCTGTGTTAACCACAAGGCTAGGCTGGTGTAGCGTAATGGACAACACATCTGCCCACTAAGCAGCAGATATGGATTCAAGTCCCAGCCTTGGTATAAATTTTAATTCAGTACTTCAGCTTCTATAGTTACAGAAAAAACAATTCAGTTACCGAACAGATGCAAAGTAGGAGACGCCCCCATATGGAAAGCCCAACAAGACCTATTTATCAGTCTATTTCCCCCACAGACCAGCAGCGGGATATGCCCTTCAGATGTTATATGTTACTGAAAGTAGAGTGATCAATTAGGCCTGATCACTTAGGCCTATATAAGAAGAGGAATGGAAAACTGCTTAACGTAAGTGATCCTTAAATGTAATGCATGAAACATATTGGCAGTTGCGGATATGGACAACCATCAATAATGTAGTGGGATGACGACAATGAAAATTTGTGTCGGACTGGGAGTCGAACTCGGATTTCCCGCTTATCGCGAGCGATCACCTTACCATTTGGCTATCCGAGATTCTGCGGAGAAACTCCTCATTCCCTTCTTTATCAGTCCACATAATTTTTTGTCATTCTCTAGCAACATATAATCGACTCTCTTCTGTTCCAGTTTTCTCACAGTCCATGTTTTACTACCATACGATGCTGTACTCTATACGTGCATTCTCAGAATTTTTTCTCAAATCAGGATCTATCTCTGATAGTAGTTGACTTCTCTCGGCCAGGAATGCCCATTTTGCCACTACTAGTCTGTTTTTTTTGTGCCCTTCTTGCTCCGTCCGTCAGGGGCTATTTTGCTGCCTAGGTATCAAAATTACTGAATTTCATCTAATTCGTGGTCATCTCTTCTTCTCGCTGTTCTCATTTCTGCTGCTTCTCATTACCTTCGTCTTTCCTCGATTTATTCTCATTGCTGGATTCTGTACTCTTTAGACTGTCTATTCCATTGAAAAGGTTCTGTTACTTTTCTTCACTTCCACTGAGGAAAGCGATGCCATCAGCAAATCTTAACATTGACATCCTTCCACCTTGTGCTTTAACCCCTCTCCTGGGCCATTCTTTTATTTCTTTCACTGCTTCGTCAATGTAGGGATTGAACAGCAGGGGCAAAAGACTACATCACTGTCTTACACACTTTTTAATCCGTGCACTTCGTTCCTGGTCTTCCACTCTTGTTGTTCGCTCTTGGTTCTTGTACATATTGTGTATTTCTCAGAATTTCTAACATCTTGCACCTTTTGACACTGGAGGTTTACGTCCATTTCTTGGATTCCTATCAAAATGAATTGTCATACAATCACTTATAGAACACAACATGACAACCATTGTAACAATCATAGGTCGACAAATCCTATGAACGTCCTGATTTTCCTTCAGTTTTGCTACCATTATTAACAGCGACGATTATTATTTAGCATATCCTCAATTATGTTTTCCAGCTAGGCACCCTGAAATCGGCTGAAGTCAGTCGGCTGTTGGGAACCAGCTGCAAGGCAAACGTTCAGCCCGTATCAGGCCGAAGACCGTTGTAGAGTATCGGAGCTAGTTGCAGACGATGACTGATCCTGCATAGCGGTGGCGCGTAGTATTTATGGTAGCTTTCCTCCACCCTGTTGTGACAGTACATCATTTCTTCTCACGTAACCTCCGTAATCGGCGCAGTGCCAGGCTAGGATGTCATGTAATCCGCATCCAGATCGCGGTAGACTGGCGGCCGTACTACACTGAAGCGCCAAAGAATCTGATACAGGCTGAGTATTCAAATACAGAGATATGTAAACAGGCAGAGTAAGACGCTGCGATCGGCAACGCCTCTATAAGACAAGTGCCTGGCGCAGTTGTTAGGTCAGTTACTGCTAGTACAACGGTAGATTATTAAGATTTAAGTGAGATTGAGCGTGGTGTTATAGTCGGCGCACGAGCGGCGTGGCACAGCATCTTCGAGGTAGTGATTAAGCGGAGATTTTCCCGTACCATCATTTCACGAATGTCTCGTTAATATCAGAAATACTGTAAAACATCAAGTCCCCGACATCACTGTGGCTGGAAGAAGATTGTGCAAGAACGGGACCAACGACGAATGAAGAGAACCGTTCAACGTGATAAAGTGCAACTCTTAAGCAAATTGCTGCAGATTTCAGTTTGGAGCAACAACAAGTGACAGCGTGCGAACCATTCAACGAAATATCATCGATATGGGCTTTCCGAGCCGAAGGACCACTCATGTACCCTAGACAACTCCACGTTACAAAGTTGTACACCTCGCCTGGGGCCGTCAACACCGACATTGGACTGTTGATGGCTGGAAACATGTTGCCTGGTCGGACAAGTCTCGTTTCAAATTGTATCGAGCTGATGGACGTGTACGGGTATGGAGACAACCTCGGGAATCCATGGACCATTCATGTTAGCAGCGGATTTTTCAAACTGGTGGAGGCTCTGTAATTCTGCGGGGCCCGTGCATCTGGAATAATATGGGAGCCCTGATACATCTAGATACGATACTGACAGGTGACACGTACGTAAGTATCCCGTCTGATCACTTGCATCCATTTATATCCATTGTGCATTCCGTCGGACTAGGGTAATTTCAGCAGGACAAGGTGACACCCTACACATTGAGAATTGTTACAGAGTGGCTCCAGGAAGACTCTTGTGAGTTTTAAAAACTTCCTCTGGCCACCAGACCCCCCAGACCTGAACATTATTGAGCATATCTAGGATGCCTTGTAACGTGCTGTTCAGAAGAGATCTCCTCACCCTCGTACTCTTACGGATTTATGGACAACCCTGCAGAGGTAATGGTGGTCAATTCCCTCCAGCACTATTTCAGACATTATTCGAGTCATGCCACGTCTTCTTTCGGGCTTTTATGCCTGTTCACGGATGCCCTACATGATATTAGGCCGGTGTACCAGTGTCTTTGGCTCTTCAGTGTATTATGAAGCAACAATGTTCCACTGCTGCAGTGAGGGATGGACATATGGCAACAGTTTTTTGTCTAGGGCCAGGCTACAGACTTCTATCATGTCAATACTTGCTTCTTGCATCAGAATGTGGGGACAGCGTTTTGTCTACTGGGCCGCAGGCTACAGACGCTGATTTGACAAGGAGAGGTGCAACAAGTCTACTCCAGAGGAACAATAGCACCAATTTCCTTAGAGTGTTAGCCGCAGACTGCAGATCAGTAAGAAATCGGATCCTCATCCTTTGGGAGGAACCCTGGGGTAGCCGCGAAACAGGAAGACGAGCCTACAACTTACTTCCAAACATCAAAGTCTCAGATTACGATATCTCAACAACTCATGAAGACTGCGTACTTTCTGGCTGGCCACGGTCCATATCCCACGTACTTAATCATATGGAGAGAAACTAATGAATGATCCAACGGCACCCTCTAGCACGTTGTCTGAGAATGTTCTCTGCTTGCGGATGTAGCTGCCGATGAATGACGGCAGTGACTAACCTGTTTCCCTAACGGCTGCCTCCCTACGCTGCTGGGAAAGCGTCACATGCACTATGTGATCAAAAGTATCCGGACAGCTGGCTGAAAATGACTTACAAGTTCGTGAAGCCATCCATCGGTAATGTTGGAATTCAATATGGTGTTGGCTCACCCTTAGCCTTGATGACTGCTTCCACTCTCGCAGGCATACGTTCAGTCAGGTGCTGGAAGGTTTCTTGAGCAATGGCAGCCCATTCTTCATGCAGTGCTGCATTGAGGAGAGGTGTCGTTGTCGATCGGTGAGGTCAGGCACGAATTCGGCGTTCCAGAACATCTCCAAGGTATTCTATAGGATTCAGGTCAGGAACCTGTGCAGGCCAGTCCGTTACAGGGATGTTATTGTCGTGTAACCACTCCGCCACAGGCAGTGCATTATGAACAGGTGCTCGATCGTGTTGAAAGATGCAATCACCTTCCTCGAATTGCCAGTGGGAAGCAAGAAGGGGCTCAAAACATCAATGTAGGGCTGTGCTGTGATAGTGCCGTCCAAAACAACAAGGGTTGCAAACTCCCTCAATGAAAAACACGACCACACCATAACACCAGCGCCTCCGAATTTTACTGTTGGCGCTACAAACACTGGCAGATGACGTTCACCGGGTATTCGCCGTACCCACACCCTGCCATCGGACCTCCACTTTGTGTACCGTAATTCGTCCCATCACAAAACGCTTTTCCACTGTTCAATCGTCTAATGTTTACGCTCCTTACGCAAGCTAGGCGTCGTTTGGCATTTACTATCGTGATGTGTGGCCTATGAGCAGCCGCTCGACCATGAAATCCAAGTTTTCTCATCTCCCGCCTGTCATAGTACTTGCAGTGGATCCTGACGCACTTTCGAATTCCTGTGTGATCGTCTGGATAGATGTCTGCGTATTACACATTACGATGCTCTTCAACTGTCGACGGTCTCTGTTAGTCAACAGACAAGATCGGCCTGTACGCTTTTGTGCTCCACGTGTCCCTTCACGTTTCCACTTCGCTATCACATCGCAAACAGTGGACCCAGGGATATTTAGGAGTGTGGAAATCTCGCGTACAGACGTATGACACAAGTGACACCCAATCACTTGACCACGTTCAAAGTCCGTGAGTTCTGCAGGGCGCCTCATTCTGCTCCCTCACGATGTCTAATGACTACTGAGGTCGCTGATATGAAGTACCTAACACTAGGTTGCAGAAAAATGCACCTAATACGAAAAACGTATGTTTTTATGGGTGTCCGGATTCTTTTGTTCACATAGTGTAGATGAGAAGAACAGCAGCTGGGAGTGACAGACAATAAGCTGAACCTAGCTGATTCAACAGTTCGACTATGGTGTATCTCCTTTCAGCCACATAGACGAGATGAGGTTCTTCTAACTCGTTTTCGCATTGGACACCTCTATGACGCATGGCTTCTTGTTCTAGTGAGTGGGGCCATTTTTTGGTTGATTGTGTTTTATATTCAGATAAGGGGGCAGATACAGATTTGCGTTGTATTTTAACTGACATTTACAAGAATGTCGTACAGCTTTGAAGGTTTAATGAAATGTGTGCTTCCTTTCCTAAAATTTTAGGGAGACGTTTTTAATGTGTTATTAGGTGGTTGGCTCATCTTTGTCTTTCCGGAAGTAATTAGCTAGTCACATATCTCTGTGTAATTATTTTCGATTTCCTCTTGCATTATTGTATTGAATTCTAATAGATGGTTTTAGCATATATTGCTGCTTCAAGGGTTTGAGGTAGTGTAGGTCTGCGGATGACTTGAGTGATACTGGAAGAGAATGAATGCAATTTTATGCAAGACTCACTCTTATTTGATAACTCTTTAGACGTTTTAACCACGTTCAGTTCTACTAATTCTCGTAAGGTGCTAATCACTTCGCCGTTGAGCACACACACACACACACACACACACACACACACACACACACACACAGATGTACATACACACAGACCCTGGCAAAGCAGATGAAGTACATATCTGCCCATCCAAGGTACCTGAGAAGCGGGGGTGACGCGCATTATCATGCAGTGAATATGGACAGTAGATATGGAAATGTGCCCTCAGAACACGGGATGTTCCACTGCGACAGGGAAGCACAAGATGAAAGAGTGGAGACAAAGACTGCACCTAAACTACACTGAAGCGCCAAAGAAACTGGTATAGGCATACGTATTCAGATACAAACAGGCAGAATACGGCGCTGCGGTCGGAAGCGCCTATGTAAGACAAAAAGTCTCTGGCGCTGTTGTTAGACTGGTTCCTGCTGCTATAATGGTTGGTTATCCAGTTTTAATTGAGTTTGAACGTGGTGTTATAGTTGGCGCACGAGTGACAGGACACGGCATCTCTGAGTTAGCGATAAAGTGGGGATTTTCCCCTACAACCATTTCGAGAGTGTAACATGAATATCAGGAATCCAGTAAAACGTCAAATATCCGACATCGCTCCGGCCGGAGAAAGATCCTTCAAGAATGAGACCAACGACGACTGAAGAGAACCTTTCAACGTGACAGAAGTGCAACTTCTCCGCAAATTGCTGCAGATTTCAGTGCTGGGCCATCAATTAGTGTCAGCGTTCGAACCTTTCACCGATATGGGCTTTCGGAGCCGGAGGCTCACCAGTGTACCCTTGATGGTTGCACGACAAAAGGCTTTACGCCTCGCCTCGGCCCGTCAACGCCGACGTTCGACTGTTGATGAGTCTCGTTTCACATTGTATCTTTCAAATTGTATCGAGAGAATGGACGTGTCAGCAGGGGACTGTAATGATGTGAGCCGTTCCAGTTTGAGTGATATGCCACAATACCTGCATCCATTCATGTGCGTTGTGCATTCCGACGGACTTGGGCAATTCTATCAGGACAATGCGACGCCCCACTATTCCAGAATTGCTACAGAGTGGATCCAGGAACACTCTTTTGAGTCGAAACACTTCTGCTGGCCATCAAACTCTCCAGACATCAATATTATTGAGCAAATCTGGGATGCCGTGCAATGTGTTATTCAGATCTCCACCCCTTGTACTCTTACGGAGTTATGGACAGCCTTGCAGGGTTCATGGCGTCACTTCCCTCCAGTACTACTTAAGACATTAGTCGAGTCCTTTGCCACGTCGTGTTGCGGCACTTCTGCGTGCTCGCGAAGGCCCTACACGATATTAGGCAGGTGTACCAGTTTCTTTTTTTCTTCAGTGTAAAATGGAGGAATATTTCAGATTCCTCCACAAAGTCCTCTTCAGTGCACCATGGAGCCGGCCGTTAACTAATTTTAAAAATCTGCTGTTTCAAACTGTTGCTTGATGGGTAAGCTGGCAATGCCCTTTAACGTTGCAAAGAACTGCCACGAGTGGTCTTGCTTCCTGATGCTTTTGTTTTGTTTTGTTTTGTTTTGTTTAGTCTACATCCTTTGAAGAACTGCGTATTTCTATTGTTGTTTACTTCGGCCGACCATGTCTGCAAGTTCAGTGATGTGTTTTCCTGTTCGTGTTGGCTGCTTTTAATAGAATATGAGCGGGGACTAAGAATTTATCACGCTTTTTGATATGTTATTGTGCTTGCGTACTTTTGCTTGAGAAGAATTCAATTGACGTTTGTTAAACTTGGTTAGCTTTGCTCTAGTTGACCCGTGAATGATTATGTTGTTTTAAATGCTGCTCCTATTAGCTGGGCACCTACTGAGTCTGGTGTTGTGATGATACGTCGTTGTCATTTTGCCGTGTGTAAGTCCTTCGGTGTTAGTAATATTCATGATGAACGAGGTTCGAACCTCGCATGAGTGCATCTGTTGAAGGGCGTTTCCCTTTGTTGCAACTATTTTTCTAAACAGTAATAGGGTGGCGTTGCTTGTGGTTATATTTACAGCGGATCCGGAATTCAGTGACGTTAGTTCACCAAATTTTTTAACACGTCGTTGTTGTGACTTGTCAATGTTTGTAATTTGCAGTTCTTGTTTCAGGGCCTTAACAGAAGTCTGAATTGCAGTGGAGCTAATGTCCGATATACCTTACGTCGGTTAAAGCCGTTCACTTGCTGTGTTTAATTGTTAGTCTTCATATAAGGCGGATTATATGAAGCCGAGCAGGATCGCATTTCTAAATACGTTGCGAAACGCCTACAAAACCTTAAGCCTTGCAGAGCACTAATTGTTATGTTGCTTGCCGGCCGGTGTGGCCGAGCGGCTCTAGGCGTTTCAGTCTGGAACCGCGCGACCGCTACGGTCGCAGGTTCGAATCCTGCCTCGGGCATGGATGTGTGTGATGTCCTTAGGTTAGTTAGGTTTAAGTAGTTATAAGTCTAGGGGACTGATGACCTCAGATGTTAAGTCCCATAGTGCTCAGAGCCATTTGAATTTTTGTTATGTGGCTTAATTGCCCTAGTTGGTTGTTGCTTCTGGTCCTTGACTTGGGTGTTATTTTTAGATGTCGTGTACATGTTCTTCGCTCAAGTGTCCTTCACTCAAGTATTGGTCGTGGAACGGAGCAGGGGTTTCAAGATGGTCATGGTGGTAGTTTTAGCAGTACTAATAGTGACAGTAATATTGACAATAACTCTTGCTATACTGTTAAATGTATAGCAGTTATTTTATTTAAACTAAATGCAGGAATTCAATTGCAGGCAATAAGTACGACCTATTCTAAAATATTATGTAATAGGCTATATTGGAGAGTAAATAAATAAATTTCCGAAAATAGCTTTAACGCTGTGCTGATCATTTTCAATCCGTCTCCTTTTTCAATCTGGGCACTGTTTTTGTAATAAAAACATGCTCTGCACATTGTCACGAAGAATTTTTGCTTTTCGGGTGTCATTTCATCTTGGGTAGTTAACGACTCCACATCTTAGTAAAATTTCAATTAATCGTGAGATTATTTACAGTTACACAGTAATACACGACAGCTGCAACGAGATCCTGACTGCAATAAAAATACTCCGATCTATGGTATCGTGAATTCCGAGTACACACCAAAATTATTTGCCGTAGGTCGACGCAGTTCCAACTGCCAGGTTTCAAAGCTTTTTTCCGTAGTGCTGACTTCTAGTTACAGCTGTCACACATCCAGTATCCCTCAATGAAATATCGGTGGAATTTACTTTTTTGTATCTGCCTGAAAATGGAGCAGTATGTAGCAGTTTTAATTAAATTTGGCGATTGAAAAATAAAATGATGCAACGGGAACACACGTTAAATTATAGGTAAACAAATTGCCGTTTAAAGCCATTTAATAAAAATATTAATTAAGCAACGCTGCCAGTTTCCGCCGAGCAAGAAAGAAATCCGTAGCGGTTTTGTAACGACAATGGACAGTGATCACACAGTCTAGCTCTACCTTTCAGTTTCAGGATCCAACTGCAAAATTTTGTAAGCCTATTGTTATGTACTCTTCTTTTGTTTGTTACAAATACAAGGTGATTTATAGATAAACGTGTTGCCTGACGTGGAAATACCTTTAATGTACATGTTACTACCGAAGAATTTTGGGACAGTATTACGTCTATTGCTCCCATAGACAAGTAAATTAAGTAATTAGTTACAAACACTAATTCTGAACACTTTTCGCTCTTGATTAACATGGTTCACTCAAGCTAAGAACAAGATTAACGTTCAAATTGAACCTTACATCAACAGCAATTGTCTTTCTAATTCCCATACTTCCAAGTGCAAAGTAGCACCGCCATTTTGGAAGAAAATTTCACGTCCTTGCAGACTTATCCTACCACTACCAAGAATGTTGAGAATTAGGTAGGCTGATGAGGTAAGGAATGAGAAGGTTCTCCGCGGATTCGGAGGAAAAAAAAAAACCTTATGGAAGGTAAAAACAAGAAGAAGGAACAGGATGATAGGAGATGTGTTAAGACATCAGGGAATAACTTACATGGTACTGGAGTGAAGAGGATAAAACTATAGAGGGAAACAGAGATTGAGGAAAATCCAACAAATAACTGACGACGTTGGGCACAAGAGCTATTCTGAGATGTAGCGGTTGTCGCAGGAGAGGAATTCGTTGTGGGTCGCATCAAACCAGTGATGACACATTTAAAAAATAGCCAATAACTTATAAGAATTTGCAGTGATTCTGTTAGAGTTAGTAACCTTGTTTCAAATACTGGATACTTTTACGTGAGCCACAAGAACATTGTGGAAACAGGATTTGGCCAAAAAACCATATTTAGGGGCAACAAGAGCAAACGTTTGGCAGAATCTACAGCCAGCCAAGCTTGATCTCGTATATGTTCACCCAGTGCTTTAAGAACTGTTCTGATTGTGGGAGCCAAGGTCTAATCTGGAGACTGGGACATTCTACAAACAGTGACCGCAACAACCAGATTCCGAGATACCAAATGGTCCGTAACTTACCTCTTATATCAAAAGATAAATGTCGCTAATGCTGTCAGATGATGCACTTAATATTTTACTACAACCATTCTCCTTAAGGAATGTAATGAAATTACCTTAAAAATTTACTTTGTGGTGGAACACGAGTCGAATCTGGAGCTTTGTTTCTCATGGGAGAACGGAAGAGGATAGTAAATATAGCTCCATCGTGGCCTCAGGAATGTGGGACACCGGTGGTCGATGAAATTTGATAATACTGCATCAGCAGCCATTATTTTGGAATCGTTTTATTAGGCAGCCAGTTTCAGTGTTCCAGTCACGTCATATGCAGGTCTGCCGCACAGATGACACCAGGTAGCACTCCTGTATGTATAAGACAAGGCCCCAATAGTCGTATCTGGTTCCATAGATATCTGAACTTCATGAGCATGTGTGCATTTCACAGATGTGACAACAAATCAAGTTAAATTAGAAATCTAAAAATGTGCATTTCACAGAACACAAAGATGTAGTATTCTAGAGCAATATTATTAAGGAGCCATGATATGAATGAACCAGCTCATTATAAATATCTGATATAAGCATTTGTATGATATGAGTATGTGATTATTCAGTCATATTGGTTCAATCGTAGTGTAAAAATGCACTCGGAAGAGATACCTCACAAAGCGCTCTTGAGGCGTACTCTAGAATATAGCTAAAGTATGTGTGATACGTATGAGATACGATTAGCAGAGGGTGTGGAACGCATGCAAGGAATTGCAGCTTGAATTGTCGCAGAGTCAATCATGCGAGTGTATTACGGAGGTGCTTAAAAACCTAAAGTGCCAAATTCTAAAAGACAGACCCCAACTATCTTGCGAAAGTTTACTCACAAAGTTTCATGAACCAGTATTAATTAAGGAATGCAGTAGTGCACTATCTACGTAGGTATATTATCTGCGAGGTTCCTATGGGAGCGCCATTAGAAACATCGCACATAATATAAACCTGCTCACAGAAATATTAAAGAAGTCGTTCTCCCAGCGCTCCATACGCGCATGCAGCAGCAGGAGTAAGCTCTGATGTGAATGTCACAGTGATTTTTTTTTTTGTTGTTGTTTGTAGTTTTCTGACTGGTTTGATGTGGCTCGCCACGAATTCCTCTCCTGTGCTAATCTCTTCTTCTCAGAGCTCCGAGTCATACTTCCACCCTACGTCCTCAATTACTTGTTGGATATATTCCAGTCTTTTCATTCCTCTACAGTTTTTACCCCTCACAGCACCTTCTAATGCCATGGAAGTTACACATGTCCTATATCCTGTCCTTCCTTCTTTTCAGTGTTTCCCACACGCTCCTTTCTTCATAACTCTGTGGAAAACCACCTCGTTCCTTATCTTATAGCGCATCTAACTTTCAACGTACTTCTGTAGTACTTCACTTCCTGCAGTACCTCACTTACAATGTTTCGATTCTCTCCCGTTACGGTTTTATCACAGTCCATGACTGGCTACCTGCTGTGCTCTAAACGTACATTCTCTGCAATATCTTCCTCCAGTTATCGTCTACGTTTGATACTATTAGACATCTTTTGGACAGGAAACCCCATTTTGCCTGTGCTGGGCTGCTTTATATGTCCTTCTTGTTTCGTCCGTCATGGGTTATTTTTTGCGTCAAGAATTCCTTAACTTTGGCTATTTCCTGATCACCAATTTTGATGTTAAATTTCTCGCTATTATCATTTCTGCTACTTCTCATTACTTTAGTCTCCCTTACATTTACTCTCGATCTGTATTACTTATTCATTAAACTATTAATTCCATCCAACAGGACTGAAGATACCGATGTTACACCCGAATCTTAACATCGATATCACTTCACCTTGAATTTGTCTCACTCTTGAACCTTCCTTTTATTTCCAACATGAATTTTTCGATGTACATATTGAACAGTAGGTGCGTAAAACTGCACCCCTGTCCCACACACTTTTTAATGCATGCACTTCGTTCTTCGTCTTCCAGTCTTATTGTTCCCTCCTAGTTCTTGTACATATTGTATATTATCCTTCTTTCCCTATACCTTAGTCATATTTGTCTAAAAATTTAGACCACCTTGCATAATTTTATTTTGTCAAACGATTTATAAGGGATTACAAATTGTATGGGCATTTCTTGATTTTTCTTCTCTCGTTTCCATCTTCAAGTTAAACGTCCGGATTGCACCTCTCGTGTCTTTACCTATTCTAAAGTCAAACTGATCATCAACTAATACAACCTCAATTTCCTGTTCTGTTCTCTTGTGTATTATTCTTGTCAACAACCCGAGAACATGACCTCTTAAGCTGACTGTGCGAGAATTCTTGCACCTGTCGCACATTGCAATCCTATTCCGAAGGAACGCTGTCCATCCTTTCTGCCCTACTTGATCTTAAGAGCTCCAAAGCTGTTTTAAATTCTGTGTGTGATACTGGATCTCCTTTTTCTGGCACATCGACTTCAGTTCCTCCTGTCACGCCATCAGACAATTCCTCTCCCTCACAGACGCCTCCTCTGCTTTTAACTGTTGAATTCCCGTTGCACATTTAGGGTGTTACCACTGTTATTTTTAATTTTACCAAATTCTGTCTTTACTTTTCTGTATTTTGAGTCAGTCTTCTGACGACCATCTCTTTTTCGGTTTCTCACATCTTTCGTTCTACTCTGAACGTCACTCTTTATTTCATTACTAACTGATTTATATTGCTGCATTCCTGTCTTTTCTTCCATCAACAGAAGTATTTCTTATATTACCCAAGGTTTCTTCGCAGTTACCTTCCTAATTCTTATGTTTGTGTTTCCAGTATATGCCGCTGCTGATTTAAGAGATGCCCTCTCCCCCTTAACTGATGACATTTCTTATCGCAGTACCCATATCTTTAGCGAAGTTCAAACACGTCTCATCATTCCCCAGTACTTCAGTATCCCATCCCACTGTCTTTAATGTAATGGTTCAAAATGGGTTCAAATGCCTCTGAGCACTATGCGACTTAACTTCTGAGGTCATCAGTCGCCTAGAACTTAGAACTAATTAAACCTAACTAACCTAAGGACATCCATGCCCGAGGCAGGATTCGAACCTGCGACCGTAGCGGTCGCTCGGTTCCAGACTGTAGCGCCTAGAATGTAATGTAATGGTTCAAAATGGGTTCAAATGCCTCTGAGCACTATGCGACTTAACTTCTGAGGTCATCAGTCGCCTAGAACTTAGAACTAATGAAACCTAACTAACCTAAGGACATCCATGCCCGAGGCAGGATTCGAAACTGCGACCGTAGCGGTCGCTCGGTTCCAGACTGTAGCGCCTAGAACCACACGGAAACTCCGGCCGGCTCATTATTACTAAATTGTGATCAGAGTCTGTATCTGCTCCTGGGAACAAATTACAATCCGATATCAGATTGTAGATCTTCTGCCTGACCGTGATGTAATCCAGCTGACTCAGGACCTTTTCCACGTTATCTTAATACCAGGACCATATTCTCCAGTAAACCTTGTATCTTATATGAAAGCGATTTTGGTTTCACAGTCGTGGCACGTACGACATTTTAGAAAGTGTGTGCACCACTTTGCGGTTATAATTAAATGGAGCGGTCTATTGACGAAGAGTGATGGAAATGAGAATAAAGACGTGCTTAAAATCAATATTGGGGATTATATAGTAGCGGAAGAAGTGAAAAAAATGCTTCCACTGGGGAGCAAAGTTATACGGGATGACCGAATCAAGGAATATAACAGCACAAATACATAGTCAAGAGCTTCTCTGATATCATATATCGTTATGAAACTAATGAAGTCTGGACATATGACATTATCTCAGAGAGCTAAAAATTAAGTCAACAGACATTGCGCGGAATGAAAAAGTACTAAGAAGAATAGCTGAGAGTGGAAGTCGATTTCATTGTATTTATTTGTTCTCTAGTGTCACAAGCATATGTTTACAGTATGCAGTGTCGCAGAGGATGTACACTACGTGATCAGAAGTATCCGGACACCCCAAAAACATACGTAATCATATTAGGTGCATTATGCTGCCACCTACTGCCAGGTAATCCATATCAGCGACCTCAGAAGTCAGTAGACATCCTGAGAGAGCAGAATGGGCTGCTCCGCGGAACTTACGGACTTCGAACGTGGTCAGGTGATGGGGTGTCACTTCTGTCATATGTCTGTACGCGAGATTTCCACACTCTTAAATATCCCTAAGTCCCCTGTTTCCGATGTGATAGTGAAGTGGAAACGTGAAAGGACACGTGCAGCACAAAAACGTAAAGGCCGACCTCGTCTGCTGACTGACAAAGACCGCCAACAGTTGAAGAGGATCGTAATGTGTAACAGGCAGACATCTCTCCAGATCATCACACAGGAATTCCAAACGGCATCAGGATCCACTGCAAGTACTATGACAGGCGGGAGATGAGAAAACTTGGATTTTATGGTCGAGCGGCTGCACATAAGCCAACATCACGCCGGTAAATGCCAAACGGCGCCTAGCTTGTGTAAGGAGAGTAAACATTAGACGATTGAACAGTGGGAAAGCGTTGTGTGGAGTGACGGATCACGGTACACAATGTTGCTATCCGATGGCGGGGTGTGGGTATGGCGAATTCCCGGTGAACGTCATCTGCCAGCGTGGGTAGCGCCAACAGTAAAATTCGAGGCGGTGGTGTTATGGTGTGGTCGTGTTTTTCATGGAGGGGGCTTGCACGCCTTGTTGTTTTGCGTGGAACTATCACAGCACAGGCCTACATTGATGTTTTAAGCACCTTCTTGCTTCCCACTGTTGAAGCGCTATTCTGGGATTACAATTGCATCTTCCTACACGATCGAACACGATCGAAGTGGTTACACGGCAATAATATCCTTGTAATGGACTGGTCTGCACAGAGTCCTGACCTGAATCGTATGGAACACCTTTGGGATATTTTGGAACGCCATCATCGTGCCAGCCCTCACCGACCGACATTGATACCTCTCCTCATTACAGCGCTCCATGAAGAATGGGCTGCCATTCCCCGAGAAACCTTCCAGCACCTGATTGAACGTATGCCTGCAAGAGTGGAAGCTGTCATCAAGGCTAAGGGTGGGCCAACACCATATTGAATTCCAGCATTACCGATGGATGGCTCCACGAACTTGTAAGTCATTTTCAGCCAGGTGTCCAGATACTTTTGATCACATAGTGTACGTATTTACAAAAAAGGAAACACTTAACAGTATCATCTCCCGAATATGCAAGTCAAATGACATTTTTCTAAATTTGAGCCACAGCTAGGGTACAATCGATTGCAAGCATAAGGTCCTGCGTCGAACAGGAAAACTGTCGAAATAGGGCACCGGCATAGGTGTCGCATACCTCATTCTTCTCTACGCCCACACTTAGTATCCTCTGCTGTGAAGCACCATAGTTCAAGGATGGATTTCGCGCTACCTACACAAGGTGTTAAGCGGTAAAAGGACCTCCAAACTCACCAATAGTCTTTGTGAGCGGCCGGAAGGTGTACTACAGGATCCATCCAGTCTCGTTGTAAGGATTTCCAATGAGAAAGACTTACCACGGCTGGAGGGAATTTCTGTCTCAATAGAAGCAAATGACGATTTTCGGTTAGCAAAAATCTCCTCTACACAAATTGTCATGGATGTCTGCCCCCCCAATTTAGTGGTCAGCACGCCTGACTGTCATGCAGCAGGCCCTGGTTCGAATCCCCTCCGGGTCAGAGACTTTTCTGCTCGGAGGCTGGGTGTTATATTGTCCTCATCATTATTTTATCATCAACGACTCGCATGTCGCCCAATGTCGTGTCAACTGAAAGATTTGCAACTGGGCGGCCGAACTCGCACAGGTGGGGATTCAAAAAAAATGGTTCAAATGGCTTTGAGCACTATGGGACTTAACTACTGTGGTTATCAGTCCCCTAGAACTTAGAACTACTTAAACCTAACTAACCTAAGGACATCACACACATCCATGCCCGAGGCAGGATTCGAACCTGCGACCGTAGCAGTCCCGCGGTCCCGGATTGAGCGCCTTAACCGCGAGACCACCGCGGCCGGCGGTGGGGATTCCCGACCATCAATGCCATACGATCAGTTAATTTCATTTCAACATGGATTCCACAAACATAGATCTTCGATACAATAACTACCGAAAAATACCGAGGAGTAACCAAGTATAACGACTTAAAGTGGATTGACCACGTACAAGAAATAGCAAGGAAAGCAGCTTTCAGGCGGATTGACTGGTAGAATCTTAAGGAAATGTTATTAATCCACAAAAGGAACAGCTTACAAGTAATTTATTTGATCGATTCTTTTATTCATCAGCGTGGAACCAATAGAAACTTAGAGTAATAGAAGAGATGAAGAAGATCGAACGAAGATTTGATGCGTTTTGTCATAATATCGTTAAGCCGGCGCGAGAGCAGTATAAAGGTGCTCAAAAATTCCAGTGGTAGAGGCTAAAAGATAGGGGTTACGCACTATGGAGGATTTACTATTGAAATTACGAGAGTATATATATTTGAAAAAAAAGGTCATTCAACATATTACTTCCTATCACATACGACTCACAAATTGACGACGAAGAGAAAATCCAAGAAATTAAAGCTCATATGTAAGTTTCGAGAGGTATTCTTCCCGCTTACTTTTCGTGAATGGTGCAGAAAACCGGCCAAAAAATTGTGCTACCAAAGATAGCACCGTCTGATGTGGAGAAATGGCATGTCAGTGAGATCTGCTATGGCATTCAGGAATACCCGGGCACTGTAAGTAACAGTGAAGGGGAAAAACTGTGGAAGCAGACCAAGACTAGAAACCCAGTATGTTGATCACAAATATTTATGTACCGGTGCAGATATTGTCTCGTGAGAGGAAAACTTGGGGGACAGCATCAGACTAGACGAAAGGCAAGTTAAAATTTAAAATATTGTGTTAGGTCTTGTACTTCAAATAAGATTTTTTGTTTGGCAGCAGTTGTTGGCAAGAACGGTTAAAACTTTAACAGTATAATGTAGGCTTTCAAGGACCGTCCTTAATTCAGTTAAAACTTTCTGAGTGAGAAGCTGTGATCGTACATAGGATGTTTAAAAGAAGTGTCACATGTTCCTGCAGGATCTGGTCCAACTTGAAAGACAAATTCCTGTCATTATACGTCCGGAAATCAACACCAGTTGAAATATGGATAGTTTCACTTGTGACGAGTAATGTGTAGTGTTCGGTCACAAGAGACTGCATCGAAAATTAGGATAATACGCACAAGTGGGTAGATGCAAACCCTCGAACAAGCGTGGATGGGAGGCATCATGAATGGCATCACTATCACTGTACAAGCAGGAATTGAAGGTGACAGATTTATACAAACGATTAGCTAGTTCGTACAAAACTCATTAACTAGTGCTGTGTATCATCGACTTCTGCGTGACGAATGACAACAATCTGCACTATTGGAGATCGTTACCGATGAAGAAAGGCGACGACTGTGGTTTGTGCACGACCTTTCACCACCTCATTTTCTATGGATCGTGCGGTAGTACCGCACCGCACCGCACCGTCGAGGAGGTCCGGTAGCATGGACTCTTCGTTCCGTTGGATTTCTGGCTGAGAATGCTTTAAAGTCGTTGGTGTATGGCCTACCCGCCGACAATGTGCAGACGTTGAAGGAGCATGTGACCAATGTACATGAGTGGAGTTTGGTGTATTCGGAAGAGTGCGTGATTCACTGCGAAGAAGATGGATGTGTCTGGATTCGTGGTAACCACACGCAGCATTGTCAGTACTTTCTACTTCTGCGTAAATCATGGAAATGAGAGGGCAGATCGGCCCATATCTCAGCAGGTATTGGTTTCCAGATGAACTTTCCTTCTAGTTCTGACGTCAATAGCTTTATACATCGCACTAGGCCACTCAGCACGGAAGCTGTAAATGAAAAAAGTTAAAACTTTGGTATTCACCTTGGTGGGATATCGCTGTAGGATTTCCCAGAGTGGCTGCTTTTAACAGGAAAAGCCACTGGTATTCGTCCCAGACGCGCTTGTCACGAGCTTTTCAGAACGGAAACAGAGACCATAAGAGGTGAAGACAGAGTGAGTCAGAGTTGCAGAGGGTGAAGAGAGAGAAGCGGGGAGCGGAATAAGAGAGAGAGAGAGAGAGAGAGAGAGAGAGAGATCAGCGTTGGGTAGAGACAGACAACAGACAAGATGCCCGATAGCGCCGACAGGCTTTCTGGCTGCCCCGGAGGGCCGTCCCTATTGTCGGAGAGGGTGCCGCTCCGGGCCCGAAAGCAGTCTGCAGGACATGGCAGGGCAGCCATCCTGCTGATTAAAGGTCAAGACACAGGCGGCAAAGGCGCCGGCGGGGATCAAAGGCGGGCCCACTCTGGCAGTGATTGCTCTCGGGCACTGCCGGCGGCTAACGAGCGCGGATCGCCGTCTGCAGGGGTTCTCTATCTGTCTGCCGGCGCCCTTGTCCCCTCCGGACTAGACCCATTGTCTGTGAGCCACTATCTAGCCACTCACAGTGTTCACGCTCCGTCCTCACCTGAACTTAACATCCTCCCCAAGGGGTCGCAATCTACTGGCAAGGAACTGGGAACTGCCACACGCCGCACATACACTTCTCTTTTCTAGAACAATAGATGACAGACTTCGACAGTGAGAAGAACTTCGTTTAAATCTCTAAGGCATCTAAGTGTCTTTCATCAAGACAGATTCACTGTTAAGTTCCGCATGAACATGTGTTATGAGTAGTCATTAGCATGATGAATACTAGATGGATAGATCACTTAACCAATAAGGAGGTATTGAATAGAACTGAGAAGAGAAGAAATTTGTGGCACAACCTTACTACAAGAAGGGATAGGTAAATGGGACACTTTCTGATATCATTTGTTATTGGAGGGAAGTGTGGTTAGTAAAAATTGCGACTGCTTTGGACCGTTATAATTTTTGTACTCCGGCATTCTCTTTATCTCTTCACACTAGAAAGCCACACAGTTAACTTCGTTGAATATCTACACGTCTAGTAATGTCACCGAAGAAAGAATGGGGATCTTCCCAATACTGCGTAATGAATATTTTCGATCGAACGATATCGCAGCGTTTACGTGGCGTCTTAATATTTGTTGTTGTGGACTTCAGTCAGAAGACTGGTTTGATGCAGTTCTCCATGGTACTCTATCTTGTGCAAGCCTTTCTTCCAATCCATATGTGGCATACAGAAAACCAGTGATTAACAGTATTGGTTGCACTTTTAGTTATTTCTCAACGACGCGTTTCGCCTTATTTAGCATCTTCAAGTTATCTTTTCTAGATGGAGGCGAGAGGCACCAAGATCTGCATAACGCGTTCCCCTTTATTTCCGAATAAATGCATACTGTATTCATCTCTTGGCCTCCCTCCACAATTTTTACTAACCACACTTCCCTCCAGTAATAAATGATATCAGAAAGTGTCCTATTTACCTATCCCTTCTTGTAGTAAGGTTGTGCCACAAATTTCTTCTCTTCTCAGTTCTATTCAATACCTCCTTATTGGTTACGTGATCTATCCATCTAGTATTCATCATTCTTCTGTAGCACCACATATCAAAAACTTCTATTCTTTTCTTGATTAAACTGTTTATCGTCCAAGTTTCACACCCATACAAAACTACATCCCATACAGTTATTTTCAGAAAAAAAACTTATATCTGCATTCGATGTTAACAAATTTATCTTCTTCAGAAATGCTTTTCTTGCCATTGCCAATCTACATTTTCTATCCTCTCTAATTCGGCCATCATCAGTTATTTCGCTGCCCAAATAGCAAAATTCTTCTACTGCTTCGTGTGTCTAGTTCACTAATGTAATTCCCTCAGAATCACACGATTTTATTCGACTAGATTACATTATTCTTTTTTGGTTTTTGTTAATGTTTATCATACATCCTCCTTTCAAGACACTGTTCATACCTTTCAACTGCGCTTCTATGTCCTTTGCTGTCTCTGACAAAATTAAAATGTCATCAGCAAATTTCAAAGTTTTTATTTCTTCTCCCTGAAGTGCTTATCCTTTAGTTTACTTTACTACTTGCTCAATGTACAGACTGAAGAACATCTGGGAAAGGCTACAACACTGTCTCACTCCCTTCTCAGCCAATGCTTCGTGCCCTTCAACTCTTATAACAACCGTCTAATTTCTTACAAGTTGTTCAAAATGGTTCAAAAGGCTCTGAGCACTATGGGACTTAACTTCTGAGGTCATCAGCCACCTAGAACTTTTTTTTTTTTGATACTCAGTCTACTGACTGGTTTGATGCGGCCCGCCACGAATTCATTTCCTGTGCTAACCTCTTCATCTCAGAGTAGCATTTGCAACCTACGTCCTCAATTATTTGCTTGACGTATTCCAATCTCTTGGGTAACAGAAGAAATATTGAATTTAATTGATGAAAGGAGAAAATATAAAAATGCACTAAATGAAGCGGGCAAAAAGGAATACACATGTCTCAAAAATGAGATCGACAGGAAGTGCAAAATGGCTAAGCAGGGATGGCTAGAGGACAAATGTAAGGATGTAGAGGCTTGTCTCACTAGGGGTAAGATAGATACTGCCTACAGGAAAATTAAAGAGACGTTTGGAGAGAAGAGAACCACTTGTATGAATATCAAGAGCTCAGATGGAAACCCAGTTCTAAGCAAACAAGGGAAGGCAGAAAGGTGGATGGAGTATATAGAGGGTTTATACAAGGGCGATGTACTTGAGGACAATATTATGAAAATGGAAGAGGATGTAGATGAAGACGAAATGGGAGATAAGATACTGCGTGAAGAGTTTGACAGAGCACTGAAAGACCTGAGTCGAAACAAGGCCCCGGGAGTAGACAACATTCCATTAGAACTACTGATGGCCTTGGGAGAGCCAGTCCTGACAAAACTCTACCATCTGGTGAGCAAGATGTATGAGACAGGCGAAATACCCTCAGACTTCAAGAAGAATATAATAATTCCAATCCCAAAGAAAGCAGGTGTTGACAGATGTGAAAATTACCGAACTTGAGGACAATATTATAAAAATGGAAGAGGATGTAGATGAAGACGAAATGGGAGATAAGATACTGCGTGAAGAGTTTGACAGAGCACTGAAAGACCTGAGTCGAAACAAGGCCCCGGGAGTAGACAACATTCCATTAGAACTACTGATGGCCTTGGGAGAGCCAGTCCTGACAAAACTCTACCATCTGGTGAGCAAGATGTATGAGACAGGCGAAATACCCTCAGACTTCAAGAAGAATATAATAATTCCAATCCCAAAGAAAGCAGGTGTTGACAGATGTGAAAATTACCGAACTATCAGTTTAATAAGTCACAGCTGCAAAATACTAACGCGAATTCTTTACAGACGAATGGAAAAACTGGTAGAAGCGGACCTCGGGGAAGATCAGTTTGGATTCCGTAGAAATGTTGGAACACGTGAGGCAATACTAACCTTACGACTTATCTTACACTCCTGGAAATGGAAAAAAGAACACATTGACACCGGTGTGTCAGACCCACCATACTTGCTCCGGACACTGCGAGAGGGCTGTACAAGCAATGATCACACGCACGGCACAGCGGACACACCAGGAACCGCGGTGTTGGCCGTCGAATGGCGCTAGCTGCGCAGCATTTGTGCACCGCCGCCGTCAGTGTCAGCCAGTTTGCCGTGGCATACGGAGCTCCATCGCAGTCTTTAACACTGGTAGTATGCCGCGACAGCGTGGACGTGAACCGTATGTGCAGTTGACGGACTTTGAGCGAGGGCGTATAGTGGGCATGCGGGAGGCCGGGTGGACTTACCGCCGAACTGCTCAACACGTGGGGCGTGAGGTCTCCACAGTACATCGATGTTGTCGCCAGTGGTCGGCGGAAGGTGCACGTGCCCGTCGGCCTGGGACCGGACCGCAGCGACGCACGGATGCACGCCAAGACCGTAGGATCCTACGCAGTGCCGTAGGGGATCGCACCGCCACTTCCCAGCAAATTAGGGACACTGTTGCTCCTGGGGTATCGGCGAGGACCATTCGCAACCGTCTCCATGAAGCTGGGCTACGGTCCCGCACACCGTTAGGCCGTCTTCCGCTCACGCCCCAACATCGTGCAGCCCGCCTCCAGTGGTGTCGCGACAGGCGTGAATGGAGGGACGAATGGAGACGTGTCGTCTTCAGCGATGAGAGTCGCTTCTGCCTTGGTGCCAATGATGGTCGTATGCGTGTTTGGCGCCGTGCAGGTGAGCGCCTCAATCAGGACTGCATACGACCGAGACACACAGGGCCAACACCCGGCATCATGGTGTGGGGAGCGATCTCCTACACTGGCCGTACACCACTGGTGATCGTCGAGGGGACACTGAATAATAGTGCACGGTACATCCAAACCGTCATCGAACCCATCGTTCTACCATTCGTAGACCGGCAAGGGAACTTGCTGTTCCAACAGGACAATGCACGTCCGCATGTATCCCGTGCCACCCAACGTGCTCTAGAAGGTGTAAGTCAACTACCCTGGCCAGCAAGATCTCCGGATCTGTCCCCCATTGAGCATGTTTGGGACTGGATGAAGCGTCGTCTCACGCGGTCTGCACGTCCAGCACGAACGCTGGTCCAACTGAGGCGCCAGGTGGAAATGGCATGGCAAGCCGTTCCACAGGACTACATCCAGCATCTCTACGATCGTCTCCATGGGAGAATAGCAGCCTGCATTGCTGCGAAAGGTGGATATACACTGTACTAGTGCCGACATTGTGCATGCTCTGTTGCCTGTGTCTATGTGCCTGTGGTTCTGTCAGTGTGATCATGTGACGTATCTGACCCCAGGAATGTGTCAATAAAGTTTCCCCTTCCTGGGACAATGAATTCACGGTGTTCTTATTTCAGTTTCCAGGAGTGTAGAAGAAAGATTAAGAAAAGGCAAACCTACGTTTCTAGCATTTGTAGACTTAGAGAAAGCTTTTGACAATGTTAACTGGAATACTCTCTTTCAAATTCTGAAGGTGGCAGGGGTAAAATACAGGGGGCGAAAGGCTATTTACAATTTGTACAGAAACCAGATGGCAGTTATAAGAGTAGATGGGCATGAAAGGGAAGCAGTGGTTGGGAAAGGAGTGAGACAGGGTTGTAGCCTCTCTCCGATGTTATTCAATCTGTATATTGAGCAAGCAGTAAAGGAAACAAAAGAAAAATTCGGAGTAGGTATTAAAATTCATGGAGAAGAAGTAAAAACTTTGAGGTTCGCCGATGACATTGTAATTCTGTCAGAGACAGCAAAGGACTTACAAGAGCAGTTGAACGGAATGGACAGTGTCTTGAAAGGAGGGTATAAGATGAACATCAACAAAAGCAAAACGAGGATAATGGAATGTAGTCGAGTTAAATCGGGTGATGCTGAGGGAATTAGATTAGGAAATGAGACAGTTAAAGTAGTAAAGGAATTTTGCTATTTAGGGAGTAAAATAACTGATGATGGTCGAAGTAGAGAGGATATAAAATGTAGACTGGCAATGGCAAGGAAAGCGTTTCTGAAGAAGAGAAATTTGTTAACATCGAGTAAAGATTTAAATGTCAGGAAGTCGTTTCTGAAAGTATTTGTATGGAGTGTAGCCATGTATGGAAGTGAAACATGGACGATAACTAGTTTGGACAAGAAGAGAATAGAAGCTTTCGAAATGTGGTGCTACAGAAGAATGCTGAAGATAAGGTGGGTAGATCACGTAACTAACGAGGAGGTATTGAATAGGATTGGGGAGAAGAGAAGTTTGTGGTACAACTTGACTAGAAGAAGGGATCGGTTGGTAGGACATGTTTAAGGCATCAAGGGATCACAAATTTAGCATTGGAGGGCAGCGTGGAGGGTAACAATCGTAGAGGGAGACCAAGAGATGAATACACTAAGCAGATTCAGAAGGATGTAGGTTGCAGTAGGTACTGGGAGATGAAGAAGCTTGCGCAGGATAGAGTAGCATGGAGGGCTGCTTCAAACCAGTCTCAGAACTGACGACCACAACAACAACAACAACATTCCAATCTCTGTCTTCCTCTACAGTTTTTGCCCTCTACAGCTCCCTCTAGTACCATGGAAGTCATTCGCTTATGTCTTAGCAGATGTCCTATCATCCTGTCCCTTCTCCATATCAGTGTTTTCCACATATTCCTTTCCTTTCCGATTCTGCGTAGAACCTCCTCATTCCTTACCTTATCAGTCCACCTAATTTTCAACATTCGTCTATAGCATCACATCTAAAATGCTTCGATTCTCTTCTTTTCCGGTTTTCCCACAGTCCATGTTTCACTACCATACAATTCTGTACTCAAGACGTACATCCTCAGAAATTTCTTCCTCAAATTAAGGCCGGTATTTGATGTTAGTAGACTTCTCTTGGCCAGAAATGCCTTTTTTGCCATAGCGAGTCTGCTTTTGATGTCCTCCTTGCTCCGTCCGTCATTGGTTATTTTACTGCCTAGGTAGCAGAATTCCATAACTTCATTGACTTCGTGACCATCAATCCTGATGTTAAGTTTCGCGCTGTTCTCATTTCTACTACTTCTCATTACCTTCGTCTTTCTCCGATTTACTCTCAAACCATACTGTGTACTCATTAGACTGTTCATTCCATTCAGCAGATCATTTAATTCTTCTTCACTTTCACTCAGGATAGCAATGTCATCAGCGAATCGTATCATTGATATCCTTTCACCTTGTATTTTAATTCCACTGCTGAACCTTTCTTTTATTTCCATCATTGCTTCCTCGATGTACAGATTGAAGAGCAGGGGCGAAAGGCTACAGCCTTGTCTTACACCCTTCTTAATACGAGCACTTCGTTCTTGATCGTCCACTCTTCTTATTCCCTCTTGGTTGTTGTACATATTGCATATGACCCGTCTCTCCCTATAGCTTACCCCTACTTTTTTCAGAATCTCGAACAGCTTGCACCATTTTATATTGTCGAATGCTTTTTCCAGTTCGACAAATCCTATGAACGTGTCTTGATTTTTCTTTAGCCTTGCTTCCATTATTAGCCGTAACGTCAGAATTGCCTCTCTCGTCCGTTTGCTTTTCCTAGAGACAAACTGATCGTCACCTAGCGCATTCTCAATTTTCTTTTCCATTCTTCTGTATATTATTCTTGTAAGCAGCTTCGATGCATGAGCTGTTTAGCTGATTGTGCGATAATTCTCGCACTTGTCAGCTCTTGCCGTCTTCGGAATTGTGTGGATGATGCTTTTCCGAAAGTCAGATGGTATATCGCCAGACTCATATATTATACACACCAACGTGAATAGTCGTTTTGTTGCCACTTCCCCCAATGATTTTAGAAATTCTGATGGAATGTTATCTATCCCTTCTGTCTTATTTGACCGTAAGTCCTCCAAAGCTCTTTTAAATTCCGATTCTAATTCTGGATCCCCTATCTCTTCTAAATCGACTCCTGTTTCTTCTTCTATCACATCAGACAAATCTTCACCCTCATAGAGGCTTTCAATGTATTCTTTCCACCTATCTGCTCTCTCCTCTGCATTTAACAGTGGAATTCCCGTTGCACTCTTAATGTTACCACCGTTGCTTTTAATTCACCAAAGGTTGTTTTGACTTTCCTGTATGCTGAGTCTGTACTTCCGACAATCATATCTTTTTCGATGTCTTCACATTTTTCCTGCAGCCATTTCGTCTTAGCTTCCCTGCACTTCCTATTTATTTCATTCCTCAGCGACTTGTATTTCTGTATTCCTGATTTTCGCGGAACTTGTTTGTACTCTCTCCTTTCATCCATCAACTGAAGTATTTCTTCTGTTAGCAATGGTTTCTTCGCAGCTACCTTCTTTGTACCTATGTTTTCCTTCCCAACTTCTGTGATGGCCATTTATAGAGATGTCCATTCCTCTTCAACTGTACTGCTGTATCTATAGCGTTAGAGAACTTCAAACGTATCTCGCCATTCCTTAGTACTTTCGTATCCCACTTCTTTGCGTATTGATTCTTCCTGACTAATGTCTTGAACTTCAGCCTACTCTTCATCACTACTTTATTGTGATCTGCTCCTGGGTACGCCTTACAATCCAGTACCCGATTTCGGAATCTGTGTCTGACCATGGTGTAATCTAATTGAAATCTTCCCGTATCTCCCGGCCTTTCCCAAGTATGCCGCCTCCTCTTGTGATTCTTGAACAGGGTATTCGCTATTACTAGCTGAAACTTGTTACAGAACTCAATTAGTCTTTCTCCTCTTTCATTCCTTGTCCCAAGCCCATATTCTCCTGTAACCTTTTCTACCCCTTCCCCTACAGCTGCATTCCAGTCGCCCATGACTATTAGATTTTCGTCCCCTTTTACACACTGCATTACCCTTTCAATATCCTCATACACTTTCTCTATCTGTTCATCTTCAGCTTGCGACGTCGGCATGTATACCTGAACTATCGTTGTCGGTGTTGGTCTGCTGTCGATTCTGATTAGAACAACCCGGTCACTGAACTGTTCACAGTAACACACCCTCTGCCCTACCTTCCTATTCATAACGAATCCTACACCTGTTATACCATTTTCTGCTGCTGTTGATATTACCCGATACTCGTCTGACCAGAAATCCTTGTCTTCCTTCCACTTCACTTCACTGACCCCTAATATATCTACATTGAGCCTTTGCATTTCCATTTTCAGATTTTCTAGTTTCCCTACCACGCTGAAGCTTCTGACATTCCACGCCCCGACTCGTAGAACGTTATCCTTTCGTTGATTATTCAATCTTTTTCTCATGGTAACCTCCCCCTTGGCAGTCCCCTCCCGGAGATCCGAATGGGGGGCTATTCCGGAATCTTTTGCCATTGGAGAGATCATCATGACACTTCTTCAATTACAGGCCACATGTCCTGTGGATACATGTTACGTGTCTTTAATGCAGTGATTTCCATTGCCTTCTGCATCCTCATGTCGTTGATCATTGCTGATTCCTCCGCCTTTAGGGGCAATTTCCCACCCCTAGGACAAGAGAGTGCCCTGAACCTCTATCCGCTCCTCCGCCCTCTTTGACAAGGCCGTTGGCAGAATGAGGCTGACTTCTTATGCCGGAAGTCTTCGGACGCCAATGCTGATTATTTATCAAAATTTAGGCAGTGGCGGGGATCGAACCCGGGACGTTTTGATTATGAATCAAAGACGCTACCCCTAGACCACGGGTACTAGAACTTAAAACTACGTAAACCTAACTAAGCTAAGGACATCACAAACATCCATGCCCGAGGCAGGATTCGAACCTGCGACCGTGGCGGTCGCGCGGTTCCAGACTGTAGCGCCTAGAACCGCTCGGCCACCCCGGCCGGCTTACAAGTTGTAAATAGCCTTTCGTTCCCTGCTATCTTCAGAATTTCAAAGAGAGTATTCCAGTCAACATAGTGAAAAGCTGACTCTAACTCTACAAATGCTATAAACATGGTTTTGCCTTTCCGTAATTTGGTTATTCTTCTTACCTGAGGCAAGCTGGTTCATAAACAATGGAACTGATATATTTTCGGGATGTGGTAACCCACAACTCGTACGTATTTGAAAAAAAAATTATAATACAGCCTCAAGGTGCTGATAAAATTGTTAATTTAGCAAGCAGTTTCGGAGGACAGAGTATCATCAAGTTCTTAAAAACATTTAGAGTTTCATATTAGGTGAATATAAAATCATCGAGGTCAGATAATAAACCACGAATATGTCACCGTTGTCACATATAATATAAATACATCGTCAATACATAGTCTGTGACAGGTAGTGCACTCTTTCATGTTACATCAGCAGTCGCCGTTAACGCAATGGACGGATGCAAAGCACACACCCCTAATAGTAATAATATCTTTTGGAACAAAACTTTAAAATTCGCAAATCACATAGGGTGGAATTTTTGCGAAGGATCTAACGGTTTTCTGAAAGGACAGCACAAATACAGTTGGCGGTGGCGTGTTTGTTGCCGGTGGAAGTAGTTACCAGCTGCTCAGGGAGCCGATCCCCAACGGTCACAAAACGAGTCAAAACACTGTTGCAGAAACAACGAGAAAAGCATGCCAAATTTAAACAAAAGCAAATGGCAATCTTTTACAGAAGCTCGAAATTTAGCGCGGACTTCAACGCAATATTCTTCCAACTTTGCCTCGAAACTTAGCAGAAAATCCAAAGAGAGACTGGTCATATATCAAGCATGTTAGCGGCAAGACACAATCAGTGCTTTCTCTGTGCGACAGCAGTGGAAATACTATCGAAGACAGTGCTGATAAAGCAGAGTTACTAAAAACAGCCTTCCGAAATTCCTTCACCAAAGAAGACGAAGTAAATATTCCAGAATTCGAATCAAGAACAGCTGCCAACATGAGTAACTTAGAAGTGGATACCCTCGGAAAAGTGAAGCAACTTAAATCACTTAAGGAAAGCAAGTCTTCCGGTCCGGTCCAATTTGGTTCCTTTCAGAGTATGGTGAAGCAATAGCTCCACACTTAACAACCATACACAACCACTCGTTCTAAGAAAGAACCGTACCCAAAGACTGGAAACTTGCACAGGTCACACCAGTATTGAAGAAAGGCAAAAGGAGTAATTCACAAAATTGCAGACCCATATCATTAACGTCGATATGCAGCAGAATTTTGGAACATATATTGTGTTCGAACATGAGTTACTTCGAAAAGAACGGTCTATTGATGCACAGTCAACACGGATTTAGAAAACTTCGTTGCTGTGAAACACAACTTGCTCTTTACTCACACGAAGTGCTGGCTATCATCAAGGGATTTCAAACTGATTCCACGTGTTTTAGATTTTCAGAAGGCTTTTGACACAGTACCTCACAAATGGCTTGTTATCAAACTGCGTGCTAGTGGAATATCGTCTCAAATATGAGACTGGACTCGTGATTTCCTGTAAGAGAGGTTGTAGTTCTTAGTAACTAACAGAAAGTCATCGAGTAAAGCAGCGGCAGTTTCTGGCGTACCCAAGGTAGTGTCTTAGGCCCTCTGCTGTTCCTTATCTATACAAACGATTTAGGTCACAATCTGAGCAGCCGTCTTAGGTTGTTTGCGGATGATGGCATCGTATACCGTCTAGTGCAGTCATCAGGAGATCAAAACAAATTACAAAATTATTTAGATAAGATATCTGTACGGTGCAAAAATTGGCAGTTGACCCAAAATAATGAAAAGTGTGATGTCACCTACATCCGCTAAAATTTAGTTAACTGATAAATTAATCAAATCTAAATGTCGTAAATTCAATTAAATACCAAGGAATTACAATTCCGAACAACTTGAATTGGAAAGAACCCATAAAAATGTGGGAAAGACTAACCAAAGACTGCGTTTCATTAGCAGAACACTTTGCAGATGCCACAGATCTTCTAAAGGGACTGCCTACACTACGCTTGTCCGTCCTCTTTTGGAGTACCGCTACGCGGCGTGGGAACCTTACCGGATAGGATTAGCCTAGTGCATCGAGAAAGTTCAAAGAAAGGCAGCACGTTCTGTATTATCGAGAAATAGGGGAGAGAGTATCACGGACATGGTACAGAATTTGGGGGTGGATATCAATAAAACAAAGACGTTTTTCGTTACGGCCGGATCTCCTCACGAAATTTCAATCACCAACTTTCTTCTCCGAATGCGGAAATGTTTTGTTGATACCGAATTAAATAGGGAGAAAAGATCATCAAAAGAAGGGAAGTCAGATCTCGCACGGAAATATATAGGTATTCGTTTTTTCCGCGCACTGTTCGATACATAAATAATATGAAGGGTGATTTGGAGAGTATCCATGAAGATGTAGATAAATTTAACCCAGTGGATTCCTTTAGCAGTTCCACCAAGGTGTGTAAACTTCTGAATCACGGAACATATCAATTAGAAGTGCGTGAAACATTCGTAGCAAGAAACGTGTGGGTTGTGTCCTCCACAATGGTACGCTTGCGAAAAATTCTTTGATTAATGGCATTTACAAGATACTGGATATTATGTTTCGAAATGCTGGTGAGATTTTGGAAAAGGTAAGTATCTAACATTTCACGCGTTAATTTTCGCACGATAACTCATTTCTTTGATAATTTCTTCATCATGAACAGAAAAAGAAGCAGATCTTCACTTAGTTGCACCTTACTGGACAATATTGCTGTAATTTTTTCAGATTTTTCAATTGTCATTGTAAAGGTACTACAACTCCCCCGTTTGAGCAAGGGTCACGTTCTGCTGACCAGGGTGTGGCCGGGAGTCGTGCACGGATAGCTAAATGGCAAGGCGAGCACTGACGATAAGCGGGAAATACGGGTTCGAGACCCAGACTGGCACAGATTTTGACTGTCGTCATTCTATTTTAGAGCTGATTGTTGTCCATATTCGCAATTGCCAATATGTTTAATGGACTGTCACAAGGGATACTCCTCTCAGTGGGATGCAATCGGCTGTCCCTCTGTGTGGAGACTGGACGCCACTGGGCATAACCAGCTGTTTTCACACGAAGTAGAGGAAACGCTACCTCTCACGACTGAACATCAAAATTTGGTGCTGGACCTCATCTTGTCACGACGATGTTAAGCCTTAGTTTTCCTGTATCTGGATGATGTTCCCTACATTCCGCTTTATTTTAAATTGGACTACCGGCCTCTTAACAATTAAACATTTTTTTAACGATGGGTTGAATAATATTGGGCCATCTACTGCTTATCATTTGGAATAAATTATAAACCTGTGTCCCTGAACATGTGGCTCTAACGCCGCGAAAGTAATTCGACCAGAAATAAAAATGTGTCATACAGCTGAAGCGGTTTTACTCATCATGCTTCAATTCTACGCCTGCGGCTACCCACAATACAAAATTTGATAAGATTTTTTCTGTAGACGTCTGGGTATGGATGTGAACAATGGAGGCTTTCTGGACTTGCAAGCTCATTAGCGGCCCTCGTGAGATGCGAACGATTAAGACCAACGTGAGCAACAGAAAGTCATCTTGGCATGTGGACCAATTCTTACTTCCCACCGCTGCAGGGGCACGAGTCCAAATCGCTGCTGCCACTAAGGGAACTGGGTGTACCTTCTGTCTTACGAAGTGCGCTGTCTGTCGAACGTGAAACTGTATTCCTACATGGGGACGTTAACCACAGATTTTTTTTAACAAGGTAAATTTAAAAAAAAGGACAAGCAATTGTTTAAAAAGAAATTTTTTACTGGAGTAAAAACATTGCAAGTAACATCATTTCCTGCATTATTTCCTAAAACTTTCCTACACTCGATTCATCTGACAAGCTTCCAACTTTCGGACTAGAAGACGATATGTGGCGTTGAGAAGATCCATTCTTGCACTCCCTCCACAGCTTCTTCATCCGAGGAGGACTTGGATTCACGCAGGTGCTCCTTCATGAAACAAAACTGATGAAAGTCACTTGGAGCGGACTTTATGGTGGATGTTGACACACCTCAATTCAGTTAACTGTTTTCCATTTTTTTGATGGTGAGCATAATCCAGAAGGAAAGCTCCCTGCTCCGTTTTCATACGTGTACATACGTTACATTACGCTAGCCACCATATGGTGGATGGCGGAGGGGATCTTGTACCACTTTTAATCATTCAGTTCCCTGCTCTACTTGCAATGAAACGAGAGGAAAACGGCTGCTTATATGTTTCCCTACGAGTCCTGATTTATCTTCTCATAGCTGTTCTTGTGGGAAATGTGCTTTGGTGGCAGTAGACTGGTTCAGCTGTCTGCCGTAAATGCCAGTTCTCTGTACATTCTCGACAGTGGTTCGCGAGAATACCCTTCAGGTATTCCCAGTTGAGTTCACTTACGATTTCCGTATTATGTGTTAATCGAACCGACTGGTCACAAATCTAGCGGTACACCACTGAACTGCTTCGATATCTTTCTTTAATGTGACTTGTTATTCAGTGGTTTCAGATCTTGAAGTAAATCACAGCAGCTATCACAATTCACTTTTTGACTTTTAGTTTGTATAATAAATCCGCAGTTGACCTTTGATATCACAAAAATCTCTCAACTTCAACTTACCCCACAGGTAAAGATGGATATTTACACAATATGCTCTGCGGATTACTCCTTGGTTCATGGAAATGAGTCCATGTATCATCAAAGAAATACTTCTCCTTAAACTGACATTTCTAAACTTACCTGCTTCTGTTGTTAATTGATCTGGAACCCGACGAGGACAATCTCATAATCGTTTAGAGATTAATCGACGATTGAAGCTGCTAATCCCTGGTTAATGTTCAATTCACGTGCAGTACCACAATTTTGACTCAACGGTCTCGACTCTCCGGTCCGTTTTCAAAGTGAATGCCATATCCTAACGCTCTTCGCCGCAGAGAGATACACTTTTCTCACCTTACTGCAGCTGCATATTGCGAATAATCCCTGCAGCTTTAGTCCAGGTTACAGAAAACAAATAACTCCTCTTATTTCTTGCTTTTTGCACAAGCACAGATTCACAATAAAATTCTCGGAAATCAAGACAAATAGGACAATTCATTGAACAAACACAGATAACGGGTAAGAACAACAGCATGGTTAAGGAATTTAGTTTTCAGTCTTGTCAACCTACCGGAAAGGAAAATAAAAGTTATTGACTTGCCCTAGTATCTTAAACTTACGTTGTTCGCTGTTAGGTGTTTGTGAATTTCACACCCAGTCCTTTGCGCATACCTTGTAGTGCGTACGGTCTGGTATCTAGCAAAAACACTGCCGCAGCTCGATTAGTGGGGTTTTGTGCTGTATTTTCTTAACATTATACTGGATAAATTTCCACGTAGTGGTTTTATCTTTAAGGTATTCGTGCTCGAGTTAGTGATTGTACAATCCTGTTATCAGATGTCCACAACATTTTCTGATTAATCGAAATCCGCATACGTAATGCCAACTATAACGACTATTCTTAAATCCGTAATGACAACATATATGCCACGATAGGTACACCAATGTCTTTTGTTACGTGGTCACTATGCTAAACAATGGTTGTGGTGGTCTAGCGGGTAGAGCGCTGGACTCCGACCCTGGAATCCCAGATAGGGGCGAGGACTTCTTCTCGTTCCAGGCCCTCCAGGACGCTCCCAGGTCCTCTCTGTTGTCAAATGCGAACCGGGGACGTACAGTTTTTTGAAACATAGATTTTGAAACGCCAGCGGTCATAAAGTACTATTGAAAATGTAATAAAACAGTCTACAGCGCATCAAATATTTTATTTAAAAAACGGTGACCACTTTCGTTCCATGTTTGACCATCCTCAGGCCGTTTCTCTGTAAATGGAGTAACGTGAAAGTTGTTAGAGGGCACAGCAAGGTAAATGCAACAGTAAAAAACGAGTAAAAAAATTGAAAGCCACACATTTGTATCTTTTGTTTGAACTCGGAACACATTGATCTTCATCCCGTTACTATGGTAACTGGTGGTGTGCTTTTAAGCTATCTTTGTTCTACACATGTTACGTGTATTTCCTCATAGAAGGCCCAATCAGTCTAATTTTAATGTAAATGGTTTGTTGCTTTATTGTTCCTTGGTAGCTCCTTCATATTTTTTAGCGTCTTTGGTAATGTTCCTATTTTATTAAGTGTACTTGTTACCTCCTCCGTATATAATTATGATAACTTTTCGAGTCAAAAATTGTAAGCCATACTTGTGAATCTCTGATTTGAAATCGGAACACATTGATCATCATATTGCTACTGTAGTTACTAGTGGCGTCCTTTTAAGCCATCTTGGTCTATATAATATGTTACGTGCAAATCTCCATAGAGGGCACTCCGTGTTTAATTACGGTGTCAAATGTTTATTGCATTATAATTCTGTGGTAGTTTCCTTATATTTTTAGCGCCATTGGTATTGAACCTATTGTATACAATTTACCAATTACCTCTTCTGTGTATAATTATGACTAAATTCCCAGTCAAAAATTGTAGGTCTTACTTGTGTATCTTTGACATGAAAGCGGAACATATCGATCTTCACACAATTACTATGGTTACTGGTGCTATCTGTGGTCTACATGCGTTGTGCAAAGGTCTCCACCGAGGGCATGTTGGATCTAGTTCGAATGTTAATGGTTTATTTCTTTATTATGCTTCTTGTACAGGTTTTTTATCAATATGTGTGCAGGTCTTTCTTATATTTACATGACTCTGGTCGTGATCTAAATATTTCATTCGACGATTATATTTTTACTGATTTTATTCGTATTTCATGGCCATTAGCTATCAGTGACCTAATTCGGGAGACGATGGACGGAGCTCTCGCTATGTATGCGACGACAACTTCATGTGATGTAGCAGTTTCTCTTCACACCAGCCTAGAACATTTCGTGCTCCATGCCACCAGCTTTAGCAATCAGCATGGGCATCTCTCCTTCTACTTACATTGTAGTTAACATCATTTTCTGCCGTTGTGCTTATCTTCATATGTTCTCTAGTAACTCTCATGTTGCTCCATTTACAGAGTAACGGCCTGAGGATGGTCAAACATTTTCGAAACCGGTCACCGTATTTAAAATATAATATTTCTCGTGGTCTAGACTGTTTTCATTATATTTTTAATAGAGCCGAGGATCTTCCGCTGTGGTAATACGCAGTCGGGGAGCTATGTTCTCCCCTTGCCCCCTTCTAGTGCTGCGGCGAAAAGTGACTGCACTCTATCTACAGGAAGACCAACAGCTTGGCCCACAGACTTTACCTTTGCCTTACTATCCTCTTTGAAGAAGACAGCAGTTTTGGTCTAGCCTGCCTTAAAGTTCAGCTAACCTGGGATCTAGAGTACAATGTTATCTTGTTTCCAAAGATTCGAGCTTAATATTCACAAAATCTTCATTAAACTTTCATTTGGGTTGTTCAGACCAATCTGCACAAGTCCAAACGCATTGCTATTGCTCTGGAATAGGTTGTACTAGCTTCTTGTATTCAGTTCCTAAGCAGTACCGTACACAACGGAGACTCAGCTGATGCAGACCTTCAGCTAATTGAGACATTGAGTGATATACTTTAGTGGAAAGTAATGAGTCTTACTTTTTTACGAGTCATATGGATGCCAGCTTGTCCGTTAAAGACCTCCTGAATGTTCAAAGGAAGCCACGACCTATGACTCAAAAACTCCTGGAATCATGATGTGGTGAGCCGTTGTATATGACAACAGGACTGATTTGATAAGGAGGGATCATTTTCGATAGAATGTGGAAATAATGATAGAGCCTTTTTTTAAGCCCTTTATAACGAGGGTGACAAATGGCATATTCTGGTAGGATAATGTAAGCCTCAGCACTGCAGTTCACATGACAAACGCCTTGTGTAATGTATGGATCCTTGACTGGCCTGCCTAGACATTTGATGAGTCGCCAGTTACATACAGTGTGCAACAGGTACAAATGCAGATATTTTTTTATGTGGCACCTTAATTTGTGTACACATTAGCGTGTTGGTCGTTTTTTGTCTGTGTCAAACAGTCTTTCAAACAGTCTTCCCACAAACCCGTCACATAGTTCAATACTAGATGTTTTCTGCATGGGTGTAACTGCACAACTAAGTGGGCTATGCCTGGCAGTGTAGGCTAACAATTTTACGTCCATGCGTCCACACTTCAAGACCTGACCAACTGTCCAAGTACACATGTACTTGGAGGTGCTAATCAATCTAAAAACATATTTCTCCTACTAGTTGTAGTTATTAACATGAAACTGAACTAAATACTGAAGTAATGATGCTTAGTACACTGTCCTCAGTCATCAATAAAGACATCTGCACTATACCTGTTACACCCTGCATATCGGGAAGCATTAGTTGGCCACTTGACAAATGTTGCATTACATCAGTGCAACAGTGAACCAAAAATGTTTGTGCCGTCCATATAAAGGGGGAAAAAAGAGCCAAAAGTAACAGAAGTAAAGGTAGCTGTAGCATTAAAAATGCAGTCGGTAAAAACGTTATACCGACGAAGATCTGAGTGTATTACGCAAGCTGAAGGTGGATGAAAGTCTAAAACACAGTATTGCATAAAATGAAACAATACGACAAGAAGGCTGATTGCTGTATTTCTTCACGTAACTAGTGATTTTTCAAGTAACTACTGTAGTGTTCGAGTATGGGTTAGAGGGAATATGAAAATCTTTTTCTTTAGAACAATTTTGATTAATTTAGTGTCTTTTAACATATTACTATCAGTTTTCTGTTTGAAACTCTAAATATTTTATAACCAGAATGAGATTTTCACTCTGCGGGGTGTGCGCTGATATGAAATTTCCTGGAAGATTAAAACTGTGTGCCGGACAGAGACTCGAACTCGATACCTTTGCAGAGGTCCCGAGTTCGATTCTCGGTCCGGCAAACAGTTTTAATCTGCTATGAAGTTTCATATCAGCGCACACGCCGCTGCAGACTGAAAATTTCATTCTCGAAACATCCTCCAGGCTGTGGCTAAGCCATGTCTCCCAATATCCTTTCTTTCAGGAGTGCTAACTCTGCAAGGTTCGCAGGAGAGCTTCTGTAAAATTTGGAATGTAGGAGACGAGGTACTGCCGGAATTAAAGCTGTGAGGACGGATCGTGAATCGTGCTTGGGTAACTCAGATGGTAGAGCACTTGCCGACGAAAGGCAAAGGTCCCGAGTTCGTGTCTCGGTCCACCACACAGTTTTAATCTGCCAGAAAGTTTCATCGAGACAGGATCTCAACGAAAACTAAAAACTATAGCCAGTTTCATTAATCTATCAGCAGCCTACAATACCGTGAGGAGAGAAGGCATGATATACCAGCTTCTTCATGTAATTGACAGCCAGCCAACCGCCTGACTATCTGCAGTATGCTAAACTACAGAGTGTTCCGAGTAGTTACGGTTCAGGACATAGCTGTGCAAAGAATAGGCCGGCCGGAGTGGCCGTGCGGTTCTAGGCGCTACAGTCTGGAGCCGAGCGACCGCTACGGCCACAGGTTCGAATCCTGCTGCGAGGAATAGTCAACCACAAAAATTAGTCGTTGCTTCAGTTCCCATCGGCCTGTACACTGCAGGCAGACTAAGAAACTCTTTTTAACCTGACAGAATACGTGCAACCAACAGGTTCTCCATTACAAAATCAAAATAAACCTTTACGGTGGATCCATTTGTGGGGAAGACTTAAATCAAACGCCACCAAAACCGAGGTTTTCTGCATTCACTTAAATAATATACCTGCTGGAAGAAAATTCAGTGGAAAGCTTCAAAACACTATACCTGTAATGAAACCCCAAAGTACTTGGGATAATCACTGACAAATATCTTCAGAGAGACACTTATGAGAACAGTAAATGTACTGAAAACAATAATCACGGTCATTCAAAAGCTATATGGTACAACGTGGGGAGCATCAGCATCAACCTTGCATTCTTCTTCGCTGGGTATTGTCTTCCCAACCGGCGAAGATTTTTGCCCTACTTTCGCGTAACCACGCGCATGCACAAAAGGACCATGACAATGATTGCTGAAACTATCAAATCAATCACTAATCAGTGTCTGAGAGTTTTAAGCCACATTGCATCCCCTCAATTATGATGCATGAACGCTCTCAGTAACGAGTAAAAATCGTGGATAATAGAAATGTACCAGTCCGCAAAAATATCGATGACATCAACCATAACAGACTTGTCCGCAGCTCGTGGTCGTGCGGTAGCGTTCTCGCTTCCCGCGCCTGGGTTCCCGGGTTCGATTCCCGGCGGGGTCAGGAATTTTCTCTGCCTCGTGATGACTGGGTGTTGTGTGATGTCCTTAGGTTGGTTAGGTTTAAGTAGTTCTAAGTTCTAGGGGACTGATGACCAAAGATGTTAAGTCCCATAGTGCTCAGAGCCATTTGAACCACCCTCTAAATATCAAGTTACAATTTATTAAAAGACAGAAAGAAACAAATTCTCAGCGTGTTCGGTCAGAGGGTTAACTGCCCTCTGTAATAAAATAAAATTAAAAAAAACCTGAGTTAATCGATCAACGACGAACTTAAACGGATGTCTTACGACGTCCGCCCCGAGCAGATGCAACGAACGAAAGTAGCCGGCACGGTAGCTCAGCGTGTTCGGCCAGAGAGCCGGTTGGCCTCTGTAATAAAAAACTGAGTGAAAGGATCAACCACCGAACTTGAACAGGATGTCTTGCGACGTCCGCAACGACCGAACACAACGATCAACAATGAACAAAATGAAAAAAAAAAGAAGATGCTAGAGCACTTGCCCGGGAAAGGCAAAGGTCCCGAGTTCGAGTCTCGGTCTGGCATACAGTTTTAATCTACCAGAAAGTTTCCAAGATCAACTTTATCAACAAATGGTGTCTTGAGTGGATTAGACAACAAAACAATAATACGCCATGTGTCACCCAAAATGCATTGTGTTGTGACTTGCCATGAAAAACGTGGCGCATGCCGAACAGAATTACAGCTCAACATAACATTTTTTTCTTTTTTTGCACAAATGGGGTTTGCAACCATTTCCTCCTTTCAATTATATAATGATGATTTTCGGGTGCAAGCCATCTTCAGAATGTCATACAGATTTTCTTCGCATGAACTATGGCGTCACGCTCATGTCTCCTCAATTTCATTGCTCAGTGCACTGGTGGTACGGACGTACGTATCTGACGTCTTACCTTCTATGAAGAAAATCTGTCTGACGTTCTGAAGATGGGCTGCGCTCAAAGAGTGTCAGTATAAAATTGTTTGAACAACAAGTAACGGTTTTAGATCACATACCGCCTTAAATGAATTTCCATTTCATTCTGACTACGTTATTTCTAGTGCACGTTGTTGTTATTGTGGTCTTCAGTCCTAAGACTGGTTTGATGCAGCTTTCCATGCTACTCTATCCTGTGAAAGCTTCTTCATCTCCCAGTACCTACTGCAGCCTACATCCTTCTGAATCTGCTTAGTGTATTCATCTCTTGGTCTCCCTCTCCGATTATTACGCTCCACGCTGCCCTACAGTACTAAATTGGTGATCCCTTGATGCCTCAGAACATGTCCTACCAACCGATCCCTTCTTCTAGTCAAGTTGTGCAACAAACTCCTCTTCTCCCCAATTCTATTCAATACCTCCTCATTAGTTATGTGATCTACCCATCTAATCTTCAGCATTCTTCTGTAGCACCACATTTCGAAAGCTTCTATTCTCTTCTTGCCTAAACTATTTATCGTCCATGTTTCACTTCCATACATGGCTACACTCCATACAAATACTTTCAGAAACGACTTCCTGACACTGAAATCTATACTCGATGTTAACAAATTTCTCTTCTTCAGAAACGCTTTCCTTGGCATTGCCAGTCTACTTTTTATATCCTCTCTACTTCGACCATCATCAGTTATTTTGCTCCCCAAATAGCCAAACTTCTTTACTACATTAAGTGTCTCATTTCCTAATCTAATTCCCTCAGCACCACCCGACTTAATTCGACTACATTCCATTATCCTCGTTTTGCTTTTGTTGATGTTCATCTTATACCCTCCTTTCAAGACACTGTCCATTCTGTTCAACTAGTGCATAGTTGAACAAAAAATGTTATTTTATAAAAAGAAATCACTGTGTCTATACTCGTATGTGTTTCCTGGTCAGGTCGTTATGTGGAACTACTTCGTGTGAAAGAGAAAACATTTCCGACCGACAACTGACCCTGCTGATCGGTGCCGTCATTTCGCTTGCGCTGAAGGGGTGCCGAAGGTAGCGACACGCACAGTGGATTTCCTAAGCGTCCCTGGGGAGGCGTCCGATCTCGTTAGGGTGGCCGAGCGAGGAACGCTGCGCCTTCCTTCCCAAAGCTCCGTCCCACCGCCTCCCGCCGTCTCCTCAACCCTCTCTCCCCTCCACCCACACACGCCCAAAACGCTCTCCACAGCCCCTTCAATTCGGCACAGTCCCGGCGAACGGCCACAATCTCTCGAACCAGCTCTGGCGCCACTTCCTGGCAAAAACCGGCTCTCCAAATGTCATAAACATTGCCATCAAGCAATGCGGATGTGGAGCGGCGGCGCAGGGAGAGGACGAATCTGAGATAAGACCGGCACCGACCTTGGCGGCGTATTTCAGAGCTCATCGCATACGGCGGCCCGTAATGTCGCGCCCGATAAGACTGGCGCCATTATTTCCTACTTTGCACTCATCTCGCAGCCGCCGCAGCCGCTATTAAAAGCAGATAAGGCGTCCCTTCTGCGACGGAGTGAGGCTGGCGCTGGCGGGGGCGGGCTGCGGCGGCGTCCGCCGTCATTGCAGGCGGCGAGGGAAATGTAATTTAGGGCGGATCTACGTGACACATGGCTCCTCTCGAAGGCGGCGCCGCGCGCGTCAGTGTAATTAGGCGATCTGAGGAAAGGTGGTTAGCGGCACGTCCCGCGCCAGGCCTGCAAAAAGCTCTCTCCTTTCGGAGGGACGCCTCCTGTAACGTGCTTACGCGCTTCGGCGAGGGCCGGTTTAGCTTCTGACGCTAGCGCAGCCGGTGTTCGGCGGACAGGGTACAGACGTATGCCAGCGGAAATGTTGTTTAAAAAGAAGCTGCGCGGAAAAGTTTATTCGATCAAATGCCCGGCGTTTAGTAAAATGTGGGACCGATGCTAAACAAATGTATTTACTCCTTTTGGGTAAACACAACGTGTTAACTCTCATCGCATCTCTCGGTAACCTGACAATGTAATGTGTATGTGAGATGCTTTCTAGTTCTCATACGAGCTCTTATTACACTGCTGCCACAATCGTATTGACACGTCAACAGTTAGTGTAGGAGGAAGCGAGGTAAAGTTTCCACTCCAAGACAAACTGAATTTTCACGAAACCACGGTTATCGATAGAAGCTTGCCGATGACGCAGTTTGAGTAAAGAATAACACCAAATATTTTTAAGGGGAAAAGAAAATAATATAAAGGAACTATCTGCATTTTTATGAGGACTTATACTCCATAGTGTCCAATTTTCCCTACTTAACGGCATAATGTGGCCTGCCTGAACATCTTTCCGTATAGCTTATTAATATAATGGATGTGAGTAAGACTCGCACTCCGAGGGTTCCGTAAAGACTTATAAATGTCTCTCTATCGTCTTAAATGAAACTTACTTCCACAGAATGAACTGGCTAATCGCACGCCAAATGTAAGCACTCGAACGTCACTGGATTGTGAGGAAAAGGTACATAAACTTTCCAAAATGTAATTTACTGGGAACCTGAAACAAAGATTTGACAGCGTTTGTATTAGCCCTTACATTACCTTGGTGAATTACTACAAACCGTATGCACACTCCTCTTTATCCTTATGAACTCTATTGTACCCCGATTTCCAATCTGAATTGCAGTATGTCAGCTGCAGCAGTTCTCCTCTGATAAATTTCCTTCAATAGCGACAGTGTGAAAGTTATTGAACGAAATCCTAGCCTCTGTAGAGTTCGTAGTCTGCCGAGATTACCACAGTTAAAATCTAACCAAGCATCGTAAGTTGCTAATACAACAGCAGTTGTGGAAATAAACGCTTCCTTGGGGCACGGTTCCCATATCAGGACTTGTAACATGCACAGAAACATGTTCTGCATTGTGATGGCATAAAACTGGAAGTAAAAGCCGCAGCAATAAACAAAATGAGAAAATACAGAACGAGAATGGGGCATGACCCCATGCAAGCTTTTGCCAATTATTACTTTTATCATTCTTAGGAATAGAATTGGAACGTAATATTCATGAATTGAAATTTAAATACCATGTAGTAAATGAACAGCAAATAAAAAAAAAATTTCACAAATTTTGTCTCTCTCGCTTACTTCTCCTCTCAATTACGTATATACAGAGCGCTCCATCTGAAGTTTCGGTTGAGATTATCTCGAAAACTATACATCGGGTAAAAATAGTGTGTAAGACAAGTTCGTAAGCTCAAAGGGTGACATCAAATGATACTACACGTGACCCACAGCCCCTATCCCATTGGGGGGGGGGGGGGGGCAACTTTTAAATCTTAAATGGAAACCCCCATTTTGTATTGCAAATGGTTCAAATGGCTCTGAGCACTATGGGACTTAACATCTGTGGTCATCAGTCCCCTAGAATTTAGAACTACTTAAATCTAACTAACCTAAGGACATCACACACATCCATGCCCGAGGCAGGATTCGAACCTGCGACCGTAGCGGTCTCGCGGTTCCAGACTGTAGCGCCTATAACCGCACAGCCACTCCGGCCGGCTTGTATTGCAGATTCGGATTCTCCATATAAAAATAATCCAGTTTTGTCTGACATTGACAGGTGGCGCTGAAATCGAGAAAAATTAAAATTTGGGAAGAACTCAGATTTATTTAGAATGATCCGAGAAGGACGCATCAAATCGATACAAAATGTTCATCAATCCTTTCATTACGCCGAATTAAGCTATTTTTTTTACAAAATGTATCCTACCCACCACAGTTTTTGACGGAGGGAGGCGGAATGGTATTAAAATCTCGTTAGGGAACTCTTCACAATTGCGTTACTCACCCGACTGTGGCGCTACCGTGGCCAAACTGCGAACTATGGCTCAGTATCAAGGTTGGTGCAATGCTATCAGACGTCACTTCACTTTCAGATTGTGAACCGTAAACAGCAACTGACGAAAGTAAATTATTCTGTAGCGAAACATGGCTCACTATCCTCATACAGAGATTATTGATTTGATGTTAATTTTAGGTGAATGCCATAACAATTGCAATGCAGCTGCGCAGTTGTATGCACATCGTTTCCCAAACAGACGACATCCAAGCAAAAACATTATTCGAAATTGTACTCAACGAACTCGGAATGGATACATGCACCGTCCACCTCGTCATCGCGAATACAATGAAATTGACGCTCGTACCCTTACCGTTCTCGCCTGTATTCAAGTGGATCCCGAAATTAGTAGTCATACAATTCAGAGACAACCTGAAATACCGAAATCAACTGTTTTGAGGATTTTGAAGGCACGTGTATATCATGCGAATCATATCACACTGACACAGGCATTAACGTCGAAAGATATGCAAATACACGTGCATTTCTGCCAATGGGCATTGGAAATGATAAGAGGTAACAATGGGTTTTTTAGATACGTTATGTTCACCGATGAAGCCACATTCAAAGACAATGACGAATTAAATCGTCCCCTGTCAATCCAAACTGGGACAGACCCGTTGACAATCAACACAAATGGTCGTTGATGGTCTGGTGTGGAATTTTAAACGGTTACTTGATAGGACCGTATTTTTGTGACCGAAATGTTATAGGGGAATCCTATTTACAAGTTCTCCGTGATGATTTGTTGGGGGTAATCGAAGATGTTGATTTAGAAACTAGGCAACGAATGTGGTTCCAACAGGAAGGAGCAGCTCCCCATTATGCTAAAAATGTGCGGAACGTTTAAAATTTACGTTACCCTTGTCGGTGGATAGGACGCGGCGGACCAATTCAGTGGCCCCCATGTCCACCAGACCTAACATCTCCTGATTTATTTCTTGTGGGGTTATTTAAAAAAATATTGTTTATGAAAGACAGCCCACAACCAGAAACGATATGGATCAAGTCATCTGAAGAGCGTGTGCAGCCATACCACGGGATGTGCTGCTCAAAACTGTGGACAACTTTCGCAGACGATTGACTTTATGCACTGAAACAAATGGGGATAATTTTGAACAATTTCTTCGTGGCTAATTTCATTAATTAAGCGCCCCAAATTGTGGGAGGCATGGGGACTCACACTAATGAAGCACCCCATGGGAACTTCATTCTACTACGTCCATGTCGTTGTTCCTGGGTAATGCTAAAAGTAGGATACAGTATATTTTGTACAAAAATTGTTTAATTTGGCTCATTTTTTATAGATTTGATGCGTCTTTCTCGGATAATTCTAAATAAATCAGAGTTCTTCCTCAATTTAACTTTTTTCTCGACTTCAGCGCCATCTGTCAATTGTTTAAAAAATGTTTCAGACAAAACTGGATTACTTTTTTATGAAGATTCATTTCAGATTTATAGCTGTTGATGAGTGAGTATGCGAGCATAAATGGCCATACCTTTTGGTTGCATTAACTGAGAAGCTTAATTTTTACTGCACCCAGGCCCCGAGACCTTAGTATTTGACATAAATTTCAATTTGATACGTACCCTTTTACAGACAAAAAATTGGTCTTAACAGGACAGACACACGGACAACAAATGCCAAAAAATATTTTTTATGTGTTTCATTTACAAATTAACAGTTTTCGATTTTTTTTCTTTAATTATACATTGAAATGTCGCTTCTTGCCAAAATTCATGATTCAAGGTCAAGGGGAACTACGTTATAGATTTTTTTGAGTGAGTGCGAGTATTGAAATATGTGACGTGTCCGTATGTTTTGATTACATTGTCTTGGAACCTTAAATTTTTTACACAGCCGAGGTTGGAGACCTTAGTATTTGACTTAACCTACGGGTTCTTAACAGAAGAAAAAAAAAAACAACGAAGTAATCGTACTAGGGTTCTGTTTTAACCGACTGAAGAACAGAACACTAAAAATGTTGTGGTAGCCAACTGTAATCCTAATCTCCGTAGGTCATTAACTGTAAATCCATAAAATCGCTTTCCGATTTTAAAAAATATAATGAAGGATTTCTTGTTCTTTTTCTCCACTGAACACACTTTTCAAGCTTTCCATGATCTTTTTACCAAGTACTGGTTTTCCACTTTCCCCTGGAACTCTTTTTCTCAGCGTGGTATGTGAAGCATTAATTTGATTTTCTGCTGTTGAAAAAAGCATCCTATCTCTCTTTACCGCCTCAGTCGCATTTTCCATCGCAACAGGATTCTGATTCGTTGACATATTTTCAAGGCACGAAATACATTCGCAGTTACGAATACGAATAACCATCAGCTGTGTAAAGGATTGACGTCAATGAAAATTTGTGCCGGACTGTGACTCGAACCCGCATTCCTCGCTTTACGCGAGCTGTCGCCTTAACTGCTCTATCTATCCGTGCACGACTCACGGCCAGACCCATCGTGTCGTCGTCCTTACGCCATAGCCTGCACACATTATGTAATTTCCGTATAAAGGAAGACATTTTAACTGAAAGGCGATGCCGGATATCGCCGGAAAAATACGACATTGCAGTGCCTCTGTTGGTAAGAAGAACAGCACAGGCACTGAAATATGGTATGTTCAATGCAAGTTGATGTGCTAGAAATCTAAAGCACTACCAAACGGCAGCAGAAGACGGTTTTCAAACGGATTTTTGAACTAGGCCAGATGCAACAGAACAGAGATGATCTGAAATGAATTAATTCAAAATCGTCGCAAAGGCACAGAATCACGGATGACAGTTTTACAGTTATCTGAAAGTCTGAAAAGCTTGTAAGGGTGTTGCATGATATTTTATGCTGAGAAATAATTTTTAAGAAAACGCTCAATGCGTCGCGCCGTTTCCGAGTTAATTAGCATTGAAATTAGCCAATCAGGTCCTTTTGCGCGTGTCAATTGTCCTCATAGCGTAGATGATACCGCACGAGACTGCTAAGCATTTGGCTCGGGTTCGATCCATACTGCTGTCCCCGATCCAACTTTTGTATCGCTCTCTTGCTCGGCCTTAGAAAACCAAACGTAGGTCACATTTGGAGAGACCGTCTTTGCCCAGCCGCTTGAATTTGCGCGAGCAACGGCCTTTTGGTTACTTCCGTGCTAATCAACTCGGAAACGGGGCAACGTATCGAATTGTTTTGCTCAACACAGCATACCCTGCAACACCCATACTAAAAAGACTGTTTCTGACCACAATGTATAAAAGAAATTAAAAGTGAATCTGCACTATTATTGTGACTATGGAAGCAACTAACGCTCATTGTGGCAACTTTACCTACTTACCTATACTGGACACACAAACCACAGCCGGTCCTTGGCCTCACTCAGTCCAGCCTTCTACACTTTTCTGTCATCTGCATCTTCATCTAAATGGTTCAAATGGTTCTGAGCACCATGGGATTCTGAGGTCATCAGTCTCCTAGAACTTTGAACTACTTAAACCTAACTAACATACGGGCATCACACACATCCATGCCCGAGGCAGGATTGGAACCTGCGTCCGTAGCGTTCGCGCAGCTCCAGACTAAAGCGCCTAGAACCGCTCGGTCATTGCGGCCGGCCATCTTCATCTCCCAGACCCAGTATTTGCATGTCTCCCATGGTATTATCCTTCCATCTCATTCTCGGCCGTCACAGTTGTCTCTTTCCTTCAGCTATTCCATCCATTACAGCCTTTATTACCGTGTTCTCCCCTCTCCTCCTCACATGTCCGTACCAACTTAGTCTATCAATTTTCACACTCGCTATGATGTCAGGCAGTGTGTATAATTGTCTCAGTTCTCTGTTTTTCCTTATTCTCCGCTATTCGTTTTCTTCCACTGGTCCATATATTTTTCTCAGTACTTTATTTTCAAAAGTGATGAGTTTTTTTTTGTGTTTTCTTTGTCAGAGTCCATGTCTCACTTGCATAGCACACTATTGGTGTGATGATGGTCTGATATATTCTTATTTTTGCCTGCCTAGATAGTAACGTCGATATTCCCCCAGATTGAATTCTTGTTATTATCTCTTGTTCTATAAGATTTTGTTGGTTGATATTGACACCGAGCTACGCGAATGTGTTTGTCTTCTGTATTGTTATATTTCCGATTTTTAGATGGTTTGGTCCTAAATGAGCTCTTCTTCCTTCTACCATGAACTCTGTTTTACTTTCATTTATACTTTTCTTAGTTTCTCCCATTAGCACAGTCCCCATTCCCTCCAGGTATTCCATGTCCTTTCCTATCAGCACAATATCATCCGCAAATGTCAGGACATTTATCTTTGTTCCTATGGTGACTCCTCCACTTTCTCATGTTAATCTCCTCAGGATGTTGTCGAGGGCCAAATTCAACAGTGTTGGTGATATATCATCTCCCTGTCTCACTCTTGTTTTTTCTTCAAATGCTTCTGAGAACTCCCCCTGTACTTTCACTCTACACCTTGATTCCGTCACACACATTTTAGATAGCTTTATAAGATTGTCAGGTATTCCATACTCTGCAATTATCCTCCACATTCCCTCCCTTACTATGCTGCCATATGCTTTGTTGAAATCTATAAACAGGCAAAAGGTGTCATGATTGTGCTCCCAGTTCTTATCTAATATTTGTCTGTTTGAATATTTGGTCGATTGTTGATTTACCTTTTCTGAACGCTGCTTGTTCTGTGTCTAATATTTCTTCAATGTATGGGTTGAGCCTGTTCAGTATAATTCTTGATACTACTTTATAGCATGTGCATAGGAGAGATATCCGTCTGTAGTTCTGTGTCAGTATTTTGTCTCCTTTCTTGTGTATGCAACATACAGCAGCAGTTTTCCATTCCTCCGGCATTATTTCTTTTCTCCATGTATCTTTTATCAGTTCGGATAACCATTCATGTATCTTCTCTCCCCATTCTTTGATGAGCTTTGCTGATATCATGTCTATTCCATGGGCCTTCTCATTTTTTTGTCTTTTTATTGCCTCCTTCACCTCCATCAGAGTTGGTTCTTTGACTAATGGTTGTACGTTCTGATTGTTTTCTGCCTTGTTTTCATTGTTGTAGGTATCTACCGGATTGTTGAGCAGTTGTTTGAAGTATTTCCTTCAGTACTCTAAATTTCCTTCATTCATAGAGATCAATTTTCCATTCTCGTCCTTCATTATCACAGCCTTAGCTCTGTACCATTTTCTATAACTATCCATTGTCCTGTGAAACTGTTTACTATTGTTCTGGTTATAGTCCTCCTCAGCCTTCTCTATCTTTTTATATATCATTGTGGCAAACAGGTTGAAAATATACTGATGGAAAAGTGGCCATCTTATCCACTTTTGACGATCAGGTGTCATGTCGACATTAGTGGCCCACAGATGAAACTATCAGACCGCAGGAAAAGAAGAAGGCATTACATTTGTACACTACAGTCTGCTGTTTCAACATTGATATTGTATGAAATTAACACTCTACGTATAAATGAGTTAACAAGAATAGTGTAATGAATTAATTTACATCAGAAGACCGAAAATGAGAAAAGATTTTACTACGCAATAACAGAATGAGCTTCCTCTGTCAAACTCACATGCAACAAGGATGGTGTACATTAAAACTAGTTTGACCACTTCTTGGTAGGTAGCAGCACTGTCCAAGGCAAAAGATATGCAGTGGCCAGTTTTCCCGCCCTGGCCTCTTGATCCCTCCTTTTCCTACGACAAACAGTTGTAATATTTAAGTGCCTTGAGAGAATCGTCTGACAAGACGTATTAACACTTGAAGAGAATAGGAAATGTAAATAATCCATTGTCTGTTTAGCAGTCCAAGAAAAGAATGGCACACAACTATTAAGACCTTGCAAAATGACTGACTTGCTTCCTGAATTATGATGGGAGAAGTGTTAATGTATGGTTAGCGTGATTAATTCACGTAGCGGTTTTGCAGGTGTTCTGACAGCCACAGTTTTATAGGTTGTTTTAGCGCACACCACATCATTCTTAGGAGTTTTTAGAATAAAGTCTTAGTTATGATTAGTTGAGGATGTGAGTAGTTACACGCGACAGGTCCTTGGTGGATTCTATTTTGGTATAAAGAAGCTGGCGTAAGCAGCAACGTAGGCTGTCGACTGGAAATGGCTAGGGGCTGTGAAAGTGTAAGGATAAGTTAGGAGTGATACAATTTGTTTACAACACTGATATTGAACACAACCACTAAAGTACTAAGTAAAATACTCATTAAACAATTATTTGAAAAGAGCACAATAATATAAGCAAAATCTTACTGGTTCGAAATCAATTAATATAATTCCCGACAGGATATACAGAAGTGTCCAGTGAAACAATTCACAAGCAGTTCTAACTCAGTAACACTCGAAAACACAGTGAGAGAATAATGAACAAGTTAGCACTAAATCTCGAACCCAAGAGCCATAAAATTAATCTACAATTGAAACTTACATTAGACAGTACGAATGAAACATAATCAACTATGTACACCGCATTGCTGGCTTAAGCCAAACATTACACAAATTGTAAACCTTTCTTGTATACAACACGTAATCCGAAAACATGAATAAGATGAGATTCTAAGTGGCTGACGAGCCCTTCACATAAATAAACATCAATCCTGAAAGAAATCATGATACCAAACTCTAAAACTTGAGAATTTAAGAACAATATTTTATCAGTACAAACAGAAATTTGCCCTGAGGCCTTCCCACAAACATTAACAATGTCACTAAAGGTAGGCAAGGTGACCCTGCTAACGACATTGCGTCCGCAGTCATCTGCAGCTGATAGTGAACAATCATCCGTACAAGTTCAAAATACAACAAACACGACTAGACTAGTACACAGCTGTAAGCGGCGAAATCCATAGCTGAACTGTCAGGGAGCTAAGATCTGGGAGTAGTAAGGTGCTGAGCGAAAACAAAATTAAGTCTGAAAGAAAATTATTTGTTTATTTATCTACCATAAAGACAGGTTTTTAATTTGCTAAAGCAAGTAATACTTGTTTCACCCAAGTTGTATAAATAAATTTCTCAAACAAAAGTTTTTGTAATAAACATCAGTAGACTGGTGACACTGGAAATAATACATGCGTCAATGGCAGACAGAATAGACTGTGGCACCAATAAATATCAAAACACATAGGTGAACGAATTAATAGTAGTAAATTTACATAGACGGCAATGAAGCGACCACGGAGAATGTTATCCCGCTACAGCAGAAAATTTAAAGAAATTATTTATGCATTTTAACGACAATTTCTGTAATATGCAAAACTTCAAATAATACACACGTCTTTAAAGCAGTCAGGGCAGTTTGTAACAACAATAATTACCATAACGCGTGGATGAAATTACTAGCAAAGTTAAAAAAAATACATGCACAGCTGCGAAGTAATCAGAGGCGACTGTTTTCTCACAAGTTTGTACAATCACGGAAAGCAGTAAGTTTGAAATATCCACTTCTGTGTAACAGACTTTTGCATCAAGAAGTCACATAGATGAGAAAATTAGTAGTAAATTCTTTTAACTTTACGTATACAACTGTGAAACAGCCGAAGATAATTAATATTTGACTAAAAGGCGCAGTCGTAGAAAACAGGAAATTGGAAACAATGTACATATCACCGAATCATCGACGCGCAGGTCGCCGAAAGGCGTCAACTCGAAAGACCTGCACCAGGCGAACGGTCTACCCGACGCGTGGCCCTAGCCACACGACATTTCATTTTTTTCACCGAAGCAGACTGCGGCCAACCAATCGTACGAGCAACAAAATCTCAATCAGCAAAAGGGGTAAATATACCAACGCCTCAATTTCGGCCGTCATTTCAGACAGTTGCTCGACAAATTCTGACACATACACACATATTAAAAATAAGTTACAAATAAAATTTTCACAGTAAGTGTATGGCAGGCATTACGCGGACCCAAAATCGCAACAGAAACAGGAGGTCATACGTAGTAATACTTTTGACACCAAAAATAATAAACTACGGACAAAATACAGGCCAAGGCAGGCATGAAAAGTTAATTTAGGAAACACATATGCTTTCTAAAAATTATACCGTATCAACACGAAGGGCGTTCAATAAATAGTGCAGCACATTTCTTTCTTGGCAGATTTCCACTGAAAAATGGCGCGTTTGTGGAGGACATCGTGGAATATTCTTGCTTCCTTCGACAACGGACGGCCCTACATATAGCCTTCATAATGACATCTGTAACGGAGGTGCGTCCCAAGCATAGAGCTGTCATTGAGTTTCTCTTGGCGTAAAACCAGAGAATTGCAGATATTTATAGGCGCTTGCAGAATGTCTACGGAAACAAAAAAGCACAGTTAATCGTTGGGCGAAACGTCTGTCATTATCGCAACATGGCCGCTGAAACCTGTCCGTTCGCCAGCGTGACTTCAGCAATACTGGAACGTGCGGACACTCTTATTCAAGGTGATCGACGGATAACAAACACCTCGCTGCACAACTGGACGTCTCTGTCGGTACTGCTGACACACTCGTCCACCAGTTGGGTTACTTAATGGTGTGCGCCCGCCGCGTTCCCAGCCGCCTAACATAAGCATAAAGAGCAACGAAAGGCCATATGCGCGGAACTTCTTGCGCCTTACGAGGCTGACTCTGACAATTTACTGTCGAACATTGTCACAGGCGATGAATCATGTGTTCCTCACTTCGAAACGAAACGGCAATCCATTGAGTGGCGTCACACCACCTCTCCTCTTCCGAAGATAAAGTTCAAAGCCGCACCGTCAGCAGGTGAAGTCATGGCGAAGGGACTCTGAAAGTGTTATTCAGTTTGGTGCCTTCCCGCTGCTCTGTAGTGCTACCTTTAGAAAAATGATGAAACTACTTCAACATGTTCGTCGCCACAAAAATGCAGAAGAACTCTCCTTATGCCAACTCAAGATCTCATACAAGTCTGTGCACCTTGGAGGAGCTCACAAAATTTCATTAGACTGTTCTTCCACATTCACCCTACAGCCCGTACCTCGCACCTTCCGGATTACATTTTGAACCAATGAAGTATGCAATCTGCGGGAAGCAGTACGTGGATGACTAAGAGGTTATTGATGCAGCAAGGCGTTGGCTCCGACGTCGACCAGTAGAGTGGAAACATGCAGGCAGAAAGGTGCCGTAAGGCCGTAGCATGGACTGGAAATTATGTTGAAAAATAGGGCTTTGCAGCCAAAAGAACGGGAAATGATATGGTGTGTTGGAATACTAAATAAAACCAACTTACTTTAGGAAAAAAGTTTTAATTATTGAACGCCTTTTGTAATTATTCCATTTGACAATTTCTTATCGCCAGGATGCTAAACCACATAAAGGCATCGGCCAAAAACAGTCAGTGGAACGACCGGAATCAGTTTACTGTCAAGTAACAAACGACCCTCAGAAGTGACTGCATAAGGGTGTCTCATGATCAACACGTAACGCCCACCACAAATGGTGCTCACCGTCGTTCCTGTATCAGGCTGGAGAAAGATGTGCAACTCCCTAGTCGGTGAAGGCTCGGTTCGCGATGTAAAATTGAACTGTACAGACATGTTGAACGAACACCACGGCTCTCTTGTACAAACTGCGATATAGTGCCGATATGTTGAAATATTACGTCCAGTCGTGTGGTTTAGCCACGTATAACGTAGCTATATTCTACGGTGTATGTAAGGTTTTATATCGGGACTTGTACGTAATGTTCCGCTGTTAGAGGAAAGAAGGCATCGAATCCGAAGATCACTGTTTACCGACAGAATATAGGCAGTTACAGCCTGGATGCTATCGCACGAGTGTTTGTAACCACGTACACTAAGGATCGATGTGTAAAAAGTGTTAAGATATCGAAGTTTCATTGTAGTTAGCAGAAATTTTGAATGCAAAAATTTAGTTCGAATAAATTTAGATCGCAGAATAAGACGATCGCCGGCTGTAAACGAGCAAAAATCAAATCAGGTAAATGACTTTAATGATTATAATGAATTTGAAAGCACGCAGATATCGTGTGAAAACGACAAAACAGCAATTGGACAAAATGCACACGCGCAAACTTACAAAGAAACACGCGTAACATGGACACAAAAGACGTTAATTTGGAATGTAAGTGAGTTATTTACCGTAATGATCACGAATAATAAAGAATGACTAGCAGTACTTAACGGAAAATGTGCTGAGTTACATAACTCACCAAAATACTGCCCGCCAGAAAACATGCTTAATCATGACAAAAACTCAGTACTATTTTTTAGCTGTTACTTTGTAAATGATTGCTCTTCAGATTAATGGAATAAAAAGTTTCGTTCATGACAACGAATGTTTTTGGTAACAATGTTACGTAGACATATAAACATAGTAGCCTATCATTCACAAGATACTAGATAAATTACCATAACTACTTTGACTAATAGAAAGCCAGCATACTTTTGCTACAGAAACTGAATTTCATTTAAATCACTTTTAATTTAAGCTGATTTTCTGCAGTAGTAGTGCAATACTATCTGAACCACTTTAGTTACTACTGCTTTTGAACACAATAAGTACTTCATTGAAAATCAACCGTAAATTTAACTAGTTTTGGCTTCGTTTGAATATTTCTTTCCTTGCGACTTTCTCGGAATTTATGGGGGACGATTCTGGTCAATCAGTTTTCTCCTCACAAATTTGATCTTTAACAAAAATATATATATAAAGTTCCAAAACGTTACTAAGACGCTGGCATGCCTACTGCCTAGCTACAAAAATATTAGTCTATTTTTACTTTGTGGTGCGTTGCTTGTCGTGCGGAGTAGTGCTTATTATGAAACCCATTATTGACGCAGGCTCTTCTTGATTAGTGAACAGCTAAAATATGCGGCTGGTCCCGGCGGAGGTTCAAGTCCTCCCTCGGGCATGGGTGTTTGTGTTTGTACTTAGAATAATTTAGGTTAGGTAGTGTGTAAGCTCAGGGACTGATGACCTTAGCAGTTAAGTCCCATAAGATTTCACACACATTTTGAACAACTAAAATAAATTTGGCCCACACAGGATTCTTCATTAATTCCAAATTCCGCTTATAACCATGTACTGCAGTCTCATACTTGCCTGCCCACTTATAACTATCCTGGCCACATATTACAATATTTTCAACTAAAACTCTTTGACATTTGCGCGTCAACATATACATCTGTACCACACCAACGATGTTTCGCATTACTTCTCTGCCCTTACTTTTACGACTGGGAGCACTAGCGCCAACGGTGTTATTTATATGAACCGTGGTGTCTGTTCTTTCGGACAAGTACGAAAGAACGGACACCTCGCGGAATCAACAGCTATGATACGTAACGCGTACATTGAAGGTGGAGGGGCGACGAGAGGGGGGGGGGGGGGGGGCAGGAAATGGAAGGAACTACTGATGTAAGCCGCTTCGGGACTTTTATGTAGAATTAGCGGTAACGAATGAAAAATGTGTGCCAGACAGGGATTCGAACCCAGGATTTCCTGTTTACTTTTTTTGTTGTTGTTCGTTGCAATTGGTCCTGGTGGACGTCACGTGACACCCGCTGAAGTTTATCATTGATCCCTTGACTCAGTTTTTTTATTACAGTGAGCAGTCAGCTCCACGCCATCCGGATAGAGCGTTCATCTCAGTTGCGCGGAGTACCTCGGTCCATGGACTGGACGGTTTTTTAGGTTGGAGGGTCTCGGGAAAACACAATAAGGGCTTGAGTCGCAAAGGGGGCAGGCTGAATACAGGAAGAACGTAGATAAAGGAACCATTGGTATAACAGGTGTAAATTGTCGTAGCTGTGTTTGGAAAGTACCAGAGCTCCAAGTGCTAATAGAAAGCACTGATGCTCAAATCGTTATAGGCACTGCAAGCTGGCTAAAGCCGGACATAAGCTCAGCGGAATTTTTTGCCAAGAACCTAACGGTGTTCCGAAAGGATAGGCTAAACACTTTTGGCGGTGGCGTGTTTTTTGCTGTCAGAAGTAGTTTAACTTGTCGGGAAATTGAAGTAGAAACATCCTATGAGTTAGTTTGGGCAGAGGTCATTGTTGGCATCCGGAATAAAATAATAATTGGATTTTTTTACCGACCTCACAGTTCATATGATACAGTTGCTGAAAGGTTCTAGGAAAATTTGAGTGTTATTTCGAACACTTACCCGACTCATACGATAATAGTTGGTGGTGACTTTAATTTACCGTCGATATGTTGGTGAAAATACGTGTTTAATTCCGGAGGTACGCATAAAATGTAACCCTAAATTGTGCTAAACGCATTTTCTGAAAATTATTTCCAGCCGTTCATGAGCCCATGCGAATAGTAAACGGCTATGAAAACACACTTGACCTCTTAACAACAAATAATTCTGAGTTAATAGCGAGCATCAAAACCGATTCAGGGATTAGTGAACACAGGGTTGTCGTAGAGACATTGAATATTGTAATCCCCAAATCCCAGAAAAATAAGCGAAAAATATACCTATTCAAAAAAGCAGATAAAAATTCACTTGACGCCTTCCTGAGAGACAATCTCCACTCGTTCCAAATAAGAATACAAGTGTAGACCAGATGTGGCTGAAATTCAAAGAAATAGTACCGGCAGCAATTGAGAGATTTGTACCAAATAAATTAACAAACGACGGAGCTGATCCTCCTTGGTAAACAAAACGGGTTAGAACACTGTTGCAGAAACAACGAAACAAACATGCCAAATTTAAAAAGTCGCAGAATCCCCAAGATTGGCGATCTTTTACAGTAACTCGAAATTTAGTGCGGACTTCAATGCGAGATGCCTATAACAGTTTCCACAACGAAACATTGTCTCGAAACCTGGCAGAAAATCCAAAGAGATTCTGGTCGTATGTGAAGTATGTTAGCGGCAAGAAACAATTAGTGCCTTCTTTGCGCGATAGCAATGGAGATACTATCGAAAATAGTGTTGCCAAAGCAGAGTTACTAAACACAGTCTTCCGAAATGCGTCCACAAAAGAAGACGAAGTAAATATTCCAGAATTCGAATCGAGAACAGCTGCCAACATGAGTAACGTAGAAGTAAATATCCTCGGAGTAGCGAAGCAACTTAAATCACTTAATAAAAGCAAGTCTTCTGATCCAGACTGTATACCAATTAGGTTCCTTTCGGAGTATGATGATGAATTAGCTCCATACTTAACAATCATATACAAGCGTTTTCTCGAAGAAAGGTCCGTACCCAAAGGTTGGAATGTTGCACAGATCACACCAATATTCAAGAAAGGTAGTATGAGTAATTCACTAAATTACAGACCAATATCGTTATCATCTATATGTAGCAGGATTTTAGAACATATATTGTGTTCGAACATTATGAATTACCTCGAAGAAAACTGTCTATTGACACACAGTCAACATGGGTTTAGAAAACATCGCTCCTGTGAAACACAAATAGCTCTTTATTCACATGAAGTGTTGAGTTCTATTGACAAGGGATTTCAGATTGATTCTGTATTTCTGGATTTCCTGAAGGTTTTTGACACTGTACCACACAAGCGGCTCCTATTGAAATTGCGTGCTTATGGAATATCGTCTCAGTTATCTGACTGGATTGGTGATTTTCTGTCGGAGAGGTCACAGTTCGTAGTAGCTGACGGAAAGTCATCGAATAAAACAGAAGTGATTTCTGGCGTTCCCCAAGGTAGTGTTACAGGCCCTCTGCTGTTCCTTATCTATATAAACGATTTGGGAGACAATCTGAGCAGTCGTCTTCGGTTGTTTGCAGATGACGCTGTCGTTTATCGACTAATAAAGTCATCAGAAGATCAAAACAAACTGCAAAACGATTTAGAAGAAATATCAGAATGATGCGAAAATTGGCAGTTGACCCTGAATAACGGAAAGGGCGAGGTCATCCACATGAGTGATAAAAGGAACTCGTTAAACTTCGGTTACACGATAAATCATTCTAATCTAAAAGCCGTAAATTCAACTAAATACCTAGGTATTACAATAACGAACAACTTAATGTGGAAAAAACACCCAGAAAATGTTGTGGGGAAGGCTAACGAAAGACTGCGTTTTATTGGCAGGACACTTAGAAAATGTAACAGACCTACTGAGGAGACTGCCTACACTACGCTTGTCCGTCCTCTTTTAGAATACTGCTGCGCGGTGTGGGATCCTTACCAGATAGGACTGACGGAGTACATCGAAAAAGTTCAAAGAAAGGCAGCACGTTTTGTATTCCCGCGAAATATGGGTGAGAGTGCCACAGAAATGATACAGGATTTGGGCTGGAAATCGTTAAAAGAAAGGCGTTTTTCGTTGCGACGGAATTTTCTCACTAAATTCCAATCACCAACTTTCTCCTCCGAATGCGAAAATATTTTGTTGACACCGACCTACATAGGGAGGATCGATCACCACGATAAAATAAGGGAAATGAGAGTTCGTACGGAAAGATATAGGTGTTCATTCTTTCCGCGTGCTATACGAGATTGGAATAACAGAGAATTGTGAAGGTGGTTCGATGAACCCTGTGCCAGGCACATAAATGTGATTTGCAGAGTATCCACGTAGATGTAGATGTACATCTCTCGGTGGATCCACATTCCCAGCTAGCGTCACCTATCCACAATCCCCGTCCATGTTCTCCAGGCTCGCTACTTTGAGACACCCACAGGAGGACGGACGTACTGCTGCATCCGCACTGTCGAGGCGAATCAGTTATACGAATGCGTAGTCTCTGTTCTTTCGGACATACCGTAAAGGTTTTTATGAAGTTTTTTATTTTTCTAGTTATTAAGTAAAAACTGATTTTGTTCCAACATTTGAAAAATCATGGTAGGTTAACTAGCCTTTAGAAATAAGTTACAACACTAAAATTACATAACTATATTAATTAGAAGTAATTATGGGGCTGCACCAAATTGCAAATAATTATACAGCTGCGGAGAGTATACACGGTAGAATAGGGTCATTTCAGAGGTCGCAATCTACCCTCAGTTTCCTTAGAAAAGTTCTAGTAGTCACAATTTAAGAGCTATCCAACTGATATTTTTATGGATCATAAGTATAGTTAAGTATTGCTCACGGAAAAATTGAGAAAGTTGTTAGTCTTCAACTAACAACGATATCTAAGATCTTTTAATCAGAAAGGGTGCCATTTGAACACTGCTGCAGATGCTTAAGGTGTTCTTAGTACAGTTGTTCTGTTTGCCGTTAGTGGCGAAGTCGCACAGACACTATAAAAGGACCACGTAGCGGTATATATTGAGTCATATCTGAGGATGTGCCATACTGCTGTCTGCGACCATCACGGAATGGCACTGAAAACGACTAACCTTTGTGTTTATCGACTGAATTATTTATCGCGCATTTTGCGCAAATACGTAGAGGTGAACTTTCGTGGATTGACAATTTACTGGAAAGCATGTGTTTTTGTTATGATGTTTTCATTTCGTGTGCCGTTGGTAGTGTTGCAGTCAGACCTCGCGTCAAGTATTGACCACTTTTAAGGTGAGAAATTGTTTGTACTTAGATGGACAAATAATTAGTAATTCTTGGAACTTCGAGGAGAGGTCGTCTCTGACCCGTATCGAGTGCTGGTTACGATAGGAAAACATTAACGAATTTTAGAGGTGTTAATTTGGTCGATTGAACTTTTCTAGAATACATTGATTTGTTAATACAGTAAACCTTCAATTATCGCCCCGAGTGATTTTCATTATAAACGGTAAATTAGAAGATTGTAGTCCAATTCTGCGAGTTGGATTGTGGAGTTGTGATCTGGAGATCATGGGCTGCAGGCTTCTCTATTATTTTCTGGCGGTCAGCTCGAGTAATATTCAGGCTTTTGTAAAAGGCACTGCACAAACGCATTCTAAATGCACTGGGAACAAAGAGTACCTCATGCAGGAATAACAAAACTTTTAATCCCCCAACCCACACACCCCGGAACAGTCACACTGGACGCGACGGCTCCCCATGTACCCAGCGCCCCACGTGATGTGTTGACGGTCGGCTGCTGCGCGCACCCCCGCCGCTGCTTTTGAGTCCCGAACACACACAATTCGCTGTGGTGCTACTCTTGGCCGTTTCGATGCCTCGCGCACACACTGCCGCGGCGGAAGACGTCACTACCCTTCGTGACTACTGCTGAGTGGAATGGGACTTTAACTGTCACATAATCACGGCACAGTTTCATGGGCATTAGGCCGCGGTTTAGGGTACACGTGTGGGCCTAACATCTCCTCTCATAATGCAGGAGAGATCTTCAGAGGCTAAGAAGACTCATATCGCAAATTTAAAAAAGCCAGCAGGGGGCACTGCTTAGATATATTGGCATCAGGTCACTCCCCAAGACCGCGGAGTAGAGCCGATGTGTGCTATTTTGCGTTAGGAGACGAATAGATAAGCACACAAATATACCACAGCCTGACGCCCGTAGAACAAAATTCCCCAACAACGCAAATACCGGCTGTAGGAACATGCAATATACACTGCCGAGTCACATTAAAGTGAGCACCTGTCAAAAGTCTGAATATTGTCTCCAAGGACAGCTCGTGTTGGTGCTGTTTGTAGGTTTCCGCCCTCTCTTGCAGGCCAGACGGTATCGTTTAGTTGGCGTAGTTGCGGTTGTTTGTCTTCTTCTCGTGTTGACTGGCGCCACTCGGTTTCGTAAGCGTTGTCTGTCCGCTAGTGGCAGCAGTGGCGGTTATTAATATGTAGCAACTGTTGCCCTATATTTGGGCGACGTCGATGTTTTTCCAGGTCGTGTGAGTATGCGAGTTCGTTTGGGGACTCAGGAGGAGCCAGGTCTGTGCAGTGCGGGGACCGCTGGTGGCACGCATGGACTACCGGATGGATGGGCTGTGGTCACGAGAGTGCACGACCTCGTGGTAAACCGGATCCAGCAAACTTTAAGATGAGTGCATTTCGATCCAAGTAGAGAAACCTCCACCAGTGTGATTTCACGCGATTCTCCAGTGACTCAGGCTCTTGTTGCTGCTTGTAGTGTCGCTGAAGCGAAGAGCAGCGAGTGGAGTGCTTGGGGAAGGCGTACCTGATTATCTTTCCTCGGCTTGTTATTACTATTTACTGCGTTCAACTTGTTACAATTTGTTAAGCTCAACCAGCGGTAATTTTTCTTGGCTGGTGGCCGCTAACGCCCCAGTTACTTCCCCTGGGGATTAGTGTATGTAAAGGCAATGTAAGTTTCCTCGCCTTGCCGCTGCTGTCCGGTAAGGCGTGTAGTTTTGACAGCTTTCTTGATTGTAGGTTGGTTGGTGATTCTTCTACTCTGGTGGTAGTGGTTTCTTTCTCGTTCCGGGCGCTCTAAACATAGTACTCTGGGGTCGTAGTGCAGACCGCCGGTTCCGGTTTTGGCGTATCGTTCCATCGTTGCATTTTGTTTATCGGACGTCAGGTAGCTTCAGCAAGATTATCATTAGTCATTCGTTATACTGCCACTAGTCTGAGTTACCATCTTGTGAAGTGAATGCAACTCTTGACTGCCTATCTCATCGCTCGCGAAAGTGTTTGTTGCCAGACCTTCTCAGAGGTCGTTTCCTGGAGCACCGTATGTGGCCCCTTGGTTCTTGTAAGGTCTGATGGCCAGTAGTTCAGTGTAACGTTCCTTCAGCCCACGCCTTCTGCAGGTATAATCTGCCTCAGTACCCTTGAAGGAACTTATGCACTGATCCTTGTGTTTTGTTATTGTATTATTTATTACAATATCTTGTAATGCCTACATTAAAGGTTATGTATGTCTAGTTAATGGTTCTGTTCGCCTTGTGGAATAAATCTAGCAGTGTAGTGTTCAGTGAATGTTAAGGGTTGTGTTGCAAAGTTTATCATCATCTTATTTCATCCGTTTGGTGATCAGTTGCTTGTTTTTTAATTAACCTCTGCTATTGTATTTAGCAGTAAGCCTTAAAACCTTATTTTCTGCCATAACTGGCGTCTGATGACTTCTGGGGTGTTTGTGGCTGCTTACCTTTAATATTTCAGTATCTGTAAGTTGTAAATTGCAGCGAGTTCTTAAACAATTCTTAATTTATTGCCATTCATGGCGTGTAGGACCTTCAGCCGTGATTGTGGTCACTTGCCTTAAAATTCTAATATGGTATTTGTATTTACACAGTTCTTTATTTCTTCATTAATAACGTGTGGTATTTTTATTTATTGTTGAATCTGGAATTACTGATTTAAAACAAATTGTGTGTAACTGCGAAAGGCAACGAATAGTTACTTATTACGGCTCCGTCCACAACCGTAACCGAATCCTGCCTTCCCTTGACTACCATGTTACATGCATACCTCACGCCCGTATAACAAAATTCGCCAACGACTCAAATACTGGCCGTAGAAGCATGCATTGTACGCTGTCCAGTCACATTAAAGCTACAACCAGTCAAAAGCCTGAATATTGCCCCAAAGGACAGATGCACACGTGTTTTGATTCACTGTGCCTTCCAGAATGACGATATCACCTGCAGACCGCCATTAAAACATTCCTCAGACCGTAACGCTCCCTGCTCCGGTATGGACCCTTCAGAATACGTTTGCTTGCAGAGGTTTCAGGCCAACAGCCATCTGTCCGATGGAGCATAAAACGCGTGCCATATGCTTTCAGACGTTTCACGCCACACACGCCAATGGCCATCTGTCCGACGGAGCACCATCTGAAAAGGCCATCCGTCGCCTCTCAATGGACAATCAGCTGTGGTAGTGGAGTGCAAATCCCAACTTTCGTCACCGACGAACGGCAGTCAGCATGGGTGCATGATCCAGGCACCTGCTGCGGAGGCCTGCCTGTATGCGACAATGATCGCTGAACGGTAATTGAGAAGACACTAGTAAGACACTCGTGCTAGCCACTTGGTTCCTCTGGGCGATCAGTTTCTCATCTATTCCACTGATATCGATGGTCCACGGAGCAGCACAGCTAACTCAGTGCCGGTTTTGGACAGCGCCATTTTGCCACTCACGGTATTCTTTAACCATGGCAGCATGGGAACAGTTTACAAATTTAGCCTTTTCGGAAATGCTTCGACCCTTGGCCGGAAAGTCAATGACCATGTCGACATCAGGTAAAACGCTCAGTTTCCGAGTTACGACAACGACTTCACTCTTTTCCGCTTACCACTGACACGTTTCATATACCCACACTGCTAGTGCTGCCATCTGATGTCTGTGAGTGGTTATTGCACTTTGACGTCGAATGTAGGTGGTGGCCAAACTACTGTGACTGGTCTGTGTATAATCAAACGAAACATCATTCCAAACGTGCTAAAAACCATTCGACACCAAGCCACTTTTGCAGCTTACAAGTCAAAGTTATTGCTCATATCTTTAGAAAAATCTTCTTACTGGATCTCACTAGACCTTTCCATCACAGCAGTATATGAAGGGGTTACCGGAAATCGAGACCAGGACCTCGGGCTTAGCAGCCAGCAACAGGCGGCGCGAGTATAGGTGAAAATGATACAGAGTAAGGGCAATAATACGTCAGTTTCTAGCTTATGCTTCATTAAATTCTACATATCTTAACCACATTTAATTCAGACTGGTTTAGCAAAGACGGTACACATAAACACACACACAAAATCACATCTGCATCGTACTCCGCGAGCCACCTAATGGTGTGTGCCGGAGGGTACTTTCGGTACCACTATCTGATCCCTCCAATCCTGTCCCACTCGCTAATAGTGCGTATCGGTTAAGCTTCTGTATTGGCTCTAATTTCTCGAATTTTCTCCTCGTGGGGGAAAGTAATATGTTGTCCGACTCCTCCTGAAAAATGCAGTCACGAAATTTCAATACTAAATTTATCCGTGATGCACAACGCCTCTCTTGTAACGTCTGCCAGTGGAGTTTGTTTAGCATCTTCGTCAGCTAAACGATCCCGTGACGAAACGCGCCGCTCTTCGTCTCCTCTATAGTCCTACCTGATGGGGATCCCAGACAGATGAACAATACTCAGGAATCGGGCGAACAAGCGCCAATTCTTTCGCTTGGCTTTATAACAGATTAGTTACTAGACCTTTCACTTTTTATCACTACTTAATTTCCCTGAATCACTGTATAAAAGACTATCATGCGTGAAGGTACGTCTCTGACAGTAGACTGTAACTAAGAAGCGGAACATTGACACAACATAACGAACGAAATGACACTGGTTGAAATATGAGGGATGCTAACCGAGCTTCCTAAACGCTACAAAAACAAAGATTAGCGGCTATATTTTTCAAGAAACGAAGGAAGAATGTAGAGATTTTAATGTCTTGTCGATGGCAGTGTCATTAGGGACGGCTAGATGGTTGGTGGTGTAAAGGTCTGCAAGAACGGGACTAAAGACGACCGAAGAGAATCGTTCAACGTGAAGGAAGTGCAACCTTTCCGCAAATTGCTGCAGATTTCAATGCTGGGCCATCAACAGTCAGCGAGCAAACCATTCAACGAAGCATCATCGATATGGTCTTTCGGAGCCGAAGGAGAACTGGTTTACCCTTGATGACTGCACAACACAAAGCTTTACGCTTCTCCTGGGCCCTTCAACATCAATATAAGACTGTTGATGACTATAAACATGTTGCGTTGTCGGGCGAGTCTCGGTTCAAATTGTAAGGAGTGGATGGACTTGTACGGGTGTGGAGACAAGCTCATGAATTCAAGGACCCTGCATGTCAGCATGGGACTGTTCTAGCTGGTGGAGAATCTGTAATGGTGTGGGACGTGTGCAAAATGGTTCTAATGACCCTAAGCACTATGGGACTTAATATCTGAGGTCATCAGTCCCATAGACTTAGAACTACTTAAACCTAACTAACCTAAGGACAACACACACATTCATGTCCGAGGCGAACTTGCGACCGTAGTAGCAGCGCAGTTCCGTACTGAAGCGCCTAGAACCTCTCGGGTACAGAAGCCGGCGGACTTGCGCAGTTGGTTTATAAGGGATTCCTGATACGTCTAGGTAGACTCTGACAAGTGACACGTACGTAAGCATTCTGTCTGATCACCTGCATCCGTTCATGTCCAATGTGCATTCCAGCAGGACAATGCGACACCCCACACGTCCGGAATTGCTACAGATTGGCACCAGGAACACTTTTCCCTGTTTAAACACTTCCGCTGGCCACCGAACTCCCCAGACATGAAAAATTTTGAGCATATCTGGAATGCCTTGCAGCGTGCTGTTCAGAAGAGATCTCCAACCCCTCGTAGCCTTACGGACTTATGTACAGCCCTGCAGGATTCGTGGTGTCAGTTCAGTCGAGCATTACTTCAGACATTTGTCGGCACTACTGCTTGCTCGCGGGGGCCCTGCACGATATTAGGCAGGTGTACCAGTTTCCTTGGCTCTTCAGTGTATATTGATTCAACCATACTGAAACACGAGTACAAACGCTAAAAATACAGAGAAAAAAGAAACATTACTAGAAAAATGCCGTTGTCAACGGGACATTAAACACTAAAGTTTGTTCCTTCTTCCTTTTCCTCGAAAAATGGTGAAGTAGAAATCAAACAGAATAGTGCAACCTCATGACATTAAAACTGTATGCCGGATCAAGGCTCGAATACTGGAGCTTTTCCTCTTACGGGCAAGTGCACTACCATCCGGGCTACCCTAGCACGGCCCATGATTTGTCCTCACAGTTGTAATTAGAAGTACCTCATTTCCTATCTTCCAAACTACACAGAAGATCTCTTGCGAAACTTTCACGACTAGCACTCCTGGAAGAAATGATATTGCAGAGAGGTTGTTACCCTCACCCTGGGAGAGCTTTTCAGAATGAAGAATTCTGAAAACAGAATATTATAATGATGTATATCAAACGGCACCGTTGTATCAGAGGATTACGAAACTGAAATTGCATTATGTCTAGGCAAAGTGTTACAGAAGGTACCTATGTACATTTCTGATGTTGTATTTAATTAACGGTAATTAAGACATCGTCGTTTAATTGAACTAGTTAAAAATTGAGGCATTTTGAGCAATACTTAAACTGATTCAAAAGAATTTTCTGAAAAAGAAACAAAATTACTTTGAGCGGTGCTCTCATTTCTTGGTCTGCAGGTTTAGTTTACGGAAACCCATTACGTCACTGTGAATAATAGGTGGTTCTGACTTTCAATACAAAGTAGACAAAGTAGCAAAGTTGGGGATCATTTCTAAGAATGAAACCAAGCACGAAACCTGGAACTAGAGGAAGAAAGCTGATAAATGGTTCAAATGGCTCTGAGCACTATGGGACTTAACTTCTGAGGTCATCAGTCCCCTACAACTTAGAACTACTTAAACTTAACTAACTTAAGGACATCACACACATCCATGCCGGAGGCAGGATTCGAAAATGCGACCGTAGCGGTCGCGCGGTTCCAGACTGTAGCGCCTAGAACCGCTCGGCCACCTAGGCCGGCAAAGCTGAAAAAGTAAATGCAGGTAAATAGTTCGATGTACACTGCCGGGGATGATCCGATGATGGTAATGTCAACTGGATGATAGTAGATGTACTTATAAATGTTTCAACGCCTTCGGGCAGCTGATATTTTAGTGGCGTAGCTACCGGAGGGTCGTTTCCGCCCTTTAATACTGTGTGCTCACTGTCAGAGGACTCAGTGAGGTGCAGACTTGTGAAACAAGCAGGCAACCACGCCACAGAGACGCACTAGTGCTTCTCACAGCCACCTGAACGAATTTCAAAGGGTACAAATTGCGGCCTTCCAATTCGCGGGATGGTACTTTCGGAGAAATGACACACGACTTGGACGTGCTGCGTAAGTTGTGCAACGACGCTGGTGTCAGTGGTCACTTGAACATTCTCACACCCATACACGAGGTTCTGGACGTTCAAGCATCACAAACGCTCGCTAGGCTTGTCATATTGTACAGGTAGCAGTGGCAGATCTTACAGCTACCGCAGCACCGAACCGATTATTAGCTGTGGGACTACGGGCACGCACATCTCTAGCCCGTATTCCACTCACGCTACGGCATAGACGTGCATTTCTGGACTGCTGCCGTAAGAGGATCGCTGAGAAGATGGAATAGCGCACAGTGGTCTTCAGCTGTGAAAATAGATTACGCCTCCACCCAGATGATGGTCCTATGCGCATGCGACGTAGACCTGGTGGGTGCTGCCTTGTAAAGTGCATCAATCGAAGTCGCACTAGCCCCACCCCAGGCCTTATGTTCTTGTGTGATAAACAACAACTCTCCTTCACCTTTAATGCTTTTGGAGGGGATACTAACCAAAACTCAGTACGTGTAGAATGTTGTTACACCCATTCTTTTGCCATTATTGCAATAGAAAGATGATGTGTTGTTCCAAGAGGATAATGCTCACGCACACACTGCCCGCGAAAGTCAACGTGCTATGCAGTACGTTCAGCAACTTCTCTGGCCAGCACGATCTTCGGACTTGTTTCCAATCGAGCACGTGTGAGACGCGATGGAACGGGAAGTGACTCGTGCGATGCGTCATCCAACAACTCTTACAGAACTCTGTCAACACGTCGAGCAGGCGTGGCATAATATTTCCCAAGCCAGTATTCACCATCTGTACGATCAATTGGATGTGCACAGTCGTGGCTGCATTTCCACCCATGGAGACTACACCACGTAGTAATGCTACTGGTCTTATGCTACTGATCTGTAAAGTAATTACCTCACGTACTCCATATCCACTGTTGGTATAATAAATATTGAACGAACTGTGTGTCTATAAAAGGGTCTATTAATTTCCTTCGGCATTTTAGAAAGATAAGGGTAATATCAAGCATTAATTCAGTGGCCGAAATTGTGTGTTACGTTATATCAGAAACAATTTTCCTTACACAGAGCTTTAGGTTGTACTAGGGTAATCCCAAAAGTAAGGTCTATCTTTTTATAATCTCGTAGACCTGTTTATTTCTACAATGGTTTACACCAGTTTACAGCTTGAACATTTAGCTATTTTTCGACATAATCACCATTTCTGTCGATGCATTTTTGTAGACGCTGTGGCAGTTTTTGTATGCCCATGTCATACCAGATCGCTGCCATGCTGTTCAGAAAGTTATGAACCTCTTCTTTCACCTAGTCGTCGGAGCTGAATCGCTTTCCGGCCAAATGTTCTTTTAACCAGTCCAGAAAGCTTTCCTGTTCGGCTGCAAGGCAGTGAAGAAATGCGCGGGAAGCATCAACTCGTTGGGGCATGTGGTCTTCAGTCAGCATGCGTGGCACCCATCTTGCGCACACCTTCCGGTAGTCCAATGTTTCCGTTAAAATTCCGTGAGCGGTGCTTCGGGAAACCTCAGGAAACAACGTGCAGAGATCATCCAGGGTGATCCGCCGATCTTCACGCATGCTTTGCTCAACTTTCAACACTGTCTCCTCAGAAACTGACGGTCTCCCGCTCCTTTGTTTGTCGTGAATGTCGGTCCGACCAACTGCAAACTCTCTACACCACTTACGAACATTTTTGACATCCATGCACGACTCACCATACACTTCCGTCAATTGGCGATGGATTTCAATCGGCGCAGTGCCCTTTGCGTTCAATAGGCGAATAATTCGCACTTGTCGGTAACATCCAACGGGAGCTCCATACTGAACGGCTGCTAAGCCAAGACTGAGCGCCTGAGCGCGGCGTACGCATGTTTATACACAGCGTGTGAAGCACTCTTCATAACAGTGTAACCAACTGCCACACAGAGTTCTGTACTTGCAAAAAAAGGGAGACGTTTCTTTTGGGATCATCCTCATAGTTTACAGAGAAGTATTTGTCTGAAGCAGTCGACTTGTAATACACCGAGCAGCCACAATCGATCGTTGATTTACAGAAAAGAGCGGCGAGTTGAATATTCTCCGTAGGTACAGCAGGTCCATATCCTTAATTTGTTCGTTATAACAGTTCATGAGAATCATTCTGTTGTTGACTCACTTTCAGTGCTGGGATGCACAGTGATGAGCAGAGGGGGAGGGGGGCAGGGTTAGGGGTGGAGCAGACACCGCTGCCAGCCCATTGCTCGCCGTCGCGGCCGGAGACCGCCTATTTGGAGTCCCTTCGGAAGTTTAGCGGGGAGCCTGATTAGGGTCCAAGTTATTACTGGCGCCTGCTGCCGGTGAAGGTGGTGGGGCGCGCAATCTGCGCGGCAAAGCCTCCGCTTCCTCCGGAACACAATGATTATTCCTGGGCCAAGAGAGCAGCTTCACCACCCGAGAGCAACTGCGAAACAGTTAAGCCTCTCAGAAACGTTCTCACTTAAATACTTGCAGGACGCCACCAGCCCTATTATTAAGTAACACTTGCGCATCGGAACGAGCTCAATCACTGTCTCTCATGCAGCATGACTATAACAGTCGTTATATAACAACAGCTTATGTATCTATGGAGTTTTCGCCTTCTGAGGTCATCTGTCTTCTGAATGGTTCGATGAAGCCCGCCATGACTTTCCCTCTTATGCCAAACACTTTCTTACAGCCTATGACCTCAACTATTTATTCTACGTATTCAAATGTCTGTCTTTTCCTATAATTTCTACCTGCTATAGCTCCCTCAAGTACCATTAAAGTTAACCCTTGATGTCTTAACACGTTACTTTTCAGTAAACCTAATTTTCAACAACCGTCTGTAGCACCACATCTCAAACCCTTCATTTTCTACTGTACCGCGTTTCAAACAGACCATGATTCACTTCCATACAATGCTGTGCTCCAATCGTACATTCTCAGAAACGTCTTCCTCAAATTAAGGCCGATGTGTGACACCAATACGCTTCTTCTGTCCAGGAACGCGCTTTTTGCCTGTAGGAGTCTGCATTTTATGTCCTCCTTGCTTCGTCCATCGTGCGTTATCTTTATATGTGCTGTGTCTGTTCTCAGGGACATGTTCGAAAGAACAGACACCATTTTACGTTACTTTAGCCGTATTTATAAGCGGTAAGAAATTGAAATTCGGACCGTAGCCGCAATGGGGCATTCAAAAGAACTCAATGGCGACGAGTGAAAATGTGTGCCTGATTGAAAAGAACAGGCGCCATTTTATGTTACCTCTACCGTATACAGGGTGTTACAAAAAGGTACGGCCAGACTTTCAGGAAACATTCCTCACACAGAAAGAAAGAAAATATGTTATGTGGACATGTGTCCGAAAACGCTTACTTTACATGTTAGAGCTCATTTTATTACATCTCTTCAAATCACATTAATCATGGAATGGAAACACACAGCAACAGAACGTACCAGATTGACTTCAAACACTTTGTTACAGGAAATGTTCAAAATGTTCTCCGTTAGCGAGGATACATGCATCCACCCTCCGTCGCATGGAATCCCTGATGCGCTGATGCAGCCCTGGAGAATGGCGTATTGTATCACAGCCGTCCACAATACAATCACGAAGAGTCTCTACATTTGGTACCGGGGTTGCGTAGACAAGAGCTTTCAAATGCCCCTATAAATGAAAGTCAAGAGGGTTGAGGTCAGGAGAGCGCGGAGACCATGGAATTGGTCCGCCTCTACCAATCCATCGGTCACCGGATCTGTTGTTGAGAAGCGTACAAAGACTTCGACTGAAATGTGCAGGAGCTCCATCGTGCATGAACCACATGTTGTGTCGTACTTGTAAAGGCACATGTTCTAGTAGCACAGGTAGAGTATCCCGTATGAAATCATGATAACATGCTCCATTGAGCGTAGATGGAAGAACATGGGGCCCAATCAAGACATCACCATCAATGCCTGCCCAATCGTTCACAGAAAATCTGTGTTGATGACGTGATTGCACAATTGCGTGCGGATTCTCGTCAGCCCACACATGTTGATCGTGAAAATTTACAATTTGATCATGTTGGAATGAAGCCTCATCAGTAAAGAGAACATTTGCACTGAAATGAGGATTGACACTTTGTTGGATGAACCATTCGCAGAAGTGTACCCGTGGAGGCCAATCAGCTGCTGATAGTGCCTGCACACGCTGTACATGGTACGGAAACAACTGGTTCTCCCGTAACACTCTCCATACAGTGACGTGGTCAACGTTACCTTGTACAGCAGCAAATTCTCTGACGCTGACGTTAGGGTTATCGTCAACTGCACGAAGAAGTGCCTCGTCCATTGCAGGTGTCCTCTTCGTTCTAGGTCTTCCCCAGTCGCGAGTCATAGGCTGGAATGTTCCGTGCTCCCTAAGACGCCGATCAATTGCTTCGAACGTCGTCCTGTCGGGACACCTTCGTTCTGGAAATCTGTCTCGATACAAACGTACCGCGCCACGGCTATTGCCCCGTGCTAATCCATACATCAAATGGGCATCTGCCAACTCCACGTTTGTAAACATTGCACTGATTGCAAAACCACGTTCGTGGTGAACACTAACCTGTTGATGCTACGTACTGATGTGCTTGATGCTAGTACTGTAGAGCAATGAGTCACATGTCAACACAAGCACCGAAGTCGACATTATCTTCCTTCAATTGGGCCAACTGGCGGTAAATCGAAGAAGTACAGTACATACTGACGAAACTAAAATGAGCTCTAACATGGAAATTAAGCGTTTCCGGACACATGTCCACATAATATCTTTTCTTTATTTGTGTGTGAGGAATGTTTCCTGAAAGTTTGGCCCTACCTTTTTGTAACACCCTGTATATACATGACGAAATTGAAATTCGGACCTGAGCCGCAATCAGGCACTGGAAAGAATTTGATGGCTACAAGTGAAAATTTGTGTCTGATCGGGACGGGAACTCGGGTTTCCCTCTACAGGCGAGCGGTCGCATTAACTGTTCGGCTGCCGAGCAGTTCAGGGCCAACAAAAATTCCCGGCTTGTCGCACACTACTGACGTAACGTCCCCTGTACATTACTCTTAATGCTCGCAGCCTCTCGCTGATTCCCGCAAGAGGTCGGACAAAGAGTGAGTCTGCACTGAATGATCATTAATTCCCGTTAAGGCGCCATTATTTATACAAGTGGTACCTGTCATTTAAGACATGTCCGGCACAAATTTTTACTTTCCGCCATTGAACTAATTTAAAGGCTCGATTGCGGTTGAAGTCGAATTTTCAATTTCGTCAAATATTATTTTATTTCCAAAACTTCGGTATTATAAATTTTTATGATAAGTTTATCGCTAATATCATTTCTGATACTCCTTTTTACTTTCGTCTTTCTGCGGTTTATTTTCAATCCACTTTCTGCACACTTTAGGCCGTTCATTCCGATAGGTCCAATCACTCTCCTCAACTGTGTATAGCACTGTCATAATTGACACTTATGATTGATACCCTTTCACCCTGAACCTTAAAATTCCATTCTGAATTCTTCTTTTCTTTTCGTAACTGCTTCTACGATATATAGATTGCACAGTCAGAGAGAAAGATTGTTTCCCTGCCTTATGTGCTTCGTTATTGGTGTTCCATTCTTAGTGTTACCTCTTGTTTCTTGTATACATTGTACATTACCTGGCTTCCCCTTCAGGTCGCTGTTATTTTTCTCAGAATTTAGAACACCTTGCGCCATTTGTACACTGTCGAACGCTTTTCTATGTCCATAAATCATAAGAAACTGATTTCCTACAGCCACACTGATCGTCGGCTAACAGATCTTCAGTTGGTTCCATTATCAAGTAGAACGTTGTAACTGACTGTCTTGTCCCTGTACATGCGTACTGCAACACTGATCATCGTCTAACAGAACTACAGCTTTGATTTACCTATGCTTTGTATTATTCTTGCTAGCAACTTGGAATTATCTCATCAATGAAATAGAAGTGGTTAGGTTCAACAATATAATTCAATATTTATTAAGGAATACATGGTGGAATCCTTCAAACATCGTAATTTCTTGAACAGTTTGTCTTTTTCTGAGACTCCAGTCCTAAGTACCGTATCTTAACCGTTTGACACGGTAGTCCGTCATATGACGGACCACTCGCTATCAGACGAAACAAAATTTTTATTTTATTCAGTATAGTCATTGTAAGCTATAACACGTAACACAATCAATAAAGGTTTTACTTCCTCATTCATGTCTTCATTTGCTGAAGATATACCTTGGGTGATGCGTATAAACCAACATTTATTGAAATTTCATACATTATGTGATAAAAGTATCCGAACACCCCCAAAAACATACGTTTCTCATATTAGGTGCATTGTGCTGCCACCTACTGCCAGGTACTCCATATCAGCGATCTTAGTAGACATCGTGAGAGAGCAAAATGAGGTGCTCCGCAGAACTCACGGACTTCGAACGTGGTCAAGTGACTGGGTGTCACTTGTGTTATACGTATGTATGCGAGATTTCTACACTCCTAAACATCCCTAGGTCCACTGTTTCCGAAGTGATAGTGAAGTGGAAACGCGAAAAGACACGTACAGCGCAAAAGGGTACAAGCCGACTTGTTGTTGACTGACAGAGACCGCCGACAGTTGAAGAGGGTCGTGATGTGTAATAGGCAGACATCTATACAAACCATCACACAGGAATTCCAAACTGCATCAGGATCCACTGCAAGTACTATGATAGTTAGGCGGGACATAAGATTATTTGAATTTCATGATCCAGTGGCTACTCATAAGCCACATATCACGCCGGTAAATGCCAAACGACGCCTCGCTTGGTGTAAAGAGCGTGAACATTGGACGATTGAACAGTAGGAAAGCGCTGTGCAGAGTGACGAATCACGGTACACAGTGTGGCGATCCGATGGCAGGGTGCGGGTATGGTGAATGCCGATTGAATGTCATCTGCCAGCGTGGATGCTGCCAATAGTAAAATTCGGAGGCTGTAGTGTTATGGTGTGGTCGTGTTTTTCATGGAGGGGGCTTGCACCCCTTGTTGTTTTGTCGTGGCACTATCACAACATAGGCCAACATTGATGTTTTAAGCACCTTCTCGCTTCCCACTGTTGAAGAGCAATTCGGGGATGGCGGCTGCATCTTTCAGCACGGTCAAGTACCTGTTCATAATGCATGGCCTGTGGCGGAGTGGTTACAAGACAATAACATCCCTGTAACGGACTGACCTCCACAGAGCTCTGACCTGAATCGTACAGAACACCTTTGAGATGTTTTGTAACGCCGACTTCGTGCCAGGCCTCACCGACCGACATCGATACCTCTCCTCAGTGCAGCATTCCGTGAAGAATGGGCTGCCATTCCGCAAGAAACATTGCAGCAAACTGACTGAAGGTATGCCTGCGAGAGTGTAAGCTTCACCAAGGCTAATGGTGGGCCAACACCATATTGAATTCCAGCATTACCGATGGAGGGTGGCACGAACTTGTAAGTCATTTTCGGTTAGGTGATGGGATACTTTTGATCACATAGTGTATTTCTGTTTCTTTTCTTTTCCTTTTCTTCTGTTTTTGTACTTTCGGTAAATAATGAATAGAGCGCATTTTTTCTGGTGTTCCAACTGTTGAGCAGATATTTGAAATGTGCGACGTCCTGTGTCGACGAAAAGTTATCAAATAGTTATCAAGAAGTGAATTTTACAGTGGAATTTTAAGTGACCATTGGATTCCGCCCAGATTAGTTTAGTGCATTATTCATTTTATCGATATGTGTGATCAGGAACAGTAAAATATGATAAATATCGAATGCTCCATCAGCGACAGCACCACCCTGGCCCTGGCCCACGCCACCTGTTACCGCTGTGTAAAAGCACTGTTCAGTCGCTGCCAGAGTTGTAATTATTCTCCGTCTTTTACAGTTTTTTAACACATCGATAGAACGAGTAACGCAATAGACTAATTTGGGACCGCTCTATCAATTAGTCACGTATAATTCCACTTTTTTCCTTTTTTTTTTAAAAAAAAAAAAGAACTAGAAACAAATCAACGCCTTCTGACTGCGCTTGGCGTTTTACGAAAGACGTAATCAGCAGTATTTGCTGCTGCTACATGTTGCAAAAAAGAAATTGCAAATATCTGCCGCTATTCAGATAAAGTGCACTGACGACCATAGCCGACACACTTGGCATACACGGCGAGTAAGCTGCCCCTGCCTATGGATTTTATGCAACCCGCAACTTTTCCTAAGAGCGCGCACAAGATTTTCACATTATCTCGCTTGTTATGCGTAGACTATTAGTCCTAAAATACAAAAAAATTAAATATTTATTCGATGTAGTTAAATTTTCTATTGAGAGGTGTCTTCGTTAGAACACGTAGTTCTCGAACTATTCAGGAAAAATGTGTAAAAATTACCTTCAAATATGTTTTTCTTACATAGCTCGAAAACCGTGACCTCCAGCGAAAAAGTACCCCAGTATAAAAGTTAACTACATTAACTTTCCTATAAAAACTGTCCGTTCATTCTTTCTCTGGGAGCAATAGTTTGTTCGTAGCAACAGAGAGAACATGAAAATCTCATGCATGGTTTTCGAAGGGATTCCAGGATGCAAAAACCCACAGGTGGGGTTGGGGGGGGGGGGGGGGGGCAGCTGAATCACGTTGTATAAATACAAAGTGAGACACTTAAACTGTAATATCTCTTTTATTTCATGAACGGTTCCAGACATCGAAACGAAGTATTCGGAAAATGATAGTGTGCTGAGGGGCACATATACTTTTGTTAATTGATAAATAGTGTGAACTATTGTGTGGATTGAGATAATGAATCAAGGGTGATACACTTTTTAATGAAATGCACTTGAAAAGACGAGTACAGTGATACAACGATTGTTAATTTCGAGGTTGAAGTTCTTCGCAAAGAATACGAGAAATATTCTGAAAGGAAAATCGGCTGTCGTGTTGTGAAAAGGCTCATGCCAGGCCTCGTTGTTGTAGCAAGCCTTTCGACTGTTTATCTGTCTGCACTGCGGTACTAGGAGGTCTGTGTCGTCTTCTGGCAGGTCATTTCTGCTTCTGTATTCCTCGTATGCAGACATGTGCATCAACGAGAAGTTAGGCGTGCTAGTTTTATAAAGCGAATTTCAAAGAAATGCTGACTAAACGGTACGGCGGTATAGGTATTTCTATCTTGATCGCCACTATCCATCCCGCCAGTCACTTGCTCGAATTATTAGGTCACTAGTGCGAACAGGCAGATTCAGCGTGAACGGAATGTTGCAGTACAATGGTCGGCCAGGGTCCTTGATTTGATAACTCTTTATTTCTTTCGTTGGGGAGATCTGACAGATGCAGTCTATCGTGAAGTCACAGACGATATACGCCGTTGAAGCGCCGGAGCATACTGCGGCAATCATCCAATGTAGTTGCATGTGTTCATCTGTCTCTCGAACGCCGATTGCAAATATGCGTTTCAGTCGCTGGTAAATAACCTGGGCTCATGCTTAAGTGTAAAAGTACGTTCCGTTAAGAAAAGAATTTATTTTTTGAGTGACATGTGATCAGTCATTCTGAATAAACTGATAAGTTTATTTAAAATTTAATACGTCCAATTACAATTTCCAGTAGTATGTTTAGAAACATTTGTCCGATCGCACACGATTTACTTTAAGAAGCATTCAGGCGTCTACAGGTAAAGACAGGGCAGTTACTTCTGTTTTCCATATCTAAGAAAGTTAATGCAGTATTTTTTTCAGAGTTTTAAACATGGTTGCTTGGTTCAGTGACCGTTTATGAATTAAAGTTGATCTAAATAAGACCTCGGCCACAATTTTTAGTCTTTTTCACCATATTTCAACACTTCTGTGAGTGCCCGTAGTGGCTTGCTTTCCACGCATTCTACTTTAAAATTGCGACTAAGGCTTTCTCGCTTTGTATTTATTTTATACGTGATGTGTAAGTACTGCGTCTTTTGTATTGTTAGTAAGTTTTCAGTTTTCAAACTGCATTTCTATGCTTTTACATAAGCAAAATGTTACCATGTCTGCTGTTGTCAAATAAAACTTTGCCTGTTCATTTTAACAATAAGCCGTCCATATTTTAAATGTTGAGTAGCCTACTTAAATTTACGGCTACTAGATGGCACTCTTGGTGTAATGTTCACCTGCCCGCACTTGCTAATGCGGGCGCCTCAGTCTGCTGCTACCTGTGGCTTTATAGGTATGAGCAGCCCATAGTGGCTCGCCTTTCATGTGCTCTTTTTAAAATTTTTTGTGACAAGCCTTTCTGGCTTGATATTTATTCTAAACGCGACATGTAAGTATGTCTCTTTCTTGTACTGTTAGGCAGTACTTACACTTTTACATAGAAAAGATTTTCCCATAAATTTGGACATGTTATAGGCCACATTAAATATTTAGTTTCTGATGAAGGCACTCATAGAAGTGTTGAAACCTGGTGAAAAAGATTAAAAATTGTAACAGAGGGCTTATTTAGATCAACTTTAGTTAATGCAGTAGTTTCTTTTTCGCTTGAATAAGGCTTTTTATCATCATGATGAAAGACCGACGTTTCTGTTTCGGCTTTGACATGTAAGCAACAATGGGAAGGTTTAAATCTAAAACTGCCTTACGAAAGCGTAGTTGTTTCCATATACTAGAAACGTATAATTACGTGAATTAGTTTTCCCAAGCTCCGCCTGATGCGATAGAAGCTAGCGTGTGCCGTAGTTCCAAGTACAAAAATCATAGCTGATCCTGCATCTGCGTCGTATACTTATCCTAGTAGCATAAGTTTGTCTTGCTGGATATAACGACGGAGTCTGGCACGAGAGCTGTGCTTGATGTTATTTAATTGCAGTAGCCTACTCTGGCTGCCGCGCGGGATTAGCCGAAATGTGTAAGGCGCTGCAGTCACGGACTCTGCGGCTGGTCCCGGCGGAGGTTCGAGTCCCTCAGGCACGGGTGTGTGTGTTTGTCCTTAGGGTAATTTAGGTTAAGTAATATGTAAGCTTAGGGACTGATGACCTTAGCAGTTAAGTCCCATAGGATTTTACACACATTTGAACATTTGAACGCTGGCCGCAGTGCTTTCCAATTCCAGTACGTTTCTCGGGTTCTTTTGCGAAACGGTTCAATATCTCGGTTGATACCAGATTTCACAGAATTATCCAAAGAAAATATTACGTGCGCCTCAGTATGCTACCATTTGCCGAAAATCTCGTTCCGACATCTGGAACCATTCACTCATCCCATATTCAGTGCGTTCTGAAAAAAAGGAAGTAGAGAACATCAATACAAACATATGTCGATAAGAATTATATGGTCTCTGACGTCAGCTTGTAATGTTAGGGAACATTTTGTTAGTGTACAGAGGTAAGTTGTTGTGTAGGTACCACTGACTGGGAATGTGTGTTCTACGGATATTCAAAACTATGGAACATGTGTTGACAGAGTTGCTGAACGATGTAGCTTTGAGTGTTAGCAAAAGGTTATATTTTCAGCACGATGGGGCGACGGCCCATTTCAGTATTGCTGCGAGGAATCGATGGATTGGCCGAGGTGGCCATGTGGCCTGGCCACACAGGCCATGTGACCTCACGTGTCTGGGTTTCTCCCTCTGGTGGAGGGGGGGGGGGGCATTTGAAGCACCTGGCGTACGAAACCGTCATGGAAACAGAAGAAGACCTCGAGACCTCGTCACTACAATTGCCGTCGGTGCTGGTAGCATTGCAGGCGTGCCAGGAATCTTCGTGACAATGATCCGACGCTGCACTGCGTGCATACAGGTCAATGGTCGCACATTCGAGCAGTTCTTGTGAATGGCACTGCTGCAATTAGTATGCTAAACTACCTTCTGTGTAGATCATCAATGACATCAGAAATTGCCGTCAGGGACCAAGCGTGCCGTAACAAAGTATGTTTGGATGTTCTCTGCCTCTTGTATTAATTTGAGCTAATACTTTCGGAGCAACCAGTATTGTGGTTTTGACGTAGTCGTTTCCAGTTCAAACTACGGATCCAGATGGACATTTTATGTCATCTCCTCGCGCGTCTGCTCGCTGACGCTTTACTTCCGTACAACGGTGCTTGCTCGCGTTGCCGATTCCGTACGGCGTGAAGCCACAGTGAGCTGCTATCGCCGGCATTCACGGATTAAGAGCCTGTCATTCACTTCGGACTTGAGCCGACGGTACACTATCAGCACGTTAGTTTAGCGTTAGCGAAGATAGCATTCCATTAATGAAATAAATTGTCTTTCACAAAGAATGTATACGTGATATTCTGAAAAAAAAGAAAAGAAAAATAAGGAACTACACTGCATTCGTCCTAGAAGATTACGGTTTAAAAGAGTTTGTTTAGGGAAAAAGTTCCACAAGGGGTGAACGCAAGTTGGGGATTTATTATCTCATAAAGTATGAACGCGAGTTGGGGAATTATTATCTCATAAAGTAAACCGCTAATATTTATCAGAGCGTTCAACGCGGAAACAGCTCGGTTAGTGTATCGGTGACAAGGGCATGAGAGGTACGCGGTGCAGATGTTAATCACCAGGCTATCAGAGGAACAAGCGTTGTGCCGATTCCACGTTCCGCCTTTCCAATTTCCTTATCGTCACCAAGACGTCAAATTCAGTACTAGGATCTATACTAACTCATCGAAGTCATCTACAGTGAGCCTTCGTGGTCTCGCAGCCAGTTACTGTACCGTCAGACGCCGTTACTATTTTCTCTTGACCATCAGGTGAATAAAGGAATTGGATATCCTGTCGCAAATACCTCAACTGCCCCCACTGCCCTACTTCCAGTTAACTGAGATATTTGGCTGAAACGAATAACGTTCTACAACAGCATGGCCAACTACAGTAGTAGGGAATGAAGTGCATGAAAAAAATCTTTCTTCAGTTGTGATTAATAGTCTTGCGTATTATGATAAGTCAACGAGTTTCCTGCAGCGGGAACAACGGTTCCCGTCAAATCATAGAAGTTTACCGCGAAGGGAATTGGCTCGCAATTGGATGGGTGACCATCCAAATCTGCTGAGCGCTGTTGGCAAGCGGGATGCACTCAGCCCTTGTGAGGCCAGTTGAGGAGCTACTTCATTGAGAAGTAGCGGCTCCGGTCACAAAAACTGACAGCGCCCGAGAGAGCGGTGTCCAGCGACGCCTGTCGGATGAGGATGACACGGAGGTCGGTCGGTACCGTTGGGTACCGTTGGGCCTTCCGAGGCGTTTCGGAGTATTACGATAAACAACCCGAGGGTGTTTTGTTCTGTTAACTAAAAAATCTTTAAGTATTTTGGTAAATAATACAGACAAGTTTAATTTAGTGGACATATCGAATTTTTCAGAGACATAACTTCCCTCTTTGTGCAACCTTGTCCATCACTGTCTCTGACATAAGCAAGTGTGTAGTGCTTACTTACCATATCTGGTGCATTTTGAAGTTGTGTATTTCGAAAATATCAGTTTAAATGGTACAGTGCAATAAAGACCTCACGAAAACACACAATTTTTGTAGAATTTGTTATGATTAAGTGTAAGAAAAAGTGACGTTCCTGGATAAACATGGCATTATGTAGTAGTTAATAATGGAAATATACTCTAAACTTTTAATATAGACTTGGTATCATAGTTCCGATCCGTAAATCTCCAGCAGTTAGTTTACGTACTCCAGTAGAACGTAGCCAGTCGTAGAAATATTGTAATTTACGCCAATATTGTCGCCATATTTACGTACTTTTATACATTATAGATGTTAAAATAATATTAACATATCCATTGTGTCCGTGTTGCTTTTAATGAATAATGCAGGGAAATACTTTTTACTACACCAATGTTGTCAGTATCTTTACATATTTTTGACAGACATTTCAGATTTGGAAATAACGTTGAGATGTCAGAATTTTGTGTGTGTGTGTGTGTGTGTGTGTGTGTATATGTTAAAGTATTTTTGATAAGTAATACGGATGTGGACATACTGTAAAAAAAATGGCTCTGAGCACTATGGGACTCAACATCTTAGGTCATAAGTCCCCTAGAACTTAGAACTACTTAAACCTAACTAACCTAAGGACATCATACACACCCATGCCCGAGGCAGGATTCGAACCTGCGACCGTAGCAGTCCCGCGGTTCCGGACTGCAGCGCCAGAACCGCTAGACCACCGCGGCCGGCAGGGACATACTGTAACCTACACCCTTTACGTATTTGTGACAAACGTTTTAGACATGCAAATAACATTGCACTATGGGACTATGGGACTTAACATCTATTGTCATCAGTCCCCTAGAACTTAGAACTACTTAAACCTAACTAACCTAAGGACATCACACAACACCCAGTCATCACGAGGCAGAGAAATAACATTGACAGTAAGTGTTCACCGTTTGTGCCTTACGTGAGCCACGTGTGTTTTGTTATAGAACTAATCTTTTAGTTTTTCGTACCTAAACAATTTTTCGTTCCTTGAAAGTTCTTACATCGAACACTGCTTTTTGTAAGTGGTAGCTACAGAGAGCCAAGGTGAGGACTAGCTGCTTCGTTTTAATTGCCAGTAAAATACTGGGATACGATTGGCTTGTTCATTTCAATGATGCTAAAATACTGGGCTATGACTAGAGGAGAGCAAAATATGTGTGGTTTGGCTTGGAAACCCTCTGATTTGCTAAGTGGCATGACCTTAGATTTATCTGAAAAATCGTGAAATACTGTGTTTTGGATGGGAGATTTAAATATGAGTGTTGGATTATAAGGTCTCTGACCGGCCAACGGACGTGGCTTCAGAAGAAGATGAAAAACTGTGGCTGGTCTCTAGTGTAATGACCTGTGATTGCAAGAGCTAAAATATGCGTATTTGAGAATAGAGAAAGAATCAAACGGAACTTAATTTGCAGCCCAACACGATTTTTGAAAGCTGAGCTCAGCAAGAGAATACCATAAAATACTTTAAGCAAGAAAGAAAGAAAATTCAAAGATACTTCGCTCTAGCAGAAAGAATCGGCCCAACGAAAATAGTACATATTGCAGCCACATTAATGTGACCGTCTCCTATATTCGACGTCAACGTGCGATAAATACGCAGAGACGGCAGATGGAAGCAGTAGTAGTGAAGGGTATATAAAGCGGGTCGGGGGATGCGGAAAACAGTGCGGTCGCTGTCGTAATGAGGAAACGGAGCAAGTTATCAGACGCCCATAAAGGCATGATAATTGGCATCCGAGTGAAGGATGGAAGTATTTCCGAAACGGCTAAGACTGTAAACTGTCTGCGTGCCGCTGTGGTTAAAGTACACCGTGCATGACAAAATGGCGCTATCCAAGTACCAGCGCCTAGGCAACTGGGATCCATTGGGGGCCCTAGATGAGAGGGGTAAACGACGGCTGCAAGCAGACGTTCAGCTGTGGAGGAACTGACTGCCCATACGAACCGAGGGGCTACCAACTGTGTCTCGTTCAGCGAACGTTGCCGTGTATGGGCCGCTGCAACAGGTGCCTGGTTCATGCACCCATGCTGACTGCTGTTCGCTGCCGACGAAGGTTGGAATTTGCACACCAATACCGCAACTGGACGTCCACTGGCGACAGGCGACAGGCGGCATTTTCAGATGAATCACGTTTCATACACTATTGGACAGCTCGCCGTGGCATGTACGGCCACGCAAAAATCGTCGGAAGGATCCAGGCCGGATGAGGGAGCGTTATGGTCTGGGAAATGTACTTGTGGCATTCCCTGGATTATCTCGCCATTCTGAAAGGCACAATGGATCAACAGAACTATGCATCTATCCTTGGGGACTATGTCCACCTATGTATGGAATTTATTTTTTCTCGGAAAAACGTGCAGTATCTACATCTACATATACATACAAACTCCGCAAGCCACCAAGCGGTGTGTGGCGGAGGGCACATTTCGCGCCAAAGTCATACTTCCCCCCCTCTGTTTCACTTGCGGATCGCGCGAGGGAAAAACGACTGTCTGAACGCCTCAGTACGAGCTCTAATTTCCCTTATCTTTGAATGGTGATCATTGCGCGATTTGAAAGTTGGTGGTAATAATATATGCTCTACTTCCTCGGCGAATATCGGATTTCGGAATTTAGTGAGCAATCATTTCCTTTTAGCGCGTCGTCTATCTGCAAGTGTGTCCCACTTCAGACTTTCAATGAGATTTGTAACGCTCTCGCGATGGCTAAATGTACCAGTCACAAATCTTGCCGCTATTCTTTGGATCTTCTGAATCTCTTGAATCGGACACAACTGGTAAGGGTCCCATACAGACAAACAACACTCTAATACTGGACGAACTAACGTATTGTAAGCAATTTCCTTCGTTGAAGGACAGCATCGCTTCAGGATTCTACCAATAAACCGCAATCTAGAGTTCGTCTTACCCGTTACTTGTGTAATCTGATCATTCCATTTGAAATCAATTCGAAAAGTCACACCCAGATACTTGACGGATGATACCACTTCCAAAGACTGGGCATTTATTTTGTACTCTTACATTAATGGGGATTTTCGTCTAGTTATACGCAGGGAGTTACACTTACTAACATTGAGAGATAGCTGCCAGTCATTACACCACGGATTTATTTTCTGCAAATCCGCATTGAGTCGTTCACAACTTTCGTGTGATACTACCTTCCTGTAGACTATAACATTATCGGCAAGGAGTCTAATGCCGCTGTCAATACCATCAACCAGATCCTTTATGTAAATCGTAAAAAGCAGAGAACCTATTACGCTGCCCTGGGGCACACCTGAAGTTACGCTTGTTTCTGTTGAAGTCACCTCATTCAGGACGACATATTGCCATATTGCTCTCTGTCTGTTGGAAAACTTTCTATCCAACCGCATCGAATAGACCGTAAGCGCGCACTTTTTGGAGCGAGCGACAGTGCGGAACTGAGTCGAACGCCTTTCGAAAGTCGAGAAATATGGCGTCAACCTGGGAGCCGGTATCTAGAGATTGTTGTATCATGCACAAAGAGGGCCAGCTGCGTCTCGCATGACCGCTGTTTCCTAAAACCGTGCTGGTTTCTGCAGATGAGCTTCTCAGAGTCTAGAAAGTTCATTATGTCCGTACACAAAATATGTTCCATGATTCTACAACAAATCGATGTCAGTGTAATTGGCTGTTAATTACGTGCATCCGATTTTCTACCCTTTTCGTAGATTGCTATGACCTAGCCTTTCTTCCAGTCCCGTGGAACTTCCCGCTGTTCCATTGACCTCTGATAGATGATGGATAAGAATGGTGCTATATTTGTAGCATTACCAGCAGAACATAGCAAAGTGAGTAAATTTTCTCATTTTGGGAGAACTGAGGGACGATCTGTTTAATTGCTATAAACCATTCCACAGGCAACATCACATAAAACATTTTTTTTTTATTTAAGACAATCTGTTTCAGTAGACTATGCCTTCAGCTTCAAGTGATGTTTCACAACAAAAGATTTTAAGAGCTGAAGATGACAGCAAAGTCTGTTGAAACCTATTGTCTTAAATAAAAAATTAATTTTTGTAGTATGGGTTGTTGAACGGTTTTTAAAATAGCGATGTGTTACACAGCTCTCAGTGTACATGCGTGGTTCGAAGAGCACGATGATGAGTTTAGCGTACTCCCCTGGCCACAAGACGGCAAGGATTTAAACCCAACGAGAATCTGTGGAACCACCTAGACCGGGCTGTTCGCTCCGTGGCCCTCAACCGAGAAAAGTAGCGCAGCTGGTCACGGGACTGGAGTTGGTGTGGCTCCATATCCCTGTTGGTGCCTCCCAGAGCCTCACTTTCTTCCTGTACGTCTCAGAGCAGGTGGTTAATCAGGTTTTTGACTGGTGGACACATTAACGTAAGTGGACAGTGTAGCTGTCATACACTGCCACTTGCAGATAACCGCACGACAACATGCTAGAAGATAACCATCTGACTTTATTACTACTACTTACATTAGCACTCAGCTAAATACAGATGTACGACCGCTCCCATCACCAACTAACGGTTGAAGGAAGGGTACTGAAAATTACGTTCAGCATTTCCTACGCAGATTCCGCAAAAAGAAATTTTTGCACAATGTGATATACAAAACAGATCACTCTGATTTACTGAAACAACAAGACAGCTTTCATTAATATGGTATAAACAAAATCAGTCACGCCAGCAGCGTAATAATAAGATCATCATCTGTGTAATGGCTCGTACCCAATTAATCACACTCACGGCGTATAAATAAAAAAAAAATCGAGTTACGTTTCACTTAGAGAAAACATCCGACCTCCCACCCTGCATACACATAACTATTGCACTGTACCCACGTACCATCCGCATGCAATAGTACTGATCACCTGATACACTCAATGTACAACCTTCACTGTTCACTGAACACGATGTTGCATCACTCGACCAATCAAAGTGCTGCTGTCAGCCAATAAAGCACCAGTTAGTGCTCTTATTGTAATGCGGAAGCCACTGCCTGTGTCTCCACTGGTATCGCCATCCTGTCGTCTGGGAATAAACTCCGAGCACTTCACTGGGTTGTTTATGTCCGCACAGCAGTCATGCCCCGCACTGACCGCTAGTGAGATCCTGTAGGCAGTTTCTTGGTGTACTAGCTCGGAGAAGCTTACCATTCTTAGCTCTCCTCCAGCTCACGACCACTGTGAGAAACCACTGGACCCTATGAACGGACATTTTTACAGCACGCTTGGCGGTAGGAACATGCCCTGCTGCACTCAAGGTAACTCCGGGCAGCCCCATCCTTTGCGCCAGCAGACCACCGTGTCCAGCCGCTCGCAGTCCAAGGCCCGACTGCTCTCCGGCTGTCTGCTGGTCAGTCCACGACTCCGGCTTTAGTGCTGGTCAGCTCAGGACTTCGTAGTCTACGTCTCGCATTGCCACATCCAAGCTCGGATAGGCACCAGCAGCTCGACAAACACCACCGACAGATCATCCTATCAAAGCGCAAGACTTGCTACGAATTATCAAATGTGAAAGCGTTTTCTTCCATCTCTGTGTCCAGAATGACTTAACAAAAGTCTACATGCAATATTTATCAAAATCTTGAAGGGCTTATAGCAGATGCATTCCGTACCGTTTGGACCACGCACGCCGCTGCAAAACAAAGCGGACAGACACATGGCTAATTCTCGGCTGGCATGCTGAGTGTACTTGCATTGACAATGTGCAAAATTCTGGTGAAGTCGGTCTACGTCTCGAACAAACAAATATGAAAAACTAATGGCTTGAAAGTGCTGGTGCCATCGTCGAGCTGTTGGATGACGATGATGATGAATTTAGGGCGTTCAGCAGCATGGTCATCAGCGTCATTACTACCAACATACACACTCTTTGGTTTGAATAATCCCTCTTTTCACAAGCGAAATCACTGTGAGGATTCCCCAGGATCACATACTAGCAGATTCCTTCAGAATTTATGGCTGTATCAACACTAATTAATCATGATGAACATTGAATAAATTTTAGACTGCCAAGATCGTTAAAACCATTTATTGATGTAATTACCGGTTCCGGCAATTCCCTGTTGCTTTCTTCGGATCTATGATTACATCACTACACAATCTTCTCCTTCAATACGGTGAGCAGTGCTATACAATGTATGTCCATGTTGGTTTACCCGTATAGGACCATCTGCCTCACTGAAGGAGGAGATTTTGTGATGATGTTTACATAGATCCGAAGATGGCAAAAGAGAATTGCCGAAGCCGGTAATCTATATGAATAAATTGCTTTAGCGATCTTGGCAGCTGAATATTTATCCTGTGTTTATAAGACTGCACATCGCTCCCACGCTGACTATAGGTCATTCGTATGTTTTAAAATCCTCTAGCTGTTTGGGGAAAAGATCTTTATGAAAAGCTGCCTTTTGGTTGCTGGCTACTTAGAAAAAAGAGGCATCCGATCCATCCATTCAGATCTCACTGTCTTCTCTTCCTCAACATTTTGGGTAGGAGGTCTGACAAAATTTCAAAACGCCTTCTACACTGATTCTGTTGTCAGTGAGGTTGGCGCACAGGACTCTAGCTTAGCAGGGAGTTGCCCCTATGTCAACTTGTGAAATGCAATTCCGTACTATCGACAGAAATAACGCAGAACAGTTGTAACTAAATTGCAATAGGTAAAAAGAAAAACGCCATTTGTTACTGTTCTATCGCCATCAAGGCTCGACACATGTTGTACAATGAACGAACTCAACCGGCTGGCTCCCTGACGGGTATTATATGAACAGCCATCTTACAACCGACTATAAAGTAAACATTTAGCTTCTATGTGTACGTTATAATTCACCCAGGTTTGTGTCTTGAATCGTTAACAAGAAACTGATACGTCCATCGATACACATGGCTAGTGTTTGTACTGAAGTGGCGCTGAGTTACTGTTTGCAAAGAACGCTAAACAACAGATGGAACAAGGAGGCTCTGGTACTTGTGGTAAGGGGAGGCGTGTGTGCACGGAGAGAGGTGGTGGTGTGCTGGATGATAGCGGAATGGCTGTGCTGTCGCACACTAAGGTCCCTCCTGTGGTGTGTAGTATGTCCGTGTTATTGAGAAAGTCTGCTTCATTCCTGATGCTCGTCGACTGGCCTCCTATATGAATAGGGACTTACAAAATGATGAGTCTCCTTGTACCATGGTGTGTTTACGGTTCTTTGGTACTGCAACATCAGGTGGCTGCTTGTATTTGTGCTCTGTCACACTGAAGAGTACTAAGTCAGTCAAGGGCTCGTAGAATCCAGTGCGAACCTGTATTCCGGATGTCAGAAAGCTGTAAGAATTACGACGACCGCTGATTAGCACTTTGGTTCTTAGTAAATTTAACCTAGCAATCAAAAACTGTTTTCTTTAAATTGTGGTCACGCTATATTAAAAAGGCAATGTACTTGCTGTTAGTCAATTGAACTGTTCAGGGGCTCTCTCCCATGTAATAAATTAGTGTTTTCCCTTAAGTTGTGCTCATGTTAGTGAGTGTTTGCCGTTATTAAATTTAACTGAGCAGCAACTCTCATCCATGTACAAAATTGCTGCGAGCTGGTTTTCTATTGGCAACTTGCTCTGATAGAGTGTATTTGGTTGTGTCTTGTGGTTTCTCAGACAGCCATAAGTTTAAATCTGACTGGTTTTTTTTTTGTTTTAGAAAGGTTTTATTTGCCTCTCGATATGCGCCCTGCTCTGAGGCGCGACGGGCCGTACGTACAGGGAATGCCCAGTGGGAACGTAAGGTGGGGCCACCAGCGTCCCTGTTGTGCTTGTGCGTGGTCGTTGGTGGGCTGACATATTAGTATTATTTTCGTGTCTTCTCAAATTATTGGAGTGGATTCACTTTCTTAAAAGCTTCCTTGCCCATGAAACATTGATTGATTTGGCGTTGACGCTGTTTTTTCAAGAATTTTACAAATGGTTTTTGATTTTGGTGCTTTTGTCAGAGGGTTCTTAAAATATTTTAAGAGTCTGAAATTTTCTTAAAGGTGCATCTGTTTTAAAGGATTTCGAAAATTTCTTTGGGTTTTGGAATTTCTCTGAAATTTTTATAGCGAAGAGGTTCTTAAATATTTTTTTAAGATTTTGAAATTCCTGGAAATTGTATTTTATTTAAAAGTATTTTTAATTTAAAGGGTATTGAAACTTAGAGATTGCATTATGGGGTCTTAAATTGTTTTTAAAAATTGTATTGTTTTAAAAGTGGGAGATGTAAAACAGCTGATTGTTACTCACTTATTCCATGTATTTATATGGCATTTGCTAGTATTGCCAGATGTACTTATTACTGGTCTGTACAGGTTGGATATTGTGACAAATGAAAGATTGTAGATCGAGCAAACTACAGCAGAAGCTCCTCGGATTATCCAACCATGTGTGCAACCATCCGTCTGTGCTCCGCACCGAACAGTGTACCAGCGTTATCGACGTATTTTAGTCGACAAACATGCCACTCCGTCCGACGGATTTGCTAGACAAGTCCCAAGGCACCCGTCTGAGTCTGAACTTCCACGAGGAGATATAAAAGCTATGTTTTTGCCCCTTTCCCATCCCCGCCACCCTCCCACAATGTATGGCCCAGGATGTTATTGAGTCGTTAAAATGACATTGCAGGAGGAACTGGGTCGGTGCTTTGTTAGAGAACCCAGAAGAGGGTTATGATCTTTTTGAAGAAATGAGAAGACTCAACATAAAAGATGCAGTTTATGTCACCGCCGGCCGAAGTGGCCGTGCGGTTAAAGGCGCTGCAGTCTGGAACCGCAAGACCACTACGGTCGCAGGTTCGAATCCTGCCTCGGGCATGAATGTTTGTGATGTCCTTAGGTTAGTTAGGTTTAACTGGTTCTAAGTTCTAGGGGACTAATGACCTCAGCAGTTGAGTCCCATAGTGCTCAGAGCCATTTGAACCATTTTTGTCACCCTTAACAGTTTGGGAAGAACGTAAAAAAAACAGTTTGCAAAAATTATGAGAGAAGTTTTGTTGTAGCCAAAACCAAATGCAAGAACTCACAGAACCAATAAGTCAAACAATGCAGATTTACTCACTGATTTGCAGACTCTTCAGAATGATATTCAGCCTGCTGATACGGAGGAATGGCCAGCGGAAAGTGACAATGCTACTGTCACGAATGAAGAACTTAAAGATGGTCAGATCATAGATCTTTTTTTTCTACAGTACATTATTGAGCAAGAGGAGTCAGATGATGAAGAAAAGGAAGAAGCCGAAACGATCAGCCACTCTGTAGCAAAGGACGCGTTCGAGACTGCCGTCTAAGAGTATTTGGAACAATAGCCAACCACTGTAGTTACGGGCATAATGCGTACAAAGAAGTGGTGTGATACAGTCGCAAAGGCAAGGTTTAAGAAATTGAAACAAAAGACATTTTGCACTATTTTAAACAGTTTTGTCACTGTCTAAAATTTTCTGTTTTCCTTTCTCTTTGTTAGAAAATGTAATTTTTTAGTTAATTTTAATTTGCTACGTTGTTTTGAGTTCTGTAAATGACTTATTTGAGTCTCCTCTGATTTTGTTTCTGAGTCATCAGTCTTCCAACTGGTTTGATGCCGCCCACCACGAATTCCTCTCCTATGCGTCCTCTTCATTTCAGAGTAGCACTTGCAACCTACGTTGTCAAGTATTTGCTGTATTTATTCTAATCTCTGTCTTCCTCTACAGTTTTTATCCGCTGCAGCTCCCTCTAGTACCATGGAAATTATTCCCTGATGTCTTAACAGATGTCTTATTATCCTGTCCCTCCTTTTTTGTCAGTTTTTTCCATAGAGCACATTCCATTCCGATTCTGAACAGAACCGCCTCTTTCCTTACCTGTTCAGTACACCTAATTTTCAACATTCTCCTTTGATTATCCGGCGTTTTTAGCGTTCCGATCAACCTCTCGTCACAAAAGTGACGGTTAATCGAGATTCTGCTGCACTCTTTAAGGACACAACACGCTGCGGGTGGTCAAGTTGGGCAGCTCTTAGGCTGCTTATGCCGACTGCAGCTGACAGCTGCGATGTCAACACGCTGCGTCAGAAGAAAGCGACAGCGCGGCTAGGCCCTGCGATGCGCCGATGTTTTCCGGCATGCCGTCCTGCAGCCATTTGTTATCCGCAGCAGTCCGCGGACAGCGCAGGCGCGCAGGCAGCAATAACACGGCACAAAAACACAGCAGCCAGCTTCCACTGGCGGTGGGGTGGCGTCGGCTCTGCGGCCTGATTTCGGCGCGAGGAGGCCGGCCCGGCTGCCACACGACAAACAGCGATGCCCCCTGTTATTGCGCGGCCGCTGTTTGCAGACATAACAGCCGGCTGCGTGCCCCCCAGCCAGGGCGTGGCGAGGCGCGGCGTGGACAGGTACCCGCTGGACAACTCACATCTTAACAGCGGTCGCCATTTGCCCTCGTACCTGTGTAACAGTAACTGGTAATCCAGCGTAAGAGCATACTCGAGAGAAATTACTGCAGAGACAAAATTGTTCACCAGCTGTTCAATAGCGTCTGGGCGCTTCACACAACACCCGGTGAGTGACACTAGGCTACACACTCCTGGCTTAATCCTTAGATACTTATAAGCCGTGCACGGCCCTATCCCTACCGAGTTGAAGTTTGAAACCAAGATATAAGTAGCTATAAGTGGTCACCAGTTTTTAACTAATTAAGTAACATTAGGAAGGAATGATTACGAACAGAATCTGACCTGCCAGGGTAGCCGAGAGCGATAACGCGCTGTTGCCTGGACTGGGGTAGGCGCGCCGGCCCCGGTTAGAATCCGCCTGGCGGATTGACGACGAGGGCCGGCGTGCCGGCCAGCCTGGATGTGGTTTTTAGGCGGTTTTCCACATCCCACTTGGTGAATACCGCGCTGGTCCCCACGTTCCGCCTCAGTTACACAGTTCGCAGACGTCTGAACACATTCACACTATGTTATGGATTCCACCAGGCACAGACAGTTGGGGTACACTAATTCCGTCCCGGAGGGTACGTGGTGGCAGCAGGAAGGGCATCCAGCTACCACTTAACATTAACATGCCAAATCCGATTAACCATGGCCGACCCTGCGTAACTGCGGGGCAAGGCGCACGCGATAGAATAGATTACGAACAGAATATGGTTTGTTTATCTTTCTCTCTTGCTTCCAGCTCGTTGTCTAAGGTCTGGTTTATCACTTGATTAAAATGGACTTCTTCACATTTTTCGGTATTTATTATAAGACAACTTCTATGCCCAGGTGATACCAAACTACAAAAACCTTCAGAGCAATGCATAGTGTCTTCACAAGTGGAAAGCTAAACAAAAAACTTACTGGGATATTATCTTCACAGGTCATAAGCTGAAGGCAGGCTTTCTGATCTGGTGGCAACCACAATATTACATTTCCCTCGAGAATTTTCTCGAAACAGTAAATTGTTAAATTTATAATTGGCACAATAATTTTGACAAAAGCATTCATTTTTAAAAGATCTGAGAATGCGTTACGAGACTATAATGTTGCTTAGTCACATCTTTTTCAATCTTACAGAACAATATACTTGACTGTTTTGATAAATCAAAACGTATCAAAAATGTTTTTGAAAATTGTTCTTTGAAAAATGGAGAAAAGGAGGTTTGAGTTAAGGTATGTCAATGCTAATGAAATTAGCTTTTACCTCTGCAGAAATTTTGTATAGTTCTTACTTTGGAGAAATAGCAATTTCATCGTATTTCTTTAAATAAAATTTGATAACACTGGCTAAACTACTGCAATCGTCAAACATAACCACGTACTCAATAATAAAGTTTTAATGAGAAACGTCTTTAATAAAATTTCGACCGCTTTTTGAATATAATGACATAAAGAAAAATAAAGCGTTTTTGGATCATTAGTGTCTCCATTTACTTTAATTAGTTCGTTTATTTTAAAATAAATGCTGTAATAACTAATCTGTATTACCATATTTTAAATCACACATGTTGTGCTTGGCGTTAGCTCATATTAAGTTCTTTTAATAGTTACAAAATATTCTGAATGAAATAATTATTTATATGTGATCACGTGCACCGTATAATTCAGAGCTTTAATAAATCTTGGTATCGATTACTACAGTAATGGAAGTATACCCCTCAGCCAAATATGTTTCTAGCTTAACAATGAATGACTTGTTGCATTAGTATTGCACATGTTAACGTAAGTTCTCCGAAATTCTAAATATTAATGAGATGGTTATCTTTTTCATTTGTCCATGTGAAGGAAAACAAAAAAGTTTGAAACATGGCATCCACACTTCTTTCATTTTGCAAGCGATAGATCTCCAGCTCTTCTGTGAATTCCTGTATTTCTAGCGTTGTTACTCCTTTAGTTCACTTTTTCCTCAGGACTAGAACACAAAATACCGGTTTTTGGGAGGAAATATTAAGGTTCCTAATGCATCGCCAACACTATGTGTATGGTGTTTTATTATGTTTTTATAGTTTATTATCTCCAGTTCACTACAGATACTGAAGCAATATTCCGATAAAATGGGTAATCAATTTAATCCGTAATATGTATTGATAAAGCCTACACAAGGAAAATCGTTTACCACAAGAAATTTCCAATGGCTGTGTACATATTCATACAAGACACTGTCGTAAGATTTGCCACAAATGAAACTCTTATAAACAAGACCGTTCGTATCTGCTTGGTAATGATATCACTCCTTAGCTTGAGCCAGTACATTCACTATTTAATCTCGAAAAAGTGTTCGCAACTGTTTTCGTGTTTTAAAACAACTTTATCTGTGCAGTGAAATATTACATTCTTTTATATATCTTTCGACACAACTAAATGCTGCACATGTTTTCACTATAATAATAAAGAAAACTTACTCAAAATACTACAGTTAAGATAAATTGAACCGTATTCCAGAAGTCGTCTGTAAGTGGATGCAGCCACCAGTCAGCGGATGGATACGCTGGTTTCAAAGTAGTGACGTCACGTATGGTCTATGTTACATACTACATAGGCATAGGCGTCGCAGGGTGGTCAAGGGGGAAGGGGGGGGGGGCATTAGCCCCCTTCTGTAATCTGGCGTACAAGCATTTACATTATTACAGAATTCTCACACAGTTACAGAAATCATTGTGTGCATTCCACGAAGCCGTAGGTTTAGCGTTGCAAAACGCGGCTGGAGGTACTGTGGCTTTAGCAGTCACAATATTATGTAACTTTATCTGTTAAGCTGCACAGTAGAAATTTTGCCATTTCATTGCCACAGCGGTTGTTTCGACACTTAACTGCAATCACAGGTGACGCAGACCTTCACCGAACAGTGCCGACATAATCTCCGGGCCGTCCAACAATCTTACGCGCAGAGGACGTCGCAAATTGCCGACCACTCGAGTTCTCCCTTACCAGCGTAGTACACACGCCGACATCTATGCCCATTTACCAAAAAGGCACAGCTACTCTTCCCTCTTCACAGGTTAATCACGGATTTACGTGTAAACAAGACCTCTTTTAGCTTGTGAAGCTATAGTTTTAAACAGAAGAGCGATTTTGGTAGATCCTGAAGAACATTTTATGGAGTAGGTATGGCCATTTTTGCTTTGTGAACCCAACTGCATTAGTCAGAAAATGTCATTTTCTGTCCCAGCAAAGAGAAGAAACTTATGAAATATTGAGACTTTTCTCGAATTCTGACTGGAGTGCAACACAAAAAAACAAGCATTCACAGAGTTACGAATTTTGCAAGCCACTTGGCATCGCTTCATAGTAAGGACTTAGACTAGGAAGAAGAGAATCGTAGCGTTTTAGTCCTATACTGTCAGTTATATAGCCCAATTTGTGGGTTATGTTTGTAGTTATGTATTCATCTATGTAACTGTTCGCCAGTCCAGGGCTAAAATTCACGCAACAATCTCTAAATATCTTTTAAGAATTATTTTTAGTGTCAGGAACAATGGTATCACCACTTTAGTTTCCTACTAGGTGTATACAGCAAAATGTCAGTATCACTCACACGTACAGACCTGTAGAACAAATGGCAGTACCGGATGGCTAGAAAATGAGTCCAAAACACAGCAAGGTCTTCGTAAACATACAGCATCGGTCCAGAATGAAATACCAAAAAGAGAGAAAACTGTAAACAGGCACTAGTCGAGCTCTGTATCAAATGGCGCGGGCTGAAGGCTTTGAGAGAGAACAAGCAAGTGGAAGTACGTCACATCTAGCGCGTATGTAAGCGTGTAACTCCACCAGATCGCGCGCTCGTTGTATCCACTGCATTGCGCCGCCTGCAGAACCGCTTGAAGCTGGTTTTACTTGCTGGTGGTGGTATCGTAGACTGCGTATCGATACTAAGTCTGGCGGTGAATCTGAATTATTGTTGAACATAGTAGTACCCTCAATTACTGCTATTTAAGTCTACTTTTAATCATCAGCAGCAGCAGCTTCAGTCATTTGTCATCCATTGTTAAATAGAGGCATCATCTAAACTGATCCATGCTGCTGCTGCTGTATGTTTTCTGTTAGCCACCCATCTCCCATCGTCGCGGTCTTTTGTTATTTCTTGGAATCTGGCAAGGAACATCTGTGGTCCAACTCCTATCCATCAACCTGGATACTTGTCCCCCACTCCTCCATTTTATTTTGATTACGGTAATAATAACGCCGTCCACTCCAGTCTGTTCCCTGATCCGTTTGTTTGGTTTGCTTTCTTGCTTAGCAGCTCACAACATGCTCCTCTCCATTGGTCTTAAAGCAGTCCTTAGATCCTGAATGGTTTTCGCATTGGAAGTCCATGTTTCATTGCTTTGAATCAAATCTAAAGACACAATAGATTGTAGCGTTTTTTAGTTTACTGAGAGCACGTCAGACCATTTTTACTATTCTGTTTATTTTTTTTACTGTCAAGAGAGTTATCGTAGACTGACTCGTCACCAGCAATAAATTCTACGAGCATTATTTGAAAAACTGACTATTACATGACCGGGTTCGCAGACTAGTCTGTGATTATATATTTCGCATACAGCTTGAAACGTGCAGCAATGGCTCCTGAGTATCTGATGATGGATAGATTCCTTGACGCTTGACATAAGCAATAAAGTCATTACTGACCTGATGTCTGACTTTTGTCGTTACAATCCAGTCGGCCTGAATGCAGATTTTATTATTTTCAAGCGTGACTTCGGATAACAAACGACAAAATAAATATTTTTTCATTCAATATAATTACAAAGTACCAATTTCTGGATTTTTCTCTTTACTTGTACTGTGAAACCTTGTTTCGTACCAAATTTCATGATCCTAGATCACCGAGATGTACGCTATAGTTCTGATGAATGAGCTTGCGAGTGTCCAAGTATGTGACATAAATAGCCGTATCTTTTGACTGCATTGACTTAGAAGCTTCAATTTTTTAAACAGCTAAGTGACCAAGGCCTTAGTATCTGGCATAAATTTGAACTTGATACGTCTGCCCGTTCGTAAGAAAAAGAGGTCTTAACAGATGGACGAACGGACAGAGTCAGATAAGAAACCTTCGCTGTTTAGTCCCCCTTAAACATCCCAACAACCACCATCAGATAAGAAACGACGAAAAAAAATTTTATCATGTGATATAATCGCAGTTGTACAGTTATCAGATTTTTTCTTATGGTTAGACTATGAAACTGTACTTTTTGCCAAATTTCATCATTCTAGCCCAACGGGAAATACCCTACAAAAAAATGTTTCAAATGGCCCTGAGCACTATGGGACTCACCTGCTGAGGTCATTAGTCCCCTATAACTTAGAACTAGTTAAACCTAACTAACCTAAGGACATCATAAACATCCATGCCCGAGGCAGGATTCGAACCTGCGACCGTAGCGGTCTTGCGGTTCAAGACTGCAGCGCCTTTAACCGCGCGGCCACTTCGGCCGGCGAAATACCCTACAGGTTCGATGGGCGAGTTTACAAGTATCAAAATTTGTGAGATAAAAAGCTGTATCTTTTGATTACATTGTCTTATAAGCTTCAATTTTTTACACCGCCAAGGGGCCGTAGACGTTAATAGGTGACATTTCTTTCAAAGTGATACGCCTACCTGACCTGAGAAAAAGGTGTTTTGGACTGACCGACGGAAAATCCAATAATAAATTACATATTTTTTTCGTGTTATGTAATTACTAATTTAGATTTTTTGGATTTTTTTCCTTTGGTTGTACTTCTAAATCTTGTTTCATACCAAATTTATTGATTCTAGTCTAACGGGAGGTACCGCAGAAGTTTTGATGAGTGTGTTTGCAAGCATTAAAATATTTGACATAAATCACCGTATCTTTTCATTGCATTGACTTAGAAGCTTGAGTCTTTTACACAGCCAAGAGACCGTAGACCTCAGTATGTGAAATAAACTTCAACATGATACGCCTACCCACCCCTGAGAAAAAGGACAGGCGGGAAACAAAGCGATCCTACAAGGATTCCTTTTTTACAGATTGAGAGGCGGAATCATAAAAATCAGCCTCTATGTATGCCAGAGACGGCATATAGTACCAGTCATAGCGCGACTTACCAATGTTGTTAAATAGTGATATCTGTTGATCAATACTAAAAATTGATTCTCTATGGACAGTACAAGGTATCCGATAAGTCGCATTCAAAATATCTTTAGTGAAACCCACACTATAGTTTCCAAATATCTGGATAATACATATCGCCATAGTACGCTGGTGAATACGCAGTGTCGTTCAGTTCATCGATTGCCGAACTGAATTTTTCTTATTTCTACAGCAGTGTTCTACGATGCAAACGACTGTACTGTTTAAAGATCGAAATTCAACTTAAAATTGCTGTATTTTATGTCGTTATTGACTAGTTATTGTGTTGAAATGTAGTTAGATCTTTATAAATTCCGGTATTACTTGGCACTATGCTTGTTTCTGTTTCTGATGGCCAATAAGCAAGGTATTTGCTGGCTGAATCTGCTCTTTTGTGAACTGATTGGGGAAGTTTTTACTGCAATGGGGGCATATTTCGTACTATGGATTCTGTTGTCTGGGTTTCTCCTAAATAGGTCCTAGTTCCCCTACGAATGACAACAGGTATTTGACCGTGTGTGGCCAAAGACCCTGGCGTTATGCTTTCCCTAATTAGTTCAACTAAATCCCCGTTCTCAGTCCATTTCAGTCGCAAGCCATGCCTTGTGAAGACCCACCTGGCAATAACCCCAACTGGTACCAATGAAACATGCAAACAGTCAGCCTCAGAAGATTCAGTCTCGTCCCAGCATTAATACGCTATATAGCAATACTGAAGCTTGGTCAGTCTTGGTGCCAGAACATCTCAGTGAAGCTCACGCTGGTGCACGTGTCTGGGAAACTGTCACTTTCAGGTCTGCACACGTATCATGTGGTCAGCCTCTATCTAAATGGTTTCCTGCCAGTCTACTATTACTGCCTCAGCTTCGTTCAGATCCCTAGATAACGACCGTAAGCCCTCTGTCACTTGACTCCGTTCCGCACTGGGTTTAAAAATGCTAGCAACTGATATCCTGGACCTAGCATTTCCTACAACTGAGGGCCTACATCTCGCCCATAGTGACTTCCTAGCAGTCATAGTTCCTTTTCCCTAATGCAGACTCCCTCATCACTGCTGGAGACTGCTGCGAGATTTCCTACACTCACTTCTGAGGAAGCTCTCCACTTAACTTTGATAGCTGCAGAAGCCTGTCGTCCGTGCGCACAGCGCAATTCTCAGGCCTTGTCTTCTTTCTTCTCTTCTTTCTGCCCGCTGCCAGTTCCTTGTCCAGTCTTTCTAACCCTAAGCAGTTCTTTCCTCGCTTCCTTGCAACAGCCACTGTCTTACAGTGACATACTATTCCCATGTACATTCAGTTCTTATCTATGAGATATTTTTTTGGGAAGCGAAAGCACAAAAAATGGATATATTTAGCAGATCAAAGGAAAGAACTTTAAGAATAAATACTTGTTTGGCTCATTCTAGAGAAACTTGATATCCTTACTGCCTCAACCAATCTGTTTACCAAGAAAAAACAGACACTCAAAACCTCCGTTTCTACCATGGAATAAAATTGTATAATTAGTTGCCTAAGGAGATAAAAAAAATGTTACTAATAAACATGTTTAAAAAGGCAGCTATTACTAACTCCATAAATTATGCATACCACAAAATAAAGATTAGTTAGAATTAGTTAATTATGGCCTTGCTCTTTAGGAACCATGACAGTATGGAATAATTTTTTATATTTTTCTGCTAGCAGACACAGTTATTTACTTTATGTGTTCAAAAATGGTTCAAATGGCTCTGAGCACTATGGGACTTAACATCTGTGGTCATCAGTCCCCTAGAACTTAGAACTACTAACTAACCTAAGGACATCACACACCTCCATGCCCGAGGCAGGATTCGAACCTGCGACCGTAGCAGTCGCGCGGTACCGGACTGAGCGCCTAGAACCGCTAGACCACCGCGGCCGGCACTTTATGTGTAACTTGGCATATTGCAATACGTTTCAAGCAGTTTTCCTCATCACCTGGCGTTCATATACAAAGACAAAATGTTACTTAAAGATCATCGCCATCAGTGTTCTGGTACCCAAGGGCAGGTTTTCACGTGGTGAGTCTCCATGCTCTCTTGTCCTCTGCCATCCTCTTCAGGGCCGCGTAATTTCCCTTTGCGTCGTCTGTCATCTTGTATTTCCTCCTTCCTTTTAATCTCCTCCCTCAAACTAGACCTTCCAATGCGTCTGTTGGCAGAAACTCCCATCTCATCGAATGTGCCATCCAGTTTTTCTTCCTTTCTCTTATAACTTGCTCTCACCAACACTTTGCAGCACTCTTTCGTTACTTACTCTTCCCATTCAGCTGATCCTCTCCATTCTCCTTCGAATCCACATCTCAAATGTTTTAGCCTATTCTCATCCTTTCGTTTCAGTGTCCATGTTTCTGCCCCATAGATTGTCACACTCCACACTTGCCAAGTATTTCCCTCAGACCTTGGTCTAGTTTGTCACGTAATAATCTCCCTGTCTAGTGTGTCACGTAATAATCTCCTTTTTATTACATGCCTTCTTCGCGATGGCAATTTGAGTTTTCACCTCTTGACGGCATCTCAAGTCCTCAGTAATCGTATTTCCAAGATATTTAAATGCTCTAGCTTGACTAATAACAATTTATCCTATCTTAATATGTGCCGATCTCCTCCCTTTGCCGATCACCATATTCTTTGTTTTTACATACTGATTCTCGCTCCTTACCCACACAAGCATCATTCAGATCTTTTAGCATTTTATTCACAGTTCGTTCAATGCCTGCCACTAATACCTTGTTTTCAGGAGTTCGTGTACGTTCTATTCTTTCCACAGATATAGACTCCGCTTTTTCTATCTGAGCCTTTCGTAATAATCTCTTCCAGGTATAAGATCAACAATAAAAGCGAGAGACCCCTTCCTTCAGACATTTCCAGTTCTTACTGTTACTTCCTGTCATGAATGTAGGTTCTGTACCAATCGTCTCTCCTTCCAATTTTTTTCATATAATTATGAACTTTCCGTACCACCACTGATTATCTGTTCTCCTTCTGTAGTCTTGGAAATTGTCATACTATACATCGGTTATAAAATATAAGTCCTGTCGTAAAAATGGATTACGTCGCAAGTAAATGTGATGAATAGTGACAGCAGGCGAGATGCCGCATAGACCTCTCACAGAAATGAAAATATCAAATAAGCGGGCGAACTATGTTCCAACAAAGAAATTCAAGAGTTAAAAATTTCCAAAACGCAAGACTCATAACATGTGATACTTGTGTTGAACGGAGATACGTAAGATTGGAGTTTCCTTCCTTACACCACGCTGTTGAAAACGGACCTTACACCAGGACACATACCCAAATTTAAACACAATGAACAGACACGTCAATGACCGAATGGACAGTTCGTAAAATGGTTCAAATGGCTCTGAGCACTATGGGACTTAACATCTTAGGTCATGAGTCCCCTAGAACTTAGAACTACTTAAACCTAACTAACCTAAGGACATCACACGCATCCATGCCCGCGGCAGGATTCGAACCTGCGACCATAGCAGTCCCGCGGTTCCGGACTGCAGCGCCTAGAACCGCATGGACAGTTCGTAATTTTGTGAGGAAAAAATTATAGGTTCAAGGGAGAATTGAACATGGATTTTCCCTTGCGTAACCCAACAGCATGGCCACAGAACCACGACGCCGTAGCAATTTGAGCTCGCTTGATGTTGCACATCTTGAGCTTGGGCCGTTCACTGTTTCGATCTTGCTTCTTTTATTGCAGTCAGAACAGCTTCTTCCTGTTTCCACCCTTGATCTATGTTCAGTTTCTGACGGGCTGTCCGCTGGGCCATTTTACCACTAAATATGAGAGGTGTGCGATGCAGAGTTTCCCCTTATCAGCAAGGGCGCGGCAGATCACCTGTCCTATGCTAGCAGAGACGTAGTGATGTACTATATGTGTTTGTGTATCTGAGCTATCTATTACCTTCGTATTACGATGATAAATGCTATATTATTGTAAGATGGTCTGTGGATAAATAAGTTGATAAAGAAATGTTTGAATAATATTTGCACCATTTCACTATACAAACTTCTTTACTTTACTTTACCATCATAATTTCGGCCTTAAGTCGTTATAAACTACAACATTTTAGTGCCCGTTTTGCTGGCCCTGTGGTAGACTTCGCCTTTAGCTGGGTGTAATTTGGAACAGTTTTGTCGGTCCCGCACTTTTTGTTGAATCTCATACATTCGTCAGTTTTTACAAGTCTGATCTTCGTACGTTGAAATTGAAGAACATTCCGAAATACCTGACTAGGCGGAAACATCATTCGAACATCATTACATGACTGTGACCCAAAAATATGAAAATATTAATCAGTTATAAGAGTCGAGGGACATGAAAGGGAAGCAGTGGTTGGGAAGGGAGTGAGACAGGGTTGTAGCCTATCCCCGATGTTATTCAATCCGTATATTGAGCAAGCAATAAAGGAAACAAAAGGAAAGTTTGGAGTAGGTATTAAAATCCATGGAGAAGAAATAAAAACTTTGAGGTTCGCCGATGACATTGTAATTCTGTCAGAGACAGCAAAGGACTTAGAAGAGCAGTTGAACGGAATGGACAGTGTCTTGAAAGGAGGGTATAAGATGAACATCACAAAAGCAAAAGAAGGATAATGGAATGTAGTCTAATTAAGTCGGGTGATGCTGCGGGAATTAGATTAGGAAATGAGACACTTAAAGTAGTAAAGGAGTTTTGCTATTTGGGGAGCAAAATAACTGATGATGGTCGAAGTAGAGAGGATATAAAACGTAGACTGGCAATGGCAAGGAAAGCGTTTCTGAAGAAGAGAAATTTGTTAACATCGAGTATTGATTTAAGTGTCAGGAAGTCGTTTCTCAAAGTATTTGTATGGAGTGTAGCCATGTATGGAAGTGAAACATGGACGATAAATAGTTTAGACAGGAAGAGAATAGAAGCTTTCGGAATGTGGCGCTACAGAAGAATGCTGAAGATTAGATGGGTAGATCACATAACTAATGACGAGGTATTGAATAGAATTGGGGAGAAGAGGAGTTTGTGGCACAACTTGACTAGAAGAAGGGATCGGTTGGTAGGACATGTTCTGAGGCATCAAGGGATCACCAATTTAGTACTGGAGGGCAGGATGGAGGGTAAAAATCGTAGAGGGAGACCAAGAGATGAATACACTAAGCAGATTCAGAAGGATGTAGGCTGCAATAGGTACTGGGAGATGAAGAGGCTTGCACAGGATAGAGTAGCATGGAGAGCTGCATAAAACCAGTCCCAGGACTGAAGACCACAACAACAACAACATAATGAATAAATGTTTCCCGCGCCCAAAATGCGAGTGAAACAGGACTGAATATCGGCAGTACTGGTACGATGCAGCCTCCGCCATGCAATGCACAGTGGTTCGCAGTGTGTACACCAGATATAGAACGCACTTCTGTTTTCTTTTTCCTTTTTCTTTTCTTCAGATAAAGCATCTAACAGAGACGCCGGCTAACTTTGGCAGGGAATAGTTCACCGATTATCCTTGGATTTCATGTAAGGCGAGACGATTCGGGTAAAATGAAGCAGTTACCCGGCGCGGCGGCAGATTCCCGAGGAATGCGGCGGCAGAGCAGAGCAGGGCAGAGAGAGAGTAGAGCTGCTGCCGGCGGCTTTTTGCCAGCAGAGGGCGCGGCGCCGCGCGGTGCCAAAGTTTGTGCCGCATTCCTGCGCGCCGCCGCAACTTGCTCTCACCGCGGAGTTCATTAAGCCTTCATCAGGCGCCACGCTGTCCGGTCAACAGCAACGCCGCTCGTCCATCAGCCGCTTAAAGCCATTCTGCGCCAACCACTGCCCTTTTACACAGCGAGATTTCCAGGACTGCTACCTCTGGGGTTCAAATGAATTATTCCTGATGTTCTGCCACGACAATTTATGCGTAAAATAATTTGCCAGTTTCAGTTCATTGTACGACGAAAACACACCGGGCTCGTTCACTTTAAAATATTATTCACACCATCCATTGAAGGTTCGTGTAATATACCGAAAAAAAAGGTTATAAGCAAATGATGGTATGCGAATTACTGCGGCACCTAGAAATAAACCTTGTACTCTTATATAGCATTCGAGAGTCTTTTATTAACCCATTGGCTCACTAATATTTTTCACTTTTGTCGATCCTAAACTTAATGTTTAAATTTAACCGCATTTAATTTAGCACAATTTCTCTGAAACACATTTCTCAAAATTATATAATTTTGTTCATAGGATTTCTTTATAATTCTATTCTTACGATTTATTCGAGTGATGGGAAGTGAAGATAAAATTGTTTTAGATGTTTTGTGTGTGCGATATACCCCAAAAAATACAGACGTGTGCAACGTCGCTAGACATTTCTCGATCTCATGCCGTGGATCACTTTACTGTTTCCTTGCTTTGCACGCTACACGGTTTCTGGAGGGTGTTTTATTGACCGGACTGGGGAAGATAAATATAACAAAATCTGAAAACGATTGCTTATAACTCGCAAAATATCGAAAGAAATCAAATGTATTTTACACCACTAAATAGATCAACTTCTCAGATTTCCAATGGTATATAACATATAAAACCGTCTATTAATAGAGAAGAAGAAACATCAAGAAGAAGCTATAGCTGCTCGGCCGGCAATGTATTAACAGACTAGTGAATTAAGTCATCAGTCATCATCAGAATGGGAAGAAATTACATGTGGTGTCCCACAAGGATCCATCTTAGGGACATTGCTTTTTCTTGTGTACATTAATGATCTCTCATCAGTTACACTGCCAGAAGCAGAGTTCGTTTTGTTTGCAGATGACACAAGTATTGCAATAAATAATATGTCGAGTGTAGTTCTAGAAAGGTGTGCTAATGATATTTTCATGGACATTAATAAATGGTTTAAAGCCAACTCACTGACATTAAACTTCGAAAATACTCGCTATATGCAATTCAGAACCTGTATGAGGTTTCCACCCAGCATATGCATAAAGTATGAAGAAGAGCAGATAGAAGAGGTTGACAGTCTTAAATTCCTGGGATTACAACTTGATAATAAATTCAGTTGGGAGGAGCACACCACAGAACTGCAGAAACGCCTTAACAAATCTGTATTTGCAATTCGAGTGTTAGCAGACATAGGCAACATAAAAATGAAAAAGCTTGCATACTTTGCCTGCTTTCATTCCATAATGTCATATGGTATAATATTTTGAGGTAACTCTTGAAGTCAAACTAAAGTTTTCAGAGTCCAAAAGCGTGTAATACGTATTATTTGGCGAGTAAATTCACGGACGTCCTGTAGAAACCTCCTCAAAGAACTGGGTATACTAACTACTGCCTCTCAGTATATTTACTCCTTAATGAAATTTGTCTTAAATAATGTATCTCTTTTTCCAACAAACAGCTCAGTTCACACATACAATACCAGGAACAAAAATAATCTGCACAAGGACTTAAAAGCACTTACTTTAGTTCAAAAAGGGGTCCACTACTCAGGAACACTCATCTTCAATGATTTGCCAGCAAACATAAAAAATTTAGTTACAAATAAAGATCAGTTTAAAAGAAGCCTGAAAGACTTACTAGTGGCCAACTCCTTCTACTCCATTGACGAATTTTTTAATGGAAACAAATGATGTATTGTATATATTCATATTATTAGTATTGTTATTTCAGCTTTGAAAAAAAATGACATATTCCACATCCACGAGGATCTCCTCAGCAAGGATCTACGGAACGAGAAACTAATCTAATCTAATCTAACTTGAACCTTGTGGTCGCCTGTGAGCCGGCTGTATACAGATGTCCCAAAGAATTATGGCCACCTGCTTAAAAACTTGTTTGTCCGTCTTTGGAACGAAATACCTCACTGATTCTGCGTATCTGGACACCGACAATTTGTTGATATGTTTGAGGAGGAATGTAGCATTAGATGTATTCCCACAGGTCATTTAATTCGCGCAAAAGAGCTGCTGATTGAGCACGCGGAGACTACGCCCGATAGCGACCCAGATGGGTCCCATAGGATTTACATCAAACGGATTTGGTGGCCTACACATTAACGTGAGTTGTGTACTGTAGGACGGCTCGGGCTCCAAGACACGGACAATTATATAGCTGAAAGGTGATAGTGGCGTCGGGGAAGATATCAAGCATGAAGGGATGCATGTGGTTCGCTGTTGTCGTCGTGTCGTTGATTACTACCAAAAGCTCCATGCAAGCGCAGAGGAATGTCTCCGATACTATAGTACTGCTCCCACCAGCCCGCAACTGTGGCGATCTGCACGCTTCGCGCAGTAGTATTGCCGCGCGGGATTAGCCGAGCGGTCTAGGGTGGTGCAGTCATGGACTGTGCGGCTGGTCCCGGTGGCGGTTCGAGTCCTCCCTCGGGCATGGGTGTGTGTGTTTGTCCTTAGGATGATTTAGGTTAGGTAGTGTGTAAGCTTAGGGACTGATGACCTTAGCAGTTAAGTCCCATAAGATTTCACACACATTTGAACATTTGATGTAGTTGGTCACCATGTAAACACGTAGGGGGAGTCTGTTGCGGAGCTCTAAGTTCAACAATGTGTGATGAATCGTTTGTTCCGAAACACATGTTGCGTGCACAAGCATTATGCTCTTTCGGCAGAGATGCCACACCACCATTTTTTCTATTTCACAGAACAGACAGGGCTCCGAATCCTAAGTTCTGTGAAGAGTCGTGGACGTTCAACCACTTAGCGCTTAGTGGTAGTTTCACTGTCCTACCTCCTTCCGTAGATGCTCAGGAATGTAGCACATGAACATTCGAGCAGCTTCACCGTTTTCGGGATACGGGATCTGTGTAATAATTACCTGCCCTTTGTCGAAGTCGCTTATCTTAGTGGATTGCAGCCCATACTCTTGCAATTCGTCGCTTGCTTTAATCAAAAACATATGCCTGAGAAAAGTATTACCTTTTCAATAACCTTCAAATCGCGAGCAGCACCCTTAATTTTTATACATAAATTAGCGAATTTATTCGTGGTACTTCCGTTGTCTATGCCAGAGGTCACTTTCAGAACTCGAATTAATAATTAAATTCGCTAATTTAATAAGATTGAACCTTAAATTACTGGTGCACCCATGTACCACCGCAACAAAATAAAAACAGCCAATAGTAGAGGGAGTATGAGAACAGTGGCGTATTTAAGTTACCAAAAAATGACATGTTTTATTAACCTTTTGCAATTAAAACTAGCTGATAAATCTTACACAAAAATGACAAACACAGATCAGAAAAGAAATGGTGTTTGATTGGCAAAGCACACGTTGGGGCGGAAACTATACAAATTCTCCCCTGAAATACCTTTTACAACGCAATCTGACCTCTCTCCTTCCCTCGGTATCCATCTAAATCAATAATCCCTGAAAGTAGTCCATGCCTTCCTACACTCCGCTTACTGGAGTAAGGTCTTTTCATTCAGGTCGCCTTGGATACGAAGTCTGTGGAAGTCAGTTTAGTGTGCGGTGGCATACGCTTGACCCGCAGTGTGTGGAAGGTGTCAATCAGGCCTTAGGCTGTTCCATGATGATGTGGGGGTGTTTCCCATATCACGACGTCAGCCCAACTCTTTCACGTTACCTCGGACATGAAGCAGGATGCACAGTGGCCATGTATTGCCTTTCCTGTTACATCTTCATGGTACACATTCCCGTCTTCCAACTGACGTATTCGTGGTGCTACTAGGGAATATTCCAGGTTTGATGAACACTCTGACACTTTATCGCACCTCGACTGGCCCACTGAGTCACTCCATCTTAATCCTATGGAAAGAGTCGGACTAATTGGAACAGTAGATGGAAAGGAGTAAATAAATTCGCTACAATCTGGTGGCTCTACGGTCTCGAGAAACTTGTGGATTCCCATTTGAGAGCATTATCAAGGACCGAGGCGGTGGTAAACGATATCAGCGCAACGTGTTCTGAGTTTGATTAAATTTGTGTCCGGTAGGCTTATTATCTAGTGCATAGGTTGCTGAGCTTTAGCATGGGGTTCCTGTGTATTATATCTTAGGTTTTGCTGTGCGTGAGGTTTCCCGCTGAGTGTTTCTTATAGCTTGTGATTAAGTATGCACAGTCAGTTTGCAGTCTGTGCCGCTAAGTAGAAAGGTATGATCTCTAAGCCCGTATGCGTGGCTGCACTTGATTCTGTTGTGATGTTTCCTGGATGATCCTATGTCCTTAAGTTTACTCGTTGTTCTAAAATGCTTACATAACTTCATGAATTTTTGTGTACAACAACACAAACAGTAAGTGCTTCACATAATAGATCTATCCCTCTGCGACGGAGTAAACTTTAACTACACTGAGATGACAAACGTCATGGGATACCTCCTAATATAATTTCTGCGTAGTGCAGCAGCTCACATTTCATGGACTCAACAAAGCGTCGGAAGTCCGCTGCAGAAATATTGGCTTACGCTGCCTCTATAAAGGCCAATAATTGCGAAACTATTATGGGTGAAGGATTTTGTACGCGAACTGACCTCTCGACTGAGTCCCAGAAATGTTCGCTAGAGTTCATGGCGGATGATGTAGGTGGCTAAATCATTCGCTGGAATTTCCAGAATGTTCTTCAAACCAGTCGTCAAGAATTGTGGCCGGGTGACATGAGGCATCGTTATTTACAAAAATTCAATCGTTACTTGAGAATGTGAACTCCATGAATACCTGAAACATAACCATTTCCAGCCAATGATTGGTTCAGTTGGTCCAAAGGACCCATTGCACTCCATGTAAACACAGCCCACGCCAGTGTGGAGCTTGCACAGTGCCTTGTTGACGGGTCTATGACTCCGTGGGGTCTGCACAGCACACGCACCCTGCCATCAGCTCTCACCATCTGAAATCGTGACTCATCAGGCCAGGCCACGTTTCCCAGTAGTCTGTGTTCTAATCGATATTGTCACGAGTCCAGAAGAGACGCTGCAGGCGATGTCGTGCTGTTAGAAAATGCACTAGCGTCGGGAGTCTGCTGCCATAGGCCACTAACGCCAGATTTCGCCGCACTGTCCTAAAAGATACGTTCGTGGTAGGTCCCACACTGATTTCCGCGGTTATTTCATGCAGTGTTGCTTCTCTGTTGACACTGCCAACTCTACTCATACGCCTCTGCTCTCGATCGTTAAGTGAAAGTCCGTCGGCCACTGTGTTGTACGTCGTGAGAGATAATGTCTGAAACATGGTATTCTCAGCACACCGTTGACAGTGAGTCTCGGAATGTAGAATTCGCTAACGATTTCCGAAATGGAATGTCCCATGCTTCTAGCTGTAATTACTATTCCGAATTCAAAGTCTATATTTCCCGTCTTGCGCACATAATCGAGACGGAAATCGTGTCTTGAATCACCTGAGTGTAACAAATTATAGCTTCGCCGTTGCTCTGTTTTATACCTTATGTACGCGATACTACCGCCATCTGTACGTGTGTATCCCACGCCCTTTGTCACCTTAGTGTAAACTTACTAGCATTTTATGTACGGGAATGAGACTCCAATACGAGGCTTTGGCTGAGCTCTATTGTGATCCCGCACAAGCCAGCCCAGTGTGTACATCTGCAAGTACCTCCCACACTGCCTCTAAATCTTCCACTCCAACTCAAGTCAGTAATAAAATATACATATCTGCTGTAACGCTTCTACTTTACAAGGCACCGTATGGTGTGCTGTGGTTAGTACACAGGGCACAAGTATAGTTTCACACTACTCCTAACGTCTCCTCCGATGGTGCACTGGGAACTGTATATCTTGATATAAACTTAGGCCTAATTTTTTCTACCTCTGCTGTCATGATAATGACGCGAGAAGTGTGTAGGAGGAAATTATTATTTTTATTCGTCTTTAATTACTCACACAGGAAAAGGAACGAGGCATTATTTCTACCAAGACAGCGTATTAGAAGGGAATAGTGTATACCTACGGGCTCTTTTTAGCTACAAGCAAATTTCCAAGCGGGCCTACCAAAAAACAAAACTGCACATACACACGGGTACTACGAAATTAACGAAGGATCATAGTTGTCGGCTGTTTAGAAATTAAAAGAAACTTACATAGTTCTATTAGATCATGCCCAAGCAGCAGTTACCACCGTAAACAATGGTACGAGCATATGGAATAAGTTCTCAGATATGTGAGTTGCTCGAAGACTTCTTACGCAACAGAGCGCACTTTGTTGTCCTCGACGGCGAGTGTTCATCAGAGACAAGAGTATCATTAGGAGTGCTCCAGGGAAATGTGGTAGGCCAGCTGTTGTTCTCTGTATGCATGAATGATTTGGCGGATAGAATGGGCAGAAATCTGCGGTTATTTGCTGATGTGGTCTACGTTAAGGTGCTGAAATTCAGTGACTGCAGGAAGATACAAGACAACTTAGACAAAATTTCAAATTAGCGTGATAAATGGCAGCTAGCTCTAAATATGGAAAAATTTAAATTAATGCGAATGAGTAGGAAGAATGAACCTGTGATGTTCGGATACAGTACTAGTGGTGTACTGCTTGATACGTTCAAGTCGTTTAAATATTTGGGCGTAACGTGCAAAGCGATATGAGATGGAATGAGCAAGTGAGAACTGTGGTAGGACAGGCGAAAGGTCGACTTCGGTTTATTGGAAGAATTTTATGAAGGAGTTGTTCACCCGTAAAGGAAGCCGCACGTAGGACGCTGATGCCACCTATTCTTGAGTACTGCTCGAATGTTTGGGATCCGTACCAGATTGGATTGAAGGTAGACGTCGAAGCAATTCAGAGGCGGGCTGCTAGTTTTGTTACGGGTGGGTTCGAGCAAAATGCATCGGGACCTCAAATGGGAATCCCTGGAGGGAAGGTAACGTTCTTTTCGAGGAACACTTTCAAGAAAATTTAGTATCGATATTTGAAGCTGACTGCCGAACTATTCTATTGCTGTCAACATTCATTGAGCGTAAGCATCACGAAGATAAGACACGAGAAATTAGGGCTCATACGGATGCACATAGACAGTCGTTTTCCCTCTCTCTATTTGAAAGTGGAACAGGAAAGGAAATGACTAATAGTATTGCAGGGTACCTTCCACCACGCGCCGTGCTGTGGCTTGCGGAGTATGTATGTAGATGTAGAAAAATGACGTGGTATTATTGGTCAAGAGACATCGGTGGCCAACGGCCTTGCCACGATGGTTACACCGCTTCCCGTCAGATCATCGGGCTTGGATGGGTGACCGTTCGAGTCTGGAAAGCACTGTTGACAAGCGAGGTGCACTCATCTCAGCCCTTGTAAGGCCAATTGAGGAGCTTCTTGATTGAAAGGAGCGGCTCCTGTCATGAAAACCGACAACGGGTGCGAAAGCGGTGTGCTGGCCACATGACCCTCCATATCCGCCTCCGAAGCCATCTTTTGACTGAAGACGATACGGCCGTCGGTCGGTACTGGTGGGCCTTCTGAGGCCTGATCGGCACCGTCTGGGCTAGTTCGGTCGTCTAGTGCAAGTGTTTCTGTTTGACGTCACATCGGCGCCTCGTGGGACCGTGATGATTTGAAACGTTGAGACCAACACAGATAACCATCCCCCGAGGAGATAAAGACGCTAACCCGGCCGGGAATCGAACCTCGATCCCAGGATGTAGAGGGAGGACCAATAGCTGCCGACAGTTACCGCAATAAGTAAACAATCACGGAATATAATTATCTTTTTCAGTCATTACTTTCTGTTCTCCAGTCTAAAGGCGCTTAGGGTGTTCGAGACCCCACCCAGACGGGGTCTTTTCACCCAAATAACAGCCGAGCTGGTAAGGAGGCAGAAGGAGTTACAATAGGAAATACCGGAGGATGAGATATTTTTATTTTGATTCTGGACCAGCTTGTCCCACACAGAAAATATTAAAGCTTACTGTGTGTGTGCGTGTGTGTGTGTACAGAGCAAAGTCGGCAACTAGTCGACATATGCAGTGTACCAGATTGCTGCCGCTTTTCAGGCTCGCGATTGGCAGCGACTGATTCATATTGACAGAAAGAAAATATCAATACCAGGAAATAACAATGTAGAGTAACGAAATTTCGGGAATGTAACAGGTAACATATTTAAGTGATTATCGTTGCATGTTCACTGCAATGAAATCGCGAGAAAAGCCATTGCACATGCGGAATGCTAGTACATTAATAACGTGTTTAACCGCCAGAATGTTAAATGCAAGCATGAACACGTGCGTGCATTGTGTTGTAGAGGTGCCGGATTTCAGTTTGCGGGATGAAGCTCGATTCCTGTTGCCCTCGACCTGTCAATACAGTTACAGTTAATGCTGTTTGCGGACGACGTTGGAGCTGTCTGTTCGATGATGCCCCATACGTGCGAGACTGCAGACGGATCTGGTGATCAAGCAAGCCAAGGCAACATGTCGACAATCTGCAAAGCATGTTGGTTTTCACCAGTAGTATGCTGCGAGCGTTATTCTGTTGGAAAACGTCACCCTGAATGCTGTTCGTGAATGGCAGCAGAACGGATCGAATCACCAGACTGACATATACATTTGCAGTCAAGGTGCGTGGCATGCCCTCGAGAATGTTGCTGCTGTCATACGAAATCGCGCCCCAGTCCATGACTCCAAGCGTACGTCCAGTGTTTCAAGGCTACAGACAGATTATATGCAGGCGCTCATCTGGCCTCTTTCTAACCATCACACAGCCATCACTGGCACCGAGGCAGAACCGGCTTTCATTAGAAAACGCAAGAGACCTCCGCCTTCCATAGAGCTCTCGCTTCTCACCACTGAAATCGCTAACGGAGGTGGTTTGGGGAATGCACGATACGGGGCGTCTGACTCGGAGCTGTCCTTGAAGTGACCGTTTTATAACAGTTCACTGTGTCACAGTGGTGCCAACTGTTGCTGGAACTAATGCTGCAGACGCTCTACGAAGCGTCTCAGCCACACGCCGAAATTGACGGCCTACTCTCTTGGACGTGCCACGTGGCCGTTTGGAGCTCGATCTCCTTGCAACGGTTTCTTCCGACAATCGTGTACAGTGGCTACATTTCTGCCAATTCTTTCTGCAATATCGCATAAGGAATATCCAGCTTCTGGTATCCCTATTACACGACTTAATTCAAAATCAGTGAGCTGTTTATAATCGCGTCTTCGTCGTCTTAAATATATTCTTGACCTACTTCAACTCAATATGTCCAATCTCAAAGGGAACTAACGGTCACGGCAGTTCCAGCACCTATTTTAAGGAAATCTGTTTTGCATCCTCGTAGTGGTACCACTAGCGCCTCTCTTATGTGACTGGCGCGAAATATGCGTAGACGTTATCTTTCAGATATAAAAACACGCCTGCCAACTTTCGTTTGTCTTGCACAACTCCTCGGTGCTGGGTGCTCCGTCAGAGTATGTGCAATTACTGGCGCAATGGACATGTATATGAAGACACCACTTAATCGTCACGAGTGCGAGAACAATGTAATGAGCATGTCAGATAGTAAAATAACGCACCATAGCACGTCAAGTAGTCGTAACAAATACTTGAAGTACACACGATCTTATGCGGTGACCTCTGCTAACGGCTTAAAAGAAAGCTATTCTCAAGAATTTCAAACGATTGTAGAACGAAAATCCAAATCTAATCTTTATTCCGTTGCGTCTCTCAAGGCAGACTATTCGGCATTTCTGTGGCGGACTCGCACTGAATCACGAATTTTTCTTTGAAATGTATCCTTCGTATTAATTAAATTTAAAAACACCGCCTTAAGAACACCGTACCAACGCAAAAAGTGATGAACTACGCTGTATGGTGTTTGGAAACATATGGGAGACATTATGGAAGACCGAAAACGTGAACAGAACAGAAACGCATGTCACTCTGGCTCAGTTTTCAGATCACATATGTAGTTCAGATCACTTCTGGGTTTTAAGATATCCAAAATTTGAAAGCCGTGCCAACACAAAAAAAGTGATGAAATACGCTGTATGGTGTTTGGAAACATAGGAGAGACATTATGACAGACCGAAAACTTCAACAGAACCGAAAATCATGCCACTCTGGCATGACTCTCTACGAAATTCATCCCGTAGAGAAGACGACAGCATTTTAACGTTGCGGAGAGCAAAGGGTTTGCATGGCACCACCTAAAGATTTGCAGCTCTTATTTCAGGCGGTCGTAGCATGATGTTAGAGCTTTGAGTCATGAAAAGTGTTGTGTCGGCTTCTGTGAGAATCAGCCCGACACAAACAAGGAGGCCGGCCGAAGTGGCCGTGCGGTTCTAGGCGCTGCAGTCTGGAACCGCGAGACCGCTACGGTCGCAGGTTCGAATCCTGCCTCGGGCATTGACGTGTGTGATGTCCTTAGATTAGTTAGGTTTAAGTAGTTCTAAGTTCTAGGGGACTAATGACCTCAGAAGTTGAGTCCCATAGTGCTCAGAGCCATTTCAACCATTTTTGAACAAACAAGTAGGGAGAGAAGTAGGGATAGCCAGCGGCAGGAATCCAAAATGATTTGTACATATCCTGTTCTGATTAATACGATACTTTATTTATAAAAAGGGAAAAACAATACTTAACTTCCTGTGCCTACTACGTGTAAGAACTTTTCACTATTACTACTCGCAGAATGCAGGCTAAGTATCGGCTCCCTGTTACCCATCATTGATGCTCTCGAAGACATCGACGGAACTATGGCCGAAGAGCGAAGCGCGGTTCGTTAAGCCAGCAATGACAAGGGGCGATGAACTCTGTTCTGCTGTAGGTGTGGCGCTGGCCGCTCTTTCCAGTGGCGAAGTGGTCAGCGCCTTCCTGATGTCGTTTCGCGGAACTGAGCTGGTCGGTGTGCAGTCGATGCTTTAAGACTGCACAAAAAGAGCAACAGTTGTCCGACATTTTCACCGAGGTGACAAAGGTCGTGGGATACCTCCTAATATCGTATCGGACCTCCTTTTGCTCATCGTGGTGTAGCAACCTGATTTGGTACGGACTCAGCAAGTCGGAAGTCTCCTGCAGACTTCTGAGCCTCGCTGCGAAAGGGTTGTCGGTGCAACAGATTGTGCACGAACAGACCAGTTCGATGGGATTCATCCTGGGAGATCTAGGTTGTCAAAACACTCGCTCTGTCCAGAATATTCTCCAAATCAATAGCGAACATTACTTGTGTAATACACCGAACATGGTGGAACAAAATTTAACTTGACCTGGTTTAGACACGGAATGTAGACCATCAGGAAAAACCAATCGATGACAAAACGCTCTCGCCACATAAAATGATTTCTTAAAATCAAAGTTAAAACCATAAAAAAATTACACTTCTTGGAGCTGACATAATAATAGTACTTGTCAGTAAAAATTATGGCTACCTGACGTAGCACACTATGCGCCGCTAAGGGCTGTACCAGGTAATAAGCACCGAAGGTGGCATTAAGGTCTGACGCCAACTCCAGTGCCTGTTTCCTCGTAACAGGCTCTTTTTGCAACCAGCTGGCTCTGTTATGCCTATGAACTGCCAAATGTTCAAATGTGTGTGAAATCTTATGGGACTTAACTGCTAAGGTAATCAGTCCCTAAGATTACACACCACTTAACCTAAATTATCCTAAGGACAAACACACACACCCATGCCCGAGGGCTCGAACCTTCGCCGGAACCAGCCGCACAGTCCATGACTGCAGCGCCTCAGACCGCTCGGCTAATCCCGCGCGGCTCTATGAACTGCCCTTCGATACCTTGTGAACGTGATGCTACTGCCATCTTTATATGTGCACGTCGCTACCTCCCAAGACTTTTGTCACCTCAATGTATTTCCATTCAAAAACCTATCGGTTTACGTTCAGGATACCTAACGCAATCCTGCGAAAGGCTCCCAAGTGCCCCTTGAATGGTGGAGCAAATGTTTTAATTAAAATGTGCGGCATATACATTTATTTTCCAGATGCGCTGAACTTTAAATAACGAGTGTTATTTCCTGCTCTTCGGGCTATGAGCGCTCCGGGCGTGGAAAATGAAAAGCAAATAAAGCCGCAAAACAGTTGCGACCCGTAGACCGCACACCACCTTCCAGCTCCACACACGCACACAGACACACAACACACTGGCGACATACTAATGCTAACTGCACCAGGTAGAGTAAAAAATAAATATTCCGCAATCCTGAACGGAGTCGTGTGTTTCTAGCGTATTTTAAGTGCGCGCATGCTGGAGTAAATACGAAGAACGAAGGATTATTGAGGTTTAACGACCCATCGAAGAGCAGGTAGTTACGGACGCAGTTGAAATTCGTCTTAGATGAGCATGGGAAACGAAACTGTTCATGCCGTATTTAGAGGAACCGTTCGCGTTAACTGATTTAGGGAAACCAAGGAAAATCTAAACCTGAGTGGTTAGAGATATGAATCCCGTTCCTTCCGAAAACTAATTGATTTAGTTTATAATGGCGCCGCCTCATCCGGAAAGATATAAAGTAAAAAATAAAAAAAAGGTCTTCAGAAAGGTTTCACTTGTTTCACGGTCCTAATAACAGGACTCAAATGATAACAATAATCTTGAAATAGCCATGAATCTGTGTTAGTGATCTAGCGATGGCTGTTACCAGTTAACAGTCATCCACGGTTTTATTCTTATTCTTACGATAAAAAATTTTAGAATAACTTTTTATTGGACGTGCACATAGAGCTCCGGAGAAAATAATCTGTTCCCTACCCGAGGACTCTAATGCTGCCCTATGTAGTGGCACTCGACTCTAAGGCATGCAGTTCGATTCCTGCTGCTGGATAATTACGTTGTCTTCTTTCCCAGCTTAGTGTTTCTCCTGTAATGCTACATTCATTTCTATAAGCCAAAATAAATGAACTCAATTCATAGCTACGGAAGTGAGTAATGCCATGGACATTTGAAGGAACTCATCCCACGAAAAACATTAACCTGTATGGGCCCACAGGAAACTGAAGTTCGCTCCCAGAATGTGAGATGATTCAACATTTCGGTCATATAGCAATTATCCTTCTCCAGAAACAAACAACTTTTGTAGGCTCAATGAGAAAGGAAAATTTGATGTTACAGCAGTTGATATACTGTGCATTTTCTATTTGATTTCAGTATTATTTCCTTTATCGAAGAACTTATAACATTAATGGAGAAATAGCGAGAAAAGCCGTGCAGCGTATTAAATAAAAGTGAGAAATCTTCATATCTTACCCATTACTTCATATGTCAGGAGATTTGAAGAAAATTAAACCATCACGCAAAAAAAAAAAAAAAAGAATGGTTCAAATGACTGAGCACTGTGGGACATAACATCCGAGGTCATCAGTCCCTTAGAACTTAGAACTACTTAAACCTAACCAACCAAAGGAAATAGCACACATTCATTCCCGACGCAGGATTCGAACATGCGACCGTAGCAGTAGCGCGATTCCGGACTGAAGCGTCTAGAACCGCTTGGCACCGCAGCGGGAAAATCCATCACGAGAAGGTATAATTTAGAAGCAGATGTCTATCATACGAATGAAGCTTAAAGTTATCGCAATTAGCATTTACAGACAGGGACAAATCCTACAGAGGAAATATAAGAAATCGATGATTTGTAAAGGGGTTGCAAGCTATTAGTACCAAAACTATGCACATTGATGAGAACTCTAAACTAAGTGCGTTGAGATAAGGAACCACTGGAAAGTTTCTTAGCCTTGTAGCAACAAAATACGGTCTTAGCAACAGTTGAAAGTGTTGCTAGTTACTTTGCATGCATTACAACTCCGCGTAAAACTTTTGCTACTGTCACTCAAATATCCGTGGCTATTATACAACGAGACAGGCAGCTACGATCCTACCAAGCAGCTTCCAGCAGTTTCCAATAGCGTCTCATACACCAACCGTAAACGAACAGCAAAATTTCCTGAGTGTACATCCGGTTTGCCTTTCGGGTACAGTACCCTGTTGTACTATACATTAAACACAAGTCTTAAGATTCTGTTACAAGTAATGCAGCCTTCGACAACCATTTCTGAAGAGTAAACAGTAACTAAACACACCGCTGATAACTCAGAAAATTATGTTTTATTTCTCAAATCAGCGTCATCAAGGTTGATGCGGCTGTTACCTGTGACCCGCACACACTGAACTGTCAGGACTACTGCCTGAAATATTCATTTACGTCCATTGTCCTTAGCTCTCTATCACCTACATAATTTTGATTCAAAACGTTTGGGACATCCCCGTACAATGGAAAATAAGCGTTTGTGTTGATATCTTATATAGATTACGAATATATCGATGAGGCATAGCGTTCTGCACATGTCGCCCATATCAAGCCGCAATTGTTACATGATGTAATATAATCTTATTTGTTCGCATTTTGCACCAAGACCTAATCTTTAGTTCGCATATTTCTCCTGTTTCCTTTATACATTTATTCATTAGTAACACTAATCGCGAATAATTGTTTCTGCTTGAGACACATATCTAAATAGTGAAAGGAACAGTTACTTTTCATAGATAAGTACCACGAATTAAAGTAACCACGAAGGCAACTTACGTTGAGAGCAAGAATTTCTTTCTGAGCGTCCGAATGCTAGCTGCTTAGATATTCCTACTGTGACGTATCTGAGGGAAACTTGACCACGTCACCCCTGGATTCGCATTCGGGAGGACAATGATTCAAATTACAGCCCGGCCATACAGACTTAATATGATAATGTAGTGCCTGTGTTATTCTGATTACGATGCAAAGTTCTTTTGGACATGCATGCATGGAAAGACGACAGTGAAAATCTGTGCCGGGTCGGGAATCGAACTCAGATTTCCCTCTTATCGCGAGCGGTCGCCTTACCATTTCACTATGCGTGCACGAGTGACTGCCACACCAAAACTTCCACATGTCGTCAACCATGCGTCTCTTCCGACACCGGGCAACCTACATTCAAAGTACAAAGTGTGATCTGTACAAGAACATACATAACGGAAGTACGAGACCAGGTCGTAGACGCGTGGTTGACGACATATGGAAGTTTGGGTCTGGCAGTGAGTCGTGCACTGGTAGCTAAATGGTATGGCCACTGTTGGCGATAAACGGGAAATGAAATCCGGATTAGAGTAAAAAAAAGTAAATAAATAAATAAATAAATAAAAATAAAAAAAAATTGGAAAATTGTGGTAAGTTCTACGGGACCAAACTGATGGGGTCATCGGTCCCTAACCTTACACACTACTTAACCTAACCTAAACTAACTTACGCTAAGGACAACACACACCCATGCCCACGGGAAGACTCGAATCTCCGACGGGGGACGCCGCGGGTACTGTGGCAAGACGCCCCAGACCGCACGGCTACCCCGCCCGGCAATTCGGGTTCCAGCCCGACACAAATTTTCATTGTCGTTATTCCATTCTACAACTTATGGTTGTCATCATTCGCAACTGTAAAACATTTAATCTATACAGACTTAACGTTCGCCGGCCGGAGTGCGTTTCTAGGCGCTACAGTCTGGAGCCGAGCGACCGCTACGGTCGCAGGTTCGAATCCTGCCTCGGGCATGGATGTGTGTGATGTCCTTAGGTTAGTTAGGTTTAATTAGTTCTAAGTTCTAGGCGACTGATGACCTCAGAAGTTAAGTCGCATAGTGCTCAGAGCCATTTGAACCATTTTTTTGCTCTGAAAACATCCTGAAATAGTGGATACCGACTGAAATATTAATGCTACAGTAGTCAAAGGCCACACCATATCACTTAGTGTAATACCCAGATAAAGATAATCTTTCAGAGACTGTGTCAATTCTGTATGGCATTAGATTTCACCGAAATTTTTCAATTAGTACAGGAAATATAGAAACATAAAACTGCAAGCACACTGTATGTAAAATTGTTGCTTTATGCCTTATTTGGACTTTCCTGCCGCTCAGAAATAAGGAAGTAACATGAAATAACTGTAAAAAATATTTACTTCATATATTTGAAAATTTGTCAAATGTTATCTCTTTTCGTATAAATTAACACTCAGGTAGTAACATTATTACACAAATAATTATTATTACTTTAGAACGATTGCGCAATGGAAGTGACGCAATGGTGGTACTGGGTGAATGTGGCATGACGGAGCTCTTGCTCCCAGATTCAGAATTTTTCGGCGGCGCGGAACCATTATAAAGCGCCATGCTGTGTCAAGGACTGAGGTACGAAAGGCCAGTCTTCTTTCTCACAGTATTAAAAACTGAAATACACATTACTTGCTTCATTTTTATTGAAATTTCACATAGGTGGCTTAGTGCTTTGGTGTTTGTCTTAACTGTACTGTAGTTTACGTGGGAATTCATCAATTTTTCCACCCGCAAGACAAGCGTTAACAAGGAAGATGTGCTTCATCTCTTAAGAAAATAAAAAAAAAAAAAAAATAAAACGCAGAAATGAAAGAAGATTGAAAGTACGAGTAATATTCACTCTGTGAGAGTTCCGTCCACATTTAATGATGTATATAGATAATAACATTAATTCAACCTTTTTGTTGCATTGAGTACACCGCTAAGGGATAGTAGACCTTAGTATTCGACATAAATTAAACTTTGATGCGTCTACCCGTTAATAAGAAAACGGGGTTTTAATATACGGACCAACAGAAGGACAGTAAATGCAAAAAAAGAATTTTTGCTTTATTTATACTGAGAAGCCCAGCTTCTTGCCAAATTATATGATTCTGTTCGCTTCGATAGCTGAGTGGTCAGCGCGACGGAATGCAATGCTAAGGGGCCGGGTTCGATTCTCCACTGAGTTGGAGATTTTCTTCCCATCGACACGCAATTCGCTGGAGTTGCGTCAACTAAAGACTTACACCAGCTGACCGGTCTACTCAACGGGAGGCCCTAGCCACACGACATTTCATTTCATTTTTTATATGAGTCTAGGTCTAGGGGAAGTGAGTTTGCGAGTATCAAAATATATGACATAAATGCTCGCGCCTTTTGATTGTATTGCGTTAATGCTTAAACTTTTTGTGTTAACAAGGAACCGGACACCCCAGTACCAGTCATAAATTTCAACTTCATATCTTTACTTTTCCTCAGAAAAAAAGGGTTTGCAACAGTCGGATGGATATGCGGACAGACAGATAGATAGACAGAAAGCAATTGATCCTACAAGGGTTCAGTTTTTACTGGTTGAGGTAAGGAACGCTAAAAAGAGATGAAAGAATGTGTCCTGAGAATGTGGCCTGTTGTTTTTCTCTGAGACGTCTCATCTCTCACCACCGGTTGGCCCTTTCTGAAACACAAATCATTACTTCCGGGTGCAGCGTGCATCCACTTTACTTTCTCCACAAACTGCAATTTCACAATGAGTGTCATGGCGTTAGCCTTCTCCATCCGCAAAAGCTGAACCAAAACCTACAGTCCACATTTAGATAAAGCATCTTCGTCATGTTAATGGTGACAGGTTGTGACATTCCCCACGTGATTATATCCACGGGTAGAATTACTGAAAAAGCCCGTAAAAAATATAATGAATGGCCAGCTGATGTGAAACATGCTCAGAATCTTGTAAAAGACGTTGTTTGATACCTTTGTACAACGTGTGATTCAGTAGATTTACAAGATTCTGTCTATGTAAGAAGATAAACCTGTTAGACGCTGTCTGCCAAAAGACTACATTTATGACAGTTGAAAAGATGTTTACATGTGGCATAACGTCAGGCGTTAGGAAGGATATCCGTTACGACGAGTTCTTGCGGTTGTTGTTGTTGTGGTCTTCAGTCCTGAGACTGGTTTGATGCAGCTCTCCATGCTACTCTATCCTGTGCAAGCTTCTTCATCTCCCAGTACCTACTGCAACCTACATCCTTCTGAATCTGCTTAGTGTATTCATCTCTTGGTCTCCCTCTACGATTTTTACCCTCCACGCTGCCCTCCAATACTAAATTGGTGATCCCTTGATGCCTCACAACATGTCCTACCAACCGATCCCTTCTTCTGGTCAAGTTGTGCCACAAACTTCTCTTCTCCCCAATCCTATTCAATACTTCCTCATTAGTTATGTGATCTACCCATCTAATCTTAAGCATTCTTCTGTAGCACCACATTTCGAAAGCTTCTATTCTCTTCTTGTCCAAACTATTTATCGTCCATGTTTCACTTCCATACATGGCTACACTCCATACGAATACTTTCAGAAATGACTTCCTGACACTTAAATCTATACTGGATGTTAACAAATTTCTCTTCTTCAGAAACGCTTTCCTTGCCATTGCCAGCCTACATTTTATATCCTCTCTACTTCGACCATCATGAGTTATTTTGATCCCCAAATAGCAAAACTCCTTTACTACTTTAAGTGCCTCATTTCCTAATCTAATTCCCTCAGCATCACCCGACTTAATTAGACTACATTCCATTATCCTTGTTTTGCTTTTGTTTATGTTCATCTTATATCCTCCTTTCAAGACACTGTCCATTCCATTCAACTGCTCTTCCAAGTCCTTTGCTGTCTCTGACAGAATTGCAATGTCATCGGCGAACCTCAAAGTTTTTATTTCTTCTCCATGAATTTTAATACCTACTCCGAATTTTTCTTTTGTTTCCTTTACTGCTTGCTCAATATACAGATTGAACAACATCGGGGAGAGGCTACAACCCTGTCTTACTCCCTTCCCAACCACTGCTTCCCTTTCATGTCCCTCGACTCTTATAACTGCCATCTGGTTTCTGTACAAATTGTAAATAGCCTTTCGCTCCCTGTATTTTACCCCTGCCACCTTTAGAATTTGAAAGAGAGTATTCCAGTCAACATTGTCAAAAGCTTTCTCTAAGTCTACAAATGCTAGAAACGTAGGTTTGCCTTTCCTTAATCTTTCTTCTAAGATAAGTCGTAAGGTCAGTATTGCCTCACGTGTTCCAGTGTTTCTACGGAATCCAAACTGATCTTCCCCGAGGTTGGCTTCTACTAGTTTTTCCATTCGTCTGTAAAGAATTCGTGTTAGTATTTTGCAGCTGTGACTTATTAAGCTGATAGTTCGGTAATTTTCACATCTGTCAACACCTGCTTTCTTTGGGATTGGAATTATTATATTCTTCTTGAAGTCTGAGGGTATTTCGCCTGTTTCATACATCTTGCTCACCAGATGGTAGAGTTTTGTCAGGACTGGCTCTCCCACGGCCGTCAGTAGTTCCAATGGAATATTGTCTACTCCGGGGGCCTTGTTTCGACTCAGGTCTTTCAGTGCTCTGTCAAACTCTTCACGCAGTATCATATCTCCCATTTCATCTTCATCTACATCCTCTTCCATTTCCATAATATTGTCCTCAAGTACATCGCCCTTGTATAGACCCTCTATATACTCCTTCCACCTTTCTGCTTTCCCTTCTTTGCTTAGAACTGGGTCTCCATCTGAGCCCTTGATATTCATACAAGTCGTTCTCTTATCTCCAAAGGTCTCTTTAATTTTCCTGTAGGCGGTATCTATCTTACCCCTAGTGAGATAGGCCTCTACATCCTTACATTTGTCCTCTAGCCATCCCTGCTTAGCCATTTTGCACTTCCTGTCGATCTCATTTTTGAGACGTTTGTATTCCTTTTTGCCTGTTTCACTTACTGCATTTTTATATTTTCTCCTTTCATCAATTAAATTCAATATTTCTTCTGTTACCCAAGGATTTCTACTAGCCCTCGTCTTTTTACCTACTTGATCCTCTGCTGCCTTCACTACTTCATCCCTCAAAGCTACCCATTCTTCTTCTACTGTATTTATTTCCCCCATTCCTGTCAATTGCTCCCTTATGCTCTCCCTGAATCTCTGTACAACCTCTGGTTCTTTTAGTTTATCCAGGTCCCATCTCCTTAAATTCCCACCTTTTTGCAGTTTCTTCAGTTTTAATCTACAGGTCTTGCGGTTACAAGCTGCATTTGGGTGCAGAGAGTCTGTGGAGGGTTGGGGGTGAGGAAAGAAACAAATTGAGTTTCTCTTTCAGTTTTTCTCGTTCTATTGTGTTAATAGCTTTATCGTGAATATGATCATATTGAGACATTTGCACACATACGCCTGATCCGTGAACAATTTTCGTTTATTTCTGTTCCCTTGACAGAGATAGAAATATTAAATTCCAGCGAGACGAGCAATACAATCGGTGTACGTGAAACCACGTATTTGCTCAGCTCGCAATCTCCTTCAGCGTTCATCTATATTGAATCTCTCCTCATATGGAGAAAAATAAACAGAAAGTCATCTGCAGTGAATATTTGTTTCCAGCTTGCGTCTCTTGCCCGAAACGCCAAAAGCTTATGTAACTGGTGTCTCTCACGTATTGGTGCAATTTAGAATATTTCACCTACTCCCGAGGCTTTTTCCAGGGCTATACTTTAGATGTGACTCGCATTTAGCTAAATAACTAGCAAAACAAATTTCATACACCTGGTCTGAAAAGTCTTTATTTGATGGTTCGTTTCGCTTTAATTGCTATCAATGATCTCCATGGATTAATATCTGGTGGCCACATAATCGCTCAGGATGCAAAAAATACTCGCTTTCAATGAACGTAATTCATATAACTGACTGAAATTCAGCGAGGTTCTATTTCGGGTTTGTGGCCTCTGGTTAGTCTTTCCGGTGAATCCCTAAACGTTTTTAGGCCTGAAATACGAAGTTTCATCAGTTTTTATCCTTGTATCAAGAATATTAGATTTTTCTTCTTCTGCTAAGATTATACCCGCTGCAATAGTAGAAATTCTAGGAACAGTTGCACCACATGTTGGACATGAAGAGACAGATGTATATAAAAGAATGGTGCCACATAAACCTATTTTGAAGTGAAATATCTGTTGTTTCTGATAGAAAGTGTAATGCAATATTGTTCCCGCAAGTAAAATTTTCCAATACCAGCTTCCCTGGAGACACAACTCGTCAGTCATCCTGTTTAGTTGTTTGGCTCTTTCTATTTCTCATAAACTGTATATTACGGGTTGCCAGCCACACTTTTCCTTAGAAATACCGTGAAACTAAGACCATGAAGCTCCTAATATTTATTAAGGTCTCTGACTACTTCAGTGACGGACATCTCTGGCCGATCGGTGGGTCGGGGAAATACAAGAAGATTATTTACGTACAAGCTCAGTCACAATAAAAAATATACCATCACTGAAGACAATGCAAAGGATAGATTGACCATATTGAAGGAAACACATCAACGCAAATAGTACTACAAAATAATCATTATTTAAGACTGTAGTTCCAAATCCACTCTAGCAAAATCAAGTTTCTCCCACGCTTACAAATGCCACTCCAACTCTGGAAACTTATTTCGGTTTTAACACGCCCATCGCCAGTCAGCGATCGGAAACTCTGCCGTTCAACTATCTGTTAGTAAGTCTCTTCCTATGTTAGAATGCTTGTTTTCCACCCATCCACGCTCGTCTAATGCAGTCTAAACTGCTCTCACGTCACCTTTATGTCGATCGGCTGGCTGCTTACGGCCCAACCTTGTTCGTCACTTCTCCAGCGCTTTCCCTCTCTCGCCACCCGTTAGCTACTACTTTTGATCTGTCATCCAAGTCCCTCTCCCGATAGGTTTCCTTCTTTCAATGGGCAGTCACTTGATTCCCACTTTCTATCGTAAAATCACCGAATTGCTTGCCTCGGACTACTGGCGACAATCTTTCCTACAACGCTTTGCAGAATGGCCACCTGGCCATTACCATGTGAAGTTCTTTGGACTCTGGGATTTTCACATTGGTAGGAAAAGTCACAAGTTACAGTAGGCGTGTTACACTGTCTACCTGTCAGAAAGACGCCCATTTACAGGTGGTCAGATACGCCGTACTGGCCCATGGACTCATTCAACTCCGTGTGGCCAACGACGACCATCTGGGAAAGTCTTCCTGGTGTCCGCCCAGTCACATGGTGGCACACGGATGGAATGCGGATTTTTCAAGTAGAGGTCAGGGTGAGCAGTCAGCAGTCGACTGATGGAACAGACGGATCCGAAACGTGCTTATATACAAGTCCGTGTGGATATCCTTACATCAGCGATGTGCTGCAGAAACTAAACATACCACCTCCCTTCCATTTCTCTTCAATCGCTTCCGAATTCTCAAGGCAGTTGCCACGTAAATAAATAAAAAAATAAAAAGTTTAACGTCCCGTTAATCGGGAGAGATGGACCACAAGCTCGGATGGCGTCAAGGATGGAAAAAGAAATCGGCCGTGTTCTTTCAAAAAAACCATCCCGGCATTGGCCTGGAGCGAGAAACCTAAACCAGGTACTTCGTTTTCAGTGTAGTGGAGGAGAAATACTATCAAGGCACCTGGAACGCCTGTCGAAAATCTTGATATGATTCACAAATGGTTCAAATGGCTCCAAGCACTATGGGACTAAAAATCTGAGGTCATCAGTCCCCTAGAACTTAGAACTAATTAAACCTAACTGACTTAAGGACGTCACACACATCCATACCCGAGGCAGGATTCGAACCTGCGACCGTAGCAGCAGCGCGGTTCCGGACTTAAGTGCCCAGAAACGCTCGGCCACAGCGGCCGGCCGTGATTCACAGAAGTTTGTCATTTTTTCTGTCTTCAATAATTTGTAGGGGATCATTTATTAGTTCATACGGTGGACCCAATCACACTGTCGCCAGCATGGTCCCGGGAGACAGCTGCATACAAATTCATGACTTGCTGTATCGGGCGATACCACGTCCACTGCACAAAAATAACTGAATCGTATGTCGAAACCTGGGCTACGGGGGAGGCTCTTGTTCCTCACGTCTTTTTTCGCGCTTCCTCACCGTACTAAACGGCACAAAGTTGTGTTTAGAAGTGAAAGCCAGTGATGGATGTTTACAAGTGTGACGTCGCCTTGAAAAGCGTTAACTACCGTGGCTTCTAACGAAAATGGATTCGGAACAATAAAGCCAACTTTCAGCGCTTACATTAAACCATATTGGCCATACATTACTCTAATGCTTACTGATGGCTCTCTATAACAAAACACTTCAGCTGTAGTTTGTACACTCTGTATCCCCCATACTATTCTATTTGTGCTATGGAAGTGGCAGATTCAGTAGGCTCTCAGATACGGTAATCGTAAAGTGTTCCATGTTATGCCAAACTGGAGAATTTCAAAAATGATTAATCATTGTATTTTTACGGTGTAAGTTAACCCTTCGAGTCCCAAACAATTTGAAAACAGAAATTAATTTAAAATTTTACAGGAAATTAACTTTTATTGTCACAATAAGCAACGAAAACAAGAAAAAATTGTCAAAAAGTAAACAAGCAATTGTTTTAAGGATTGGGACATACAGTTTTCAACCAACCGTAATTTCATGTGATATATGTGAAACCAGTTTCGCACCTTTCCTAGACACAATCCCATAACTCGAAACTTCAATGAACTTTACAATTACTAAAACAAATTATTGTGATAAGTAAGAAGAAAAAATGGACCTAAAATATATTAAATTTACATCAAAAGTGCATAAAAGTATATACTGCTACAGTGGTTCGAAACCATTCATACAGGCAGTAGTACAAAGACAAATTTACTTTACAATAACTTTAGGTGTATTTACTTTCACTGTCAATGTTAGCCCTAATATAAACAAAAAAAATAAATAAAATAAAATAAAATAAGAGAAAGAGAGAGAGAGAGAGAGAGAGAGAGAGAGAGAGAGAGACAGCAGGTCACAATCTCCTGTAGTCACGTAACGGAATGTTGACCGCAAGCTCTACTTTAAATGACTGCTACAAGCACTACGTTTGTAGAAGTACGTCAGTGTACCACTAGATGTCTCTTTTTTGCAATTTGATTGCTCATCCCATTCAGCAGATCATGTAATACTTCTTCACTTTAACTCAGGATAGCAACGTCGTCAGCGAATCGTGTCATTGATATCTTTTCACCTTGATTGCCGTCATTGCTTCTTCGATGTGCAGATTGAACAGTAGGGGCGAAAGACTGCATCCCTGTCTCACACCCTTCTTAATTCGAGCACTTCGACTTTAGGCGTCCACTCCTATTATTCCCTCTTGGCTGTTGTGTGTATTGTGTATTACCCGCGTCTTCTTATAGTTTACCTCTACTTTTCTCAGAATTTCGAAAATCTTGCACCATTACACATTGTCGAACGCCTTTTTTCAAAGTCGACAAACTCCATGAACGTGTCTTCATTTTTCTTTAGTCTTGCTTCTAGTGTCAGCCGCAACGTCAGACTGCCTCTCTCGTGCCTTTACCTTTTCTAAAGCCAAACTGATCGTCACCTAACACATCCTCAATTTTCTTTTCCATTCTTCTGTACATTATTTTTGTCAGCAATTTGTATGCATGAGCTGATAATCTGATTGTGCGGTGATCCTGTTCCAGTCTTTTGAACTGTGTGGATGATATTTTTCCGAAAGTCAGATGATATGTCGCCAGATTCATACATTCTACACACCAACGTGAGGAGTCGTTTTCTTGCCACTTCCCCCAATGATTTTAGAAATTCTGATGTAATGTTATCTATCCTTTCTGCCTTATTTGATCTTGAGTCCTCTAAAGCTCTCTTAAATTCTAATACTGGATCCCCTATCTCTTCTACATCGACTCCTGTTCCTTCTTCTATCATATCAGACAAATCTTCCCCCTCATAGAGGCTTTCAATGTACTCTTCCCACCTGTCCACTCTGCATTTAGCAGTGGAATTTCCGTGGAACTCTTAATGTTACCACCATTGCCTTTAATGTCACCAAAGGTTGTTTTGACTTTCCTGTATGCTGAATCTGTCCTTACGACGATCATTTCTTTTTCGATTTCTTCACATTTTTCATGCAGCCATTTCGTCTTAGCTTCCCTGCGCTTCCTATTTATTTAATTCCTTAGTGACTTGTATTTCTGTATTCCTGAATTTCCGGGAATATTTTTGTACTTCCTTCTTTCATCGACTAACTGAATTATTTCTTCTATTACCCATGGTTTCTTCGCAGTTACCTTCTTTGTACCTATGTTTTTCTTTCCAACTTCTGTGATGGCAATTTTTAGAGATGTCCGTTCCTCTTCAACTGTATTGCCCACTGAGCTATTCTTTATTGCTCTATCTATAGCCCTAGAGAACTTCAAGCGTATCTTGTCATTCCTTAGTACTTCCGTACTTCACCTCTTTACGTAATGGTTCTTCGTGATCAGTGTCATAAACTTCAGCTAATGGTTCTTCGTGATCGATGTCTTAAACTTCAGCCTACTCTTCAACACTGCTACATTGTGATCTGAGTCTATGTCTGCTCCTGGGTACGCCTTATAACCCGGTATCTGATTTTAGAATAGCTGTCTGACCGTGATGTAATCTAACTGAAATCTCCACGTATCACCCGACCTTTTCTAAGTGGGAACTGTGGTGACGTGATTACCAAATGCGTCTCTCCTTGACTGCTGAAGAGCAAACACCGCTGTCATCCTTCGGAGAACGAAGGCTGTGTAATTACGAGGTGAAATTAAGGCGAAGTGCGTGAAAACTGTGACAAAAGATGCTGCTTGTTCAAAAAATGTTCAAATGTGTGTGAAATCTTATGGGACTTAACTGCTAAGGTCATCAGTCCCTATGCTTACACACTACTTAACCTAAATTATCCTAAGGACAAACACACACACCCATGCCCGAGTGACGACTCGAAACTCCACCGGGACCAGCCCCACAGTCCATGACTGCAGCGCCTGAGACCGCTCGGCTAATCCCGCGCGACGATGCTGCTGGTTCATTAAAGCATACATCTCACTATCACAAATACTGTAATGCAGGAGTCGCGGCAACTCAAGTGGAAGATACTCGAGTACCCGTGTAATCTCTCCCCATATTATTGTCACCCCTTTGATCCCTTAAGAAAGGCCTTGAATGGTCAACGAAGACGTGCAGCAGGGAGTTACGGATTTATTCGAGCAGCAGGACAAGGTGTTTTACTAAACGGCTATCTTCAACCTGGTGCAGCGATGGGATGACTTCCTCAACGCTCATATTGATATTGCTTGACTGGCTCACACATTCTGGACTGTGCTGCCTCCGAAAGGAAACTTTTTAATTGCCGCTTATATTTATGAAATGAAAGCTTTTGTCGAACTACTAAGATATGCAGACAGTGAATAATTTTCCATCTCTCATGGAACATACATAAATTAAAACTTGTCACACGAGTTATACGTAAATTAATATTCAGTTATTTCTACGAGAGGCGTTCAGTAAAGATTGCAATACATTTCCTTCTGAAAGTGGGTTGGATTATTCATGATTCCATCAAACAATGCTATTCACCACTCTTTTGGCCACAAAAATCTATTTTTCAATGCGACGGTCTCATTGGGATGCCCTGTATGCCAGCGAGGAAACATTCTACTGCTGAGCGTGGGAACCAACGTCTTACTGCATCAATGACATCATCCACGTACTGCTTCCTGCGGAGTGCATCCTTCATTGAGCAAAGCAGATGGAAGTCGGAAGGTGCGAAAGCTGTAGGGTGGAACAGGAAGAACAGTACAGTGAAGTTTTCTGAGCTCCTCTGAGATGCGCAGACGTAAGTGAGGCCTTTCGCTGACGTGGGGGAGAATAAACTCGTCTGCATTTTTGTGGCGACAATATCCTAAAGTCGTTTCTCCAACTTCCTGAGAGTACCGTTGAGGAGTGACATCGAACACAATAACCTCTTCAGAGTTCCAGAAAACCGTCGCTATCACTTTATCGGCCGAGGTGCGTCTTTGAACTTTTTCCTCCCTGGTGGTGCGGCGCCACTCCATAGATTGGTTTCTTTCCGGTTCGAATTGATGAACCGATGTTTCATGGCCGATGACGATATTCGACAAAAAAACTGTCACGATGAGCGTCGTAAAGGGCAATCAGTTCCACACAAATGGTTCTTCGTTGCTCTTTATGGTCTTCTATTAGCAGGCGACGAACTCAGCGGGCACACACCTTTGACTGCCTAGCTGGTGGACTAGTGTGTCAGCACTTCCAACAGAGACGTCTAGTTGCGCAACTTGTTGTTTGAATGTGATCCGTCGATCACCTTCAATGAGAGTGACGGTACGTTCCAACACTGCATGAGCTGTGTGTGTGGCTGGCCCTTAAGCGAGAGATGAAACAAGTTTGCGCGATCTTGTTGCAATGAAGACAGACGCCTCGCCCAACGACTCACCGTGCTTTTGTTCACATCCAGGTCTCCGTAGACATTCTGCAGGCGTCTATGAATATCTGTGATGATCTGATTTTGAGCCGAAAGCAGCTCAATGACAGCCCTCTGCCTGGACGCACCTGCGCTACAAACGTCGTTTTGAACGCTACGTGTAACACTACCAGCTGTCGGAACTTCATCAAACTATATCCGACATTTTTTCAATCGAATTGCCCAAGAAACATATAGGGCGTTCGGAAATTACCCGTTACAAACTTCTGGGACTTGCAGATGGGAGCGAGTCCATAATACTTCGAATAGGAACCAATGTATGCAGGCGTAGATGTTTCACTCATCTACTTCTGCTTGAGGAACTGAATTAGACATAACACCGTACAATTATTAGGTAATAATGCGAAAGAAAACATAACGAAGCTTCCACCTATCACTTCAGCAAATATCTTTGTATTAACACTTGAACATTACGTCTATACATTATTGGGAAGAAAAAAAAAAAACGCAACATATTGTACGCCTCCTGTCTCTACAGGAGTCGCGTAAATTAAACTTTGCATACGACCCCACAAGAAGTGGTACAATCATCCTATCTACCCTATTGCATACCACGACAAGCAACTCAGAGACCATTCTTTTTTTCTCAGCAGACGTGGACACGTAACACATGTGAACTGAAACCGTCGCAGAACGGAAATTGTACGTTTCTGGACAGGGATAACGGGAATTTCCGAACACACTATAACTGAAGCATGCCCTCAGTATGTCGACTATACTGATGTGTAATTATATTTCTGGAAAATCTGAGAATCTCCAAGATGACAGCTAGTTACTGTCGAAATTGTTCATGAAATAAACCGTTTCACATAAATGATCTTGGTTTCTAATATCGAAAAATACAACATTATATCTCCCAAAACATGTGTAATTTACGCACATTTCAATAAAAATGGTATTAAGACGGTTACATTATGACCGAAACCGGTTACCATTACACATAATTATTTTATCGCGATCAAGACTATTTTTAATCCATTTTCAAGTGGTTATTAATGTCTTGAGAATAGACATACTCAAGCACATGGATGATGCTGTGTGTGTGTGTGTGTGTGTGTGTGTGTGTGTTTGAGTGAGAGAGAGAGAGAGAGAGAGAGTATAAAACAGAAACGAACCTTGAGCGCAGTATCTGAAGGTAATCTTACGTCAGACGCTATCATGTACGAAGATTCCAGTGAAGTTTCACGCGCGATCGGCGACGGCGGCTTTGGGTGGCGCTCCAGAGTTGGGTCGCCCCGGAAGAAGTGCGCGCAGTACGTGACTGGCAGCTGATGGAGGGCAGGGGACGGCAGATAGGCAGCTCGCTACGCCGCCACTCGCCCTGATTAGGGCGCGCTAGGTTCGGGTCGGCTCCGGCGCGCTTAACGGCCGCTGCGCCGTAAAGTCTCCGGAATCCTAGTTGCCGAACGCTGCAGCCAAGTTCGTTATTGCGACGAGACGCGACGCTCCGATCCCGAGCAGATATTTTGTGCCGCTATTTGGCCGCCGCGTGCCCGAGGCGTGTCGCACGTACTCCGGCGTTTACGACGGGTCGTTCTGGCGGAACAGTTTGTCAGGAACTCAGCTACATTTACTGACTCAAACATTCTGGTAGCGATTATGCTAGTTTTCGAGGAAGGAGTAACGGGTTGCAGCATTCTCCAACGATGTAGAAATTGCATTTAGCAGGTTGTCCATTTCACTACGCAGGAAGAATGTAGCTAATTTGTCTTTGCCATTGACTATTGTGCACCTGGTGTATCCTCTGTATTGACCACTGTACATCACCTTCCTTTATAACGCCATACTATAAATATTTATTCGTTGCTAAGCTACTTATCGATGTAAGAGGAACAGATTACTTTCGTCTCATGTTCCTTCCCTATAAATACAGGGTCCAGTCACATTAATGTGACCACCACCTAGGCTCGACAGGCGGCAGCACTAGCGGAGGAGGGGGTATAACATGTTCTGTTGGGGGGGGGGGGGGGGGAGGGTGGACGCGGCAAACAATCCAGTCGGTGTCATAACACGGCAACAGAAGGATTTATCTAGCGTCCAAAAGTTAATGATCATTGGCTTTCGGGCCAAAGTTGGCAGCATTTACGGAAACGCTAAATCTGTAAACTGTTCGCTTGCCGCCATGGTTAAGGTATACCGTGCATGGAAAACTGGCGCTATCGGAAACCGGCGCCGAGGAACTGTGGTGCACTGCGGGACATACACTACTGGCCATTAAAATTGCTACACCAAGAAGAAATCCAGATGATAAACGGGTATTCATTGGTCAAATATACTATACTAGAACTGACGTGTGATCATATTTTCACGCAATTTGGATGCGTAGATCCTGAGAAATCAGTACCCAGAACAAACACCTCTGGGCGTAATAACGGCCTTGATACGCCTGGGCGTTGAGTCAAACAGAGCTCGAATGGCGTGTACAGGTACAGCTGCCCGTGCAGCTTCACCACGATACCACAGTTCATCAAGACTAGTGACTGGGATATTGTGACGAGCCAGTTTCTCGGCCACCATTGACCAGACGTTTGCAGTTGGTGAGAGATCTGGAGAATGTGCTGGCCAGGGCAGCAGTCAAACATTTTCTGTATTCAGAAAGGCCCGTACAAGACCTGCAACATGCGGTCGTGCATTATCCTGCTGAAATGTAGGGTTTCGCAGGAATCGAATGAAGGGTAGAGCCACAGGTTGTAACACATCTGAAATGTAATGTCCACTGTTCAAAGTGCCGTCAATGCGAACAAGAGGTGACCGAGACGTGTAACCAATGGCACCCCATACCATCACGCCGGGTGACACGCCAGTAGGGCGATGACGAATACATGCTTCCAATGTGCGTTCACCGCGATGTCGCCAAACAGGGATGCGACCATCATGATTCTGTAAACAGAACATGGGTTCATCCGAAAAAACGACGTTTTGCCATTCGTCCACCCAGGTTCGTCGTTGAGTACACCATCGCAGGCGCTACTGTCTGTGATGCAGCGTCAAGGGTAACAGCAGCCATGGTCTCCGAGCTGATAGTCCATGCTGCAGCAAACGTCGTCGAACTGTTCGTGCAGATGGTTGTTGTCTTGCAAACGTCCCCATCTATTGACTCAGGGATCGAGACGTGGTTGCACGATCCGTTACAGCCACGCGGATAAGATGCCTGTCATCTCGACTGCTAGTGATACGAGGCCGTTGGGATCCAGCACGGCGTTCCGTATTCCCCTCCTGAACCCACCGATTCCATATTCTTCTGCTAACAGCCATTGGATCTCGACCAACGCCAGCACCAATGTCGCGATACGATAAACCGCATTCGCGATAGGCTGCAATCCGACCTTTATCAAAGTCGGAAACGTGATGGTACGCATTTCTCCTCCTTACACGAGACATCACAACAACGTTTCACCAGTCATCGCCGGTCAACTGATGTTTGTGTATGAGAAATGGGCTGGAAACTTTCCTCATATCAGCGCGTTGTAGGTGTCGCCATCGGCACCAACCTGTGTGAATGCTCTGAAAAGCTAATCATTTGCATGTCACAGCATCTTCTTCCTGTCGGTTAAATTTCGCATCTGTAGCACGTCATCTTCGTGGTGTAGCAATTTTAATGGCTAGAGTAGATGACAGAGGTGAACGACGGCTGTGGAGACGTCTATGGGCGAACAGACGTGCAAGTATTGAGGAACTAACCATGCAGATGAAATAAAGGGCTACCAACGGTATTTTCTCAACTACCGTTCAGCGAACATCGCTACGTATGGGGCTCCGCAGCATGTGCCTGGTTCATCCACCCATGCTGACTGCTGTTCATCTGTGACGTAGACTGGAATTTGCACGCCAGTAGCGCAAGTGGATGTCTGCTGGGGGGAGACAGGTGACCTTTTCAGTTGAATCACTTTTATACTCTATTGTACAGATAGCTGTTGCCATGTAAGGCGCGAAACGGCTGAATGCAATCATCCTACATGCATTGTGGTCTGGGGAATGTTCAAATGGTTCAAATGGCTCTGAGCACTATGGGACTTAACATCTTTGGTCATCAGTCCCCTAGAACTTAGAACTACTTAAACCTAACTAACCTAAGGACATCGCACACATCCATGCCAGAGGCAGGATTCGAATCTGCGACCGTAGCGGTCGCGCGGCTCCGGACTGAGCGCCTAGAACCGCGAGACTACCGCGGCCGGCTGGGGAATGTTTCCATGGCATTTATTGCGTGATCATTGTGGAAGATACAATGGATCAACACGAGTTTCTCATCTATCCTTCGGGATCGTGACCACTCCAATATGCAGTTTGTTTATCCTCGGCACGATGGCCTCTATCAACAAGACAATGTAACATCTCACACAGCTTGCATTGTACGTGTGTGGTTTGAAGAGTAACAGAATGAGTTTACCGTCTGCCCTGGCCATCAATCTTGCCACATTTAAACCACATCGAGAATCAGTAGGAATTCCTCGATGGCGCTGTTGATGCCAGTGCTCATCAGTCGAGAACACTGGCGCACATTGCAGTGTCACTGGAGGCAGTGTGGCTCCACATCCCCGCCAGTACCTCCCAGGACCTCGCCGGCTCTCTTCTTGGACATCTTGCAATGATCTGCGCTGCAAAAGCTGGTTATTCAGGCTTATGACAGGTGATCGAATACAGATTCTGTAAGTTTATGAGAAAGGCTTTCCCAAAAAATATGTCGTCTTTCTTTCAAAGATTACCATTTGAATTCCTCGAATATTTTTGTTACACTTTCGTACGCTGCTATACTGAAGTGTAGCGAACCTGGTCGTCCTACTTGATAAGGACTTCAAACACTGGAACAATATTACAGAAATGGTCGCAGTAACATCCTGTATGAGATTTCTTTTAAAGATGCTTTGTGTTTTCTCAGAATGTTTCAAACGACTCAGTCTTCCACTAGCCCAAATACAGACGTGTCCGAGAATGTTCACAGCTTATCTTAATCAGGTACTGTCGGGTTCTGCCCTTTGTTACAGTTATTATGTCACATATATCCACATTTAATGAGAGCAGTCATTCATTGCACCAATATATCCAAGCCACTCTGCAATTCCTTACGATTGTCCATCAACGGTACTGTCCTACACAAAACAGCTTCGTAGTCGAGCAATCACACAGTGTTGTTAATTCTGTCGGATGAATCACTTATGTATAATGAATACATTAGAAGTAACTAACAAACTAACTAGCTGTTACGCTACCTTGGGGCACGCCCGATGTTATTTTCGTTTATTTAGAACATTATTCTTCTGGAATAACGTATTGGGCTCTCCGAAGTTAGTCTAATAGAGAGTGTTTCCACATTGTTATTACAGAATATTGTCCTCCAGAACAACGTGTAATCGTATCTTGTTTGCTGTGTGGTGTGGTGCCCAACGCGTGTCGGAAATCTAGGAGGACGGAATGTAACTGTTCACCTGCATCCGTTGTTTGCAAGCTGTTGCGTATGAATAACGCAAACTTTAAGTTACGAAGGAGAACACCGCAAGTGCCATAACCCGATTTCCCAGAAACTGTGTTCAGTGGAAGAGGAATAAAAATAAGCGAACACGTGTCCGGCTTATCCGTAGATGCTCGAACGTTACTGACAAAAAGATAGTCAAGGTTTCCCACGTAATTTAGGGACCTTTTGGTGCACGATAATCACAGCCGAAATAGTGGTGCAGAGACTGGCGCCACGACTTGTCACCTTTTGGGTCTCGACTTCGAGGCCCAGTTACTATTTTTAATTTATTTATTTTCTTTTTTCATTTATCTCCACATGTCCGTACAAACTTACTACATGAACGTTTCTCATCAAGTTAGGGGATAGAAGGGCGTTATATTAATTCTTAAATGACAACTGATTTTCGCAATAAGAATCACACATTTATGTAAGTCTGCAGACTTTCGTGACCGTTGTCACGAAAGTTAAAATCTTCTGAGTTGTTACGCCGCGCCGTATTTCCTTCTAAAATAATCGACGTTTCGACCCCTCTGCTGGGATCTTCTTTACTAAGTTGCGTTGTCCGCTATTGCTAGAACTGTCAGAGAGCAGCGTCGCGTCCTCTTATAAAGGGGAATTTTCCCGCGTTTGTGCTGGAGAAGTGAGAGTATCGGTTAAAATTCTCGTGGCTACCATTGGCGGGCCATCGTCATAGGCTAATATTCCCGCGCTGATGCGTAAGAAACGGCGTTATTGGCTGAACTCTTATGGATACTGTTAGTGGCCCATGGTCATTGGATAGAAAAGCGATATTCCACACTTACGCTGCAGAAGGTTTATTGTTTGAAATTCCTCCTACTGCTGCTGGTTGGCCATCATCGTCGACTAGATGTGAAACGAACAGATCAAGAGAGCGGGAAAGTTTCCCCAGAATATTATTGTCCGCCGAGGTGACTTGCAGCGCTTTGTTTTTATAGCTCGCACACCGCGGCCGCATATTTACTTCCTTGACGGCGGGGAGCCAAGATGCCGGAAGCCCGTAAAAGGTAAATTACTAAGCGATCTGATCTTTCTCTCCCAGTGTCATGATAATGATGTTATTCCCAACTCGCCAGAATTAGCAACTATGTTCAGACAGTGAAAGCCAGGAGGATCTAACAAAGGGCGTGCCAAGTACTTCTCCAGAAACACAGAGACTTGAATTATGTCGTCTCGGTTTTAACTGATGTGCACTTTTCACTGGCATCAACATTCTCATCCCAGGACTGAGATAAAGTGGACAGAATAAAGTTTTCTGATTCACTGCTATGAAACAAAAAGAAAAGCTCGAGAAGCTACCCGTTAGAGTGCACATGGAAGACGCCTGTGCGGACCCGAAACTAATGGTAGTGAACATCTCGTCAGAAGCATCAATGAAGCAGCAATTTCATTTCTGGGCAAAGGTCTGAATTTCGCAGCTGCACCGAAGAGAATACCTATCGAAGAAATCGTAAGGGCCGTTGAAGCACCCTTGCTTCATTTCCCGAAGGTGTAGGTCGCAGACGTAAAAGAAGATGTGTCGAGAGTTCTAAGGAAATCGAAACCTCCCAAAAGCAACATATCGGCGCAGGAAAGAAATCTCTTACTGAACTCAGGAGAAACGAAAGCATCGTTGTAAAGAAACCGGGTAAGGGGAATGCTATAGTTGTTTTGGTCGCTGTGATTATCACAGGAAGATGGAACAACTACTAGCTGATCCTGTGTCTCGCAAGTTAAAAAGCGATCCAAAAAACAGAATTGTTCTGAAAGTGGGACACCTAATATCAGACTCCGGATTGGTCAACTGTATTACAAAGAATCTAACACCTCGAATACCTGTCTCACCCAGAATATATGGACTACCCAAGATGCATAAAGAATCGGTTCCTTTGAGGCCTATCGCCAATGGGATTAACTCGCCAACCTACTGTGTAGTACCTCATTTATCTGGAGAACTGAGACATCTAATTGGTAAAACAAATACTTTTATCAAAGATTCAAAACATTTTTTAGGAATTACACGAACAGTGAAGATATCTGCAGGTGACTTTCTTGTTAGCTTCGATATGACCGTTATTTACTAACGTCCCAGCATCAGATACAATGGAGATCATAGCGGAGAAAGTTGCTTCAGATGTTTGTGGCTTCGTTCGAGCTATTTTAAATACAATGGTGAGTTCTATGAACAGGCTGACGGCCTTGCTGTAGGCTCACCTATATCGCCAGTTGCAGCTGACATTTTTAAGGAATATTTTGAGCAACAGCGATTAAGTACTGCTCCTTTGAAGCCTTCTTCTTGGCTCCGCTATGTGGATGACAGACATATTTGTTACAGGGCCACACGGCGAAGACGAACTTCATGCGTTCCACAATTTCTTCAACGAAATTCACACCAAAATCAAATTTACCTTGGAGATTGAGAGTGAGGTCGGTCTCCCGTTCCTAGATGGTTCAAATGGTTCAAATGGCTCTGAGCACTATGGGACTCAACTGCTGTGGTCATAAGTCCCCTAGAACTTAGAACTACTTAAACCTAACTAACCTAAGGACATCACACACATCCATGCCCGAGGCAGGATTCGAACCTGCGACCGTAGCGGTCGTGCTGTTCCAGACTGTAGCGCCTTTAACCGCTCGGTCACTCCGGCCGTCCGTTCCTAGATGTGTTGGTGTATAGAAGATCTGATAACCCTCTAGGCCACAGAGTGTATAGAGATCCGAACAACACAAACAGGTATTTAGATGCCACTTCGCACCACCACACAGCCCAGAAGCAACATTGTCTTCACGTGCCTCCCGTATCGGCGATGACGACAATCTGGAATCGGAGTGGGATTTTTTTAAAGAGGAAAATGTAGACTATGATAGTTGTTCAATCGAAAGGACTTTTAGGCGGACTATTGGTCACACTAATAACAATGACGAGGAACTGCCTTCTCACTCCGTTATGTTACCGATCGTTTCTGGGGTCACTGAACGCATAAGCAGAATTTTAAGGAAAAATGGTATCAAAACATCCTCCTTTAGTCAAAACGAAATAAAAGATTTTTTCCGACGAAAAACGGATGCATCTGATTGCCTCCACAAAGCAGACGTCCATCAAGTGATGTGTGGCTGTTGCAGAGTGTATATAGGCGAGAGGAGAAGAACTGTTAAAGAACGCGTTAAGGAACACGAAAGGCACAGGCGGCTTAAGCAAAGTGTAAAATTGGCAGTAGCGGAACATCATGAGAACTGTGGATCACACATCGATTTTAATAACGTACGTGTACTGGCTAAAGAAACCAACATTTATGGAAGAAAGGTCCGAGAAGCGGTTGAAATTTACAAGAATACTTGTAATTTCAATAGAGAGGACGGCTATAGGCTTCCGGCATCGTGACTCCCCGCTGTCAAGGAAGTGAACATACGGTACCGGTGTGCGAGAAAGGCAAACGACGCTCTGCAACTCACCTCGGTGGACAGTAATATTCTGGGCAAAGATTCCCGCTATGTTGCTTTGTCCGCTTCGCATCTAGCCAATGATGATGGCCAACCAACAGCAGTAGGAGGAATTTCAACCAATAATCATTCTCCAGCGTAAGTGTGGAATAATGCCTTTCTATCCATCCTGTGGTCTAGGGGTAGCGTCTTTGATTCATAATCAAAACGTCTTCGGTCCCGGGTTCGATCCCCGCCACTGTCTAAATTTTGATAAATAATCAGCATTGGCAGCCGAAGACTTCCGGCATAAGAAGTCAGCCTCACTCTGCCAACGGCCTTGTCAAAGAGGGCGGAGGAGCAGATAGAGGTTCAGGGCAATCTCTTGTCCTAGGGGTGGGAAACTGCCCCTAAAGGCGGAAGAATCAGCAATGATCAACGACATGAGGATGCAGAAGGCAATGGAAACCACTGCATTAAAGACACGTAACGTGTATCCACAGGACATGTGGCCTGTAATTGAAGAAGTGTCATGATGATCCCTCCATTGGCAAAAGATTCCGGGATAGTCCCACATTCGGATCTCCGGGAGGGGACTGCCAAGGGGGAGGTTACCATGAGAAAAAGATTGAATAATCAACGAAAGGATAACGTTCTACGAGTCGGGGCGTGGAATGTCAGAAGCTTGAACGTGGTAGGGAAACTAGAAAATCTGAAAAGGGAAATGCAAAGGCTCTATCTAGATATAGTAGGGGTCAGTGAAGTGAAGTGGAAGGAAGACAAGGATTTCTGTTCAGATGAGTATCGGGTAATATCAACAGCAGCAGATAATGGTATAACAGGTGTAGGATTCGTTATGAATAGGAAGGTAGGGCAGAGGGTGTGTTACTGTGAACAGTTCAGTGACCGGGTTGTTCTAATCAGAATCGACAGCAGACCAACACCGACAACGATAGTTCAGGTATACATGCCGACGTCGCAAGCTGAAGATGAACAGATAGAGAAAGTGTATGAGGATATTGAAATGGTAATGCAGTATGTAAAGGGGGACGAAAATCTAATAGTCATGGGCGACTGGAATGCAGTTGTAGGGGAAGGAGTAGAAGAAAAGGTTACAGGAGAATATGGGCTTGGGACAAGGAATGAAAGAGGAGAAAGACTAATTGAGTTCTGTAACAAGTTTCAGCTAGTAATAGCGAATACCCTGTTCAAGAATCACAAGAGGAGGAGGTATACTTGGAAAAGGTCGGGAGATACGGGAAGATTTCAATTAGATTACATCATGGTCAGACAGAGATTCCGAAATCAGATACTGGACTGTAAGGCGTACCCAGGAGCAGATATAGACTCAGATCACAATATAGTAGTGATGAAGAGTAGGCTGAAGTTCAAGACATTAGTCAGGAAGAATCAATACGCAAAGAAGTGGGATACGGAAGTACTAAGGAATGACGACATACGTTTGAAGTTCTCTAACGCTATAGATACAGAAATAAGGAATAGCGCAGCAGGCAGTACAGTTGAAGAGGAATGGACATCTCTAAAAAGGGCCATCACAGAAGTTGGGAAGGAAAACATAGGTACGAAGAAGGTAGCTGCGAAGAAACCATGGGTAACAGAAGAAATACTTCAGTTGATTGATGAAAGGAGGAAGTACAAACATGTTCCGGGAAAATCAGGAATACAGAAATACAAGTCGCTGAGGAATGAAATAAATAGGAAGTGCAGGGAAGCTAAGACGAAATGGCTGATGGGAAAAATGTGAAGACATCGAAAAAGATATGATTGTCGGAAGGACAGACTCAGCATACAGGAAAGTCAAAACAACCTTTGGTGACATTAAAAGCAACGGTGGTAACATTAACAGCACAACAGGAATTCCACTGTTAAATGCAGAGGAGAGAGCAGATAGGTGGAAAGAATACATTGAAAGCCTGTATGAGGGTGAAGATTTGTCTGATGTGAGAGAAGAAGAAACAGGAGTCGATTTAGAAGAGATAGGGTATTCAGTATTAGAATCGGAATTTAAAAGAGCTTTGGAGGACTTACCGTCAAGTAAGGCAGAAGGGATAGATAACATTCCATCAGAATTTCTAAAATCCTTGGGGGAAGTGGCAACAAAACGACTATTCACGTTGGTGTGTACAATATATGAGTCTGGCGACATACCATCTGACTTTCGGAAAAGCATCATCCACACAATTCCGAAGACGGCAAGAGCTGACAAGTGCGAGAATTATCGCACAATCAGCTAAACAGCTCATGCATCGAAGCTGCTTACAAGAATAATATACAGAAGAATGGAAAATAAAATTGAGAATGCGCTAGGTGAAGATCAGTTTGGCTTTAGGAAAAGTAAAGGGACGAGAGAGGCAATTCTGACGTTACGGCTAATAATGGAAGCAAGGCTAAAGAAAAATCAAGACACTTTCATAGGGTTTGTCGACCTGGAAAAAGCGTTCGACAATATAAAATGATGCAAGCTGTTCGAGATTCTGAAAAAAGTAGTGGTAAGCTATAGGGAGAGACGGGTCGTATACAATATGTACAAGAACCAAGAGGTAATAATAATAGTGGACGATCAAGAACGAAGTGCTCGTATTAAGAAGGGTGTAAGACAAGGCTGTAGCCTTTCGCCCCTACTCTTCAATCTGTACAATGAGGAAGCAATGACGGAAGTAAAAGAAAGGTTCAGGAGTAGAATTAAAATACAAGGTGAAAGGATATCAATGATATGATTCGCTAATGACATTGCTATCCTGAGTGAAAGTGAAGAAGAATTAAATGATCTGCTGAACGGAATGAACAGTCTAATGAGTACACAGTATGGTTTGAGAGTAAATCGGAGAAAGACGAAGGTAATGAGAAATAGTATAAATGAGAACAGCGAGAAACTTAACATCCGGATTGATGGTCATGAAGTCAGTGAAGCTAAGGAATTCTGCTACCTAGGCAGTAAAATAACCAATGACGGACGGAGCAAGGAGGACATCAAACGCAGACTCGCTATGGCAAAGAAGGCATTTCTGGCCAAGCGAATTCTACTAATATCAAATACCGGCCTTAATTTGAGGAAGAAATTTCTGAGGATGTACGTCTGGAGTACATGTATGGTAGTGAAACATGGACTGTGGGAAAATCGGAACAGAAGAGAATCGAAGCATTTGAGATGTGGTGCTATAGACGAATGTTGAAAATTAGGTGGACTGATAAGGTAAGGAATGAGGAGGTTCCACGCAGAATCGGAGAGGAAAGGAATATGTGGAAAACACTGATAAGGAGAAGGGACAGGATGATAGGACATCTGCTAAGACATGAGGGAATGACTTCCATGGTACTAGAGGGAGCTGTAGAGGGCAAAAACTGTAGAGGAAGACAGAGATTGGAATACGTCAAGCAAATAATTGAGGACGTAGGTTGCAATTGCTACTCTGAGATGAAGAGGTTAGCACAGGAAAGGAATTCGTGGCGGGCCGCATCAAACCAGTCAGTAGACTGATGACAAAAAAAAAAAAATCCAATGACGATGACCAGCCGATAGTAGCCATATGAGTTGAGCCAACGATGCTCCTTCTTCTGCGGGAATATTAGCCTATGACGATGGCCCACCAATGGTAGGCACGAGAATTTTAACCGATATTCTCACTTCTCCAGCACAATCGCGGTAAAATTCTCTTGTATAAGAGAACGCAGTTCTGATCTGTGACAGTGTTCCAGCAGTAGTGGGCATCGCAGCATCCTGAATAAGATCCCAGCTGAGATGTCGAAGCATCGTTTATTTTAGAAGGAAATATGGCGCAGCCTAACAACCGAGAAGATCTGAATTTTAATCACACAATTATTACCTAGTATACTATTTAAAATTCTCATATTCTTATATTTGATTTTATGTTATTTCTCACATTTTACTCTTACGTTTATTCTTCAGGAAGATTTGATGCAACCTCTTGCACGATACCCATCGTACAAACATTCGAAAACCACGAGCATCGCGCGAAGGTAGATTTGCCACGAAGACGTTTCTCCGTATGAGATATTACGTCGTTAAAGTTTCTGAAAATCTCACTAGTTGGCAATAATTTCGCAGCAGACCACGCATAACTGATCATTTTACCGAAAACTGGCGCTTGCAACTGATTATTATACAACAAACGCATCAGGAATTTCACCGAAAGCAGTTTCAAATTATTCTCCCATTCTTTTCTTCTATTTTTTTAAATTAATTCACCAGACAACTGTTATTAGACGAATAAGAACAACGTTATTTCGATATAAATTGGAAAACATTCTTGTAGTGATCTTGAACGGTCATTAATAGATAAACAAAAAGCAAAAATATTAATTGAGTTGCGAACACGGGCTGCTAGAGTCAGAAACCGCGATGCTAGCGAGTGAGCTAACGCTTCGCTTGAACTAATTACTCACTAAAAGGAACATCAGGTACCTCGAGTGTTCTCAGAAATGGTCCCGTATCTACGGATAAGCCGAGACACGTGTTCGTTTATTTTGAATCCTCTTCAACCTCGCAAAGTTTCTGAAAAATCAGGTTATGGCACTTGCCTTTTACTCCTCGTTAGTGAGGCGACGTGGCAGCGAAACATTGTCCATCGGGACAGTAACTGCTTTTAGAAGGCCTGTAGTTCGCCACAAACGGGACCGAGAAAATTTAGGCTTATTAACTTTCTGCATTGCGCACCGTATCTTGCCTTGATTTATAGCGTTAATTTGTAAATCTTCATTCCTTTCTGGGCCACTGTAGATGTGGTGACGGTAGATTATCTTCATGTCGTCTTACAAAGACTCACTGAGCGAGATGTCGAATACATTAAGACACTCGACTCGCGTTATAAAGAAATTTAACCCCTTTAGATTTTCCGTTGGTTTGGTGAGTCCCTTTGTAACTTTATTACTAAGGATTGCGGATTGTGAGATTTGAATTGCTGTGCCTTCGCTTGTACGTGGAATATCAATTTCATTTTAAATGGATCATTAAATTTAGAAAGAAGTACAAAAGAATAATCGGGTTCGAACGTTGTATAACTCTGAGGATATACTTGTACGTATATTTTTCTCGTTTGCCACATCACGCTAAAAGTGGATATGATTGGTAGCCCATTGGCAGTAATACGATGGGATCCAAATTCGAACCCGATCCAGCACAATTTTGTCACATATAAACACAAGAGAAAATAATCTTAAAGTACCGTAACAAATTTTCAAAATTTTATTTAATTTACGAAACATCCAAAGCAGGCTTGTTCTTGTGCACAAAAAGTTTAGATTAAAAGAGCGAATCCAAGAGAGAAAACTTTGGACTCGTTCGTTTGTTAAAATATAATAGTGAGGGAGATATAACATTACTACACTGCTCGTTGTGCTGAGAAAAGGCTACAGTGGAACAAAGCAAAAGAACAGTACGAGAAAATGTTAGTGTGTGGTGCAGTGTGTATAACAAGCCTCAATACGACCATGATGACTTCAGCATGACGGCTACCAAATTCACAATGAACCATGCACGAATATTGCTTGCTGGCTGCTCAATGTAACTAGGTTGTTGGACTCTCAATAGGAGTACTTGTTGGAAAATACTACACTTCAGTCGGTTTAAGATTTCACAGCGACCGGTTCCGGTAGTCGCCCGCCGTCCTCAGGTGGACAATCAAGTTTCTCAACACATTTAGAATTTCTTGTCAGATATCAGTCACTAAGATTTCTAGCTTTTATGTGCAAACTGTAGAAACCATAATGCCACCTTTCATACACGCAAGTCCAATAAAGAAGATAATTCTTCCAGTTATCCGAAATAATCAACGTAAGATACGTTCTGTGTAAGTCGCTCGCGAAATAATTTCATCTGTTCGCTGTTACCTGTCCGTTATGGAACCACACACCTCACTACCATATTCCGGACTCAAACTCGGCAAACTCCACACTGTTAAACCACACAATACATATCATCTATACCCACCGTGTTGCAGTTCAAAGGGAACCAGTGGCGAATGAAAGGGCACACTGCCCCTGGTTAAGGTGAGCGGTGCACTTACAAAATAACAGTGCGCCATCTGTGGTCTAGTATTGCGATTTGTGAAGACTTTCTCCTCTACGTATTAGTACCACCACACAAAGCAAATTAATGGCAAATAACGAGTTCCAAGATTTTGTGCACGCTACGCTATTTTTCAGATCATGAACAAGTAATGTCTTCGATTACACCAACGTCAAAATTCCGATAGTCTGATGATGGAATATCGCTTGAATCCCCTATCGAGTAAACCTTAAGTTTACACTATAAGAAGTGGAAATTTGGTGAAGATCCTCTCGAGGAAGAAGTAAATGTACTCCATGTGAACAACAGAATAGCTAGTCGATAGAACTTCTGTCACAGAAGGGTTAAATGGTCCCTTAACAAAAATTACCGTGACAATTTCTTACATCGCATCATAACATAAGAAACAGCATTTTCAAAGCGCTGTTCATAATCTTATTGCGCGCAACAACGTAATATAAAAACCTCATGAAGAATGGATTCCTCTAGTCCCAATCAATTTACTGAAGACAGGTCTTGCCGGCTTTGGTGTCTTGACGTGGAACTTCGGGTACCGTTACTGTTCCGCCTTTTCGAAGCTTGGCCGAAGTATATTCTCAGAGAAAATGTCCTACAGAATTCCAAACCTTTACTAGCAGGAAAACGACGGCATCATCTACAAACAATATGAGCACAAGAAGGCTGCTTAGATCGTCTATATAGATTAGAAACAGCAGAGAGCTTAACACTTCCTTTACGTAGACCTAAAATAACTTGGGTTGCACTAAATGACCTTGAGAATTTTCTAAACTTCCCGACGCTCGTCCTGCTATACACGTCAGGTGTTTCTATACATGTGACCCAAACTAAAATGAAGGATTTAACGTCCCTTCGACGGCGGGGTCACTAGAGACGGAGCTCAAGCGCAGATTCCGAATGGATGAGTAATGAAATCTGCCTGCCCTCCGGAGGCATCATCGAATACTTTCAGTTCTCAAATGGCTGCAGTCAGTTGATCTAGACCCCTGAGGCATCCACATAAGGCTGTGTTTTGCATATACCTACTCGTGTTCTCTAAAGGAAGAAAAAAAGCCTCTAGGCTGTGGCTAAGCTTCTTCACAATATCCGTTCATCCAGGAGTGCCGGTGCAACAAGATATGGGGAGAACTTTTGTGAAACGTTCTAGCAGAGAACAGATACTGGCATAATTGAAGCAGCGGGCGGATCGTGGCTGATACCTGTAAATGCACTGTTCCTGTTCAAGTCGCAGTCCGTCAAACAATTTTAATCTGGAGCTATCTTTCGACCCTTATTATGCTTTAAATTGAAGAAATAATGTATAGCTCCAACAGGTAAACTGCAGGTTTGTCGATAGTTGCATTGACGGAACGTAAATGAAACGTACGCATACAGCTGTAGCGGTTTGCAAATCCCATTTCCAGAAACCTGATTCACATTTTCCGTAGGTTCACTAACTCAACCACGAGCTCCGTGTCAAATCGTGTCGTCCTAGAAGACACTTTGAACAATAATCATATCACCAGTCACTAAGATTCCTAGCTTTTACACGCACACATCACAATGCCGCCTTCCTTAGACGCAAGTCCGCGAGCTCTGTGCCCAATCTCGTAGTCGTAGAAGGGACTCTGAACAACAATCTTCCTTCTTGAATGTAATGTGAGTGACGATGTACGTATGTGAAACTTGATTGCGCAACAGGTTTCATCAAAATATGTTTGTTGACTTGGTTGAGGGCTCTACGTGAGTCGAATCAGTATCTGATTCAGCAGTGAAAAGCAGCTTACAAGTTTATTAAATTGGTCATGAGATTCTCTTAGTATATTGTTAAAATTGTCTATATACTATTGAGTTCCATGTCGTGATAACCTGTTTTTTGATAACCTGTTTCTCGTTCAAATCGGTTTTCGGTCATCAGCTGAACCACTTCTTCGTAGTTACTTCAGTCCCTGTGAACCACCTACGACCCAACACTAGTGTGGTGACGCCCGCCAATGTGAGAAATCTAGAAATAAAACGTGACACATGCACATATCCATGCCTCGTGCAAACGTAGCCTAGCGTAAGGAGACTAGTAAGTGAATAAATGTCAAAAAATAATTCTTTAATTTTTATCTTAAAAACACCTGAAGATGGGCGCAAGCCCGAAACCGGTCGTGTGACATATAAATAACCTTTTATTGTGACTGGTAGCGGATATTTTTCTACAACCAATAAAGGAACAGTCACGGAGTTCGACAGCATCCACTATGGATAAAATTCATTAAAAATTGTTCATAGTTTTCTGAACTAGAAAAAGTTTACTTCGAGGAAATTGTACCGAAGAATGGCCCAAAATCTGAGGAATTTAAAAGTGTCTGCACACATGAGGACGCCCCCATATCACGCAGGCAGAATTTTGTTCTCACTTATTTGCTTCTCTTGACTTTTTAGTCTAAAGTGTTAGTGATATACGATTACACTAGTTAACAAATTTAAACTTTTTTTCTGCGTCTGGTTTGTAAATGGGTGGATTTACCTAATTTTGGGATGCTGAATACAATGGTAAAATAATTTTTTTTGTATGACGTCACATTTCCTAGATACACAGCAGAATAAAAAAATGGTAATAGCGAAAATTGACGCAATTAAGTCTAACAAAAATACACATTCAGAACGTTTGAAATCAATACTATTTTGTATGTACATATATATGGACATGATGCCAATAAAAGGTCCAGATTAGTTCAGAAGACGCAAGGGAAGTTCCATTTCGGAAATCCTTAGGCAATTCAACATGCCGAGATCCAAAAACTCAGGAGTGTTCTCAAATGGTTCGAATGGCTCTGAGTACTATGGGACTTAAACAGCTATGGTCATCAGTCGCCTAGAACGTAGAACTACTTAAACCTAACTAACCTAAGGACATCACACAACACCCAGTCATCACGAGGCAGAGAAAATTCCTGACCCCGCCGGGAATCGAACCGGGGAACCAGGGCGCGGGAAGCGAGAACGCTACCGCACGATAACGAGCTGCGGACGAACTCAGGAGTGTGCCGGGAATAGCATGATTCAGGAATTACCTCTTGTCACGGACAACGCATTGGCCAACGGCTGTCTCTTAACAACCCAGAGTAGCGGCATTTGCTTAGAGCGGTCAATGCTAACAGACAAGCAGTACTGCGTTAAATAAACGCAGAAGCCAATGCGTGACGTATGACGAACGCATTAGTTAGGACAGTGTGGCGAAATTTGGTGTTAAGGGGCTATAGCGGCAGACGACCGACGCGAGTGCCCTTGGCAACAGCACATCGACTGCAGCGCCTCTCCTTGGTTCGTGACCTTATCGATTGGACCCTAGACGACTGGAAAACCATGGCCTTGTCAGATGAGTCCTGATTTCAGTTGGTAAGAGCTGATGATAGCGTTCGAGTGTGGCACAGACCCCATTAAGCCATGGACCCATGTTGTCAGCGAGGAACTGTGCAAGTTATCAAATACCTTTTATTAAAAGTCACGACCGGTTTCGCGCCACTAGAAGACGCTTGCTGAAGTGATAAAGAATCTTCATAGTGCCGGGCAAATCGTCCTGACTTTCAGTGGATAATATTCTACAGCCAATAGAGATCCCTTTCAAAATGTGGAAGTTTGGCTACTGTTGCTCGCAGTTTAAAATAACTGATGAAGCTTCTGGTGGCTACGTAATGGTGTGGGCTGTGGTTACATGGAATACTTTGGGTCCTCTGGATGTTCGGTTACTTGGAGACTATTTGCAGCCATTCATCGACGTCATGTTCTCAAACAAGGGTCGAATTTTGATGAATGGCAAAGCGCCTCGTCGCTGTCGCTGGGCCAAAATTGTTCGCGATTGGTTCGAAGAAGAACATTCTGGACAATTCGATCGAATGGTTTGGACACCCAGATCCTCCGACATGAGTCCCATCGAACAATTAAAGGACACGATCGAGACGTCACTTCGTGCAAGAAATCGTGCTCTTGCAACACTTTTCGCTGTTATGGACGGCTATAGAGGCTGCACAGTTCAACGTTTCCGCAGGGAATTTCCAACGACTTGTTGAGACCATGCCACGTCAATTTGCTGCACTACGCCTGGCAAAAGGAGGTCCGACACGATATTAGGAGACAATCCATGACTTTTGTTACCTCAGTGTGTGTACTTAACATGCTTTGCGTGGCCGGCCTGGGTGGCCGAACGGTTCTAGGCGTTACAGTCTGGAACCGTGCGATCGCTACGGTCACAGGTTCGAATCCTACCTGGGCATGGATGTGTGTGATGTCCTTAGGTTAGTTAGGTTTAAGTAGGTCTAAGTCTAGGGGACTGATGACCTCAGAAGTTGAGTCCCATAGTGCTCAGAGCCATTTGAACCATTCTTTGCTTCACTTGCAACACAAAGTACGATTTAGAAAAAAAGTGTAAAACCATATGCTGTAGTTCGTACGTCAGATTGCTCCCAAAAGATAGTAAGCATTACACGGGCTTAAGACTCCTATTCTTTGTGCTACACTATTTAGAAAATTTACATTTTTTCAAGATTTTCCTTCATGTTCAGGAACCAGTCCCTTGAACACGGCTTCTGTGAGTCTCAGCACTGGTTGCCAATCCTGACGCGCAGCAGAAGTTGCGTCGCTGGTGGACCGTTGCCGGCGCTCAGTCCGTCTCCCTGCGACTCCCGGCGACAGCGGACTGGGGCTGGCTGCTCCAAATTGGTTTAGTGCACTCGCGAAAGCCGCCGCGCGGCCGCATCGCAGCACAGCGGAGGCGTCTTTCGCGAGATGTTAGTGCCCGACCCGCGCCGTACGCTGGGGAAATACCGCGCACTTGCCGTCTCGTAAATATTTTACAGTCGCTTCGAGTTTAGCGCCGTCTGCCGGCTGCCACCGCTCGGCTGCGCCTTAGCGCCTGCCCTTCTCACGTGACATTCCCGCCTGACACCGCGGACTGCACCACTGGAGGCGCTCCACTACGGCTGCCAATACCGTGTCAGTAATAATTGGAGTCTGATTATGAAGCATGGAGAACAGATCACAGCGATGCACCGCAATAAACTCGTCCGGATAGGAACTCTAGAATTATTTATTGGACGATGTGTGAGTGGAGTGCTGACCACAGTCGTCCACTGGAATAATCCCGACCGGAGACGTGCTATCGAATTATTAAATTGATCGCTGTACCACTGGAGACGCTGACACTTTCTGACACATTATCCGCAGAATCCAGGATCCAGGATTCATCACGTGATCCTCGCTGACTTACAAGCGAGAGACAAAGGCCAGACTTCACGTCGATATAGACTTCTTTAGAAAAAGAGAAGTAGCCTAATTGAAGAAGTGTCACTCTGATATATACGAGTAGGGAATGTCACAGGAAAGGAAATAGTGGTATAGTATCCGACTCAGGCTAACGTTCGTATGTCCCACAGCTATTGGACTTCGGTTGCTTTATTTAATGCAGTTAACACTTATAATTAGAACCGGTCATTTAGTTCTGCTTTTTAAAAATTTACTAAGTGACGAAACCTGCCATTGCCCAGGCATTTGTTATGCCAATTTGCTATTAGAGACGAAAACAAAAAATGAACTGTGTTTGTAGCGATGTACCGAAAAAATTACATTTCCATGTATGTGAAAACAACTTTGAAATTATGAAACAGTTCTACAAAGAAATTTGCACACATACAAATGCCCAAGAACTGTATCCAAATTATGAAACAAGCTGTCAAAGATGTCAAAGGCGCTGCCAGGTGTCAGGTTCAAATGGTTCAAATGGCTCTGAGCACTATGGGACTTAACATCTGAGGTCATCAGTCCCCTAGAACTTAGAACTACTTAAACCTAACTAACCTAAGGGCATCACACACACCCATGCCCGAGGCAGGATTCGAACCTGCGCCGTAGCAGTCACGCGGTTCCGGACTGAAGCGCCTAGAACCGCTTGGCCACCGCGGCCGGCAAGTGTCAGGTATTTCCTTAATTTCACTCGACTGTACGAGTGTCTTAACAGTAAAGAAAACTATATTAAAACTTCATGCATGATCCGGCAATTCTTCACGCATATCAGTGTCTATCACCTCATAACTCCTCATTTATGCGTCACACAATGATATAATTTTGTAGGTACATGGATCGGCATATGTGGATACTGTCTGCGACATATATTGAGATAGAAGAAAAGAATTAACAAATTTAAACGTTATGCACAATGTGGAAGTTTTTCACGTATCTCGGTCTGTGACGTCATATCTCCTGAACTATATGTGTCATCATATACTTTTGAAAGTGCATTTATCGTCGTATGTGTACATTGTCTGCTAAATTTATTGTGAATGCGGTTAGAGCAACAGAAGTAATACATTTAAACGTCTTACATGTTGCGGCAGTTTTTCACACACGTCGTTGTCTATGAATCATATCTCTTGAATTATGTTACGTAGATGGTTCTCGCCTCCACAGCGGCTGTTGTCTGACAGTAACGGATATGTGTATCAGATTTGGTTTTATTACTATGACGAAGGGTCTCCCGTCGCTGGTGAGAGCAGTGTGAACCTACAGAGAATGGCAGATTCAAACCAGTTTAGAAGACTGAGCACCCGCAAGAAAGATATGATGCGGGACGAAATCAGGCGAAGCTGTGCTGGGCAAGTCGAGCAGGCACTCAAGTGAACAGCAAAACCACGGAGCATCCATATCAATAATGCTGGATGAGCTTTCGAACCCTGTGTGGGAAGTTCAAATTGCTTGATTGCTGTTCCATTCGTATGGTATCGAGACTCGTCACATTCAAATAACGACGGCTATAAAACATCTATTTCTTCTTCTATGGCATTATTACTAGGGTACCAGACCACATACTATTCACATTATTAATGTGTTGTTATAAGAAAGAGACTAGCATCTTGCGTTGATCGCTGCAGTAGCTTAAAGGATAATCGACATAATCAGCTTCTTTGAACAGTACAGCCGTTTTTAGCAATTGTCTGTTTTTTACGCTTATTCAACTCCTAACTTCCTCATCCACTGATCTTGATGTGAATAAAACATGTAGAGACGGTGGGAGTGGTACTTACTTAATCTGTAATGATAGAGATGTAGTTCTTTACCCTACCGAACAACAGAAGAAAGTGTATCTGTATTTTCAAGGTTCTGTCTGATACCGCGTGGTTGTAATAACGATAATCAACATTTTCTACTGTTTCCTTCTAGTTATGACATACATACAAACGTGAAGTGTTTTTCTGTTAATTTTCTGGTTTAATTGGTGCATAATTTTATTCACGTAACATTACAATACCTTTCTCTGTCATAATTTTTATGTGTAAGCGTCTTCGCTACTTCTGAATTAATACAGTGTGCCACATTGTTGCTCTTGGATAATACCGGGGAAAAACTGCTAAGCTGACGCATCAACAGTGTAAAAGAGCCTAAAACTAGTGGAGTGTTTTTAAATTGCCTTATCTATGAGAAAAAGCGACTGCAGAAAAGGCGAAATAGGCTATAAAAGAACACGAAATAGTGATAAAGCAAATGTAAAGTTAGAGCTGTGACAGAGACCTAACCCTGTGAATATCAGAAAGAGCTGTATGACCTTACCGTCAAAAAGATGCCCCCCCCCCCCCCCCCCACACACACACAATCACAATTCAGCTACAGGTGTCACACTACTGATAACTTAATGGATTTAATTTATTAAACAGGGATGGCCCTAGCATAGTCACAAGATGATATTGAGTTTCATGAGAATGCTTGGTGAAACAATGTCACTATGAAACTATTATAATTTACTGTGGATTTCAAGTTAAGCACAAGTGCGCATGAAAATTAAATCGTTACGTTCATTGAGTATTAATAAAAGTTTACAACGCAATTAAAATATCAACATCTTGACAAGGATCGGGTAACGAGGTGGAGGGAAATACGTGAAGATCAACACAACATCCGGGGGAGAATTACGTTCATGGAATTTGCACACTGGTCGCTGAATGTTAACGAGAGAGGAAAGGAAGAACTATAGAAAGAAATGTACTCACCGTCTTGACTCAGCACATGTTGAGTTAGAGATTTGCTGATCTCGGACAGCGTCTCTTAGGTGGAGTTACGCCCACACACAATATACTGGTCACTGCTTTCTACCAGCTCTCTTCCTTCCTCTGATAGTGTTTGCACTTTGAAAAGGCCAACTGCTCTTCTTAATGGCCGGATGATGACTGTCACCCGGTCGGCTGGCCTCTGCTAAACTTGCACTCAATAAGATTCCCAAGTACAGCTGAACACCACCAGAAGACGAATTAATTATAGGAATATAGTAGTCCGTCCCCCGTGGTCTCGCGGTAGCGTTCTCGCTTCCCGAGCACGGGGTCCCGGGTTCGATTCCCGGCGGGGTCAGGGATTTTTCCTGCCTTGAGATGACTGGGTGTTGTTGTGTCGTCTTCATCATCATCATCATTCATCCCCATTACGGACGTTAAATCCTTCATTTTAGTTTGGGTCACATGTATAGAAACACCTGACGTGTATAGCAGGACGAGCGTCGGGAAGTTTAGAAAATTCTCAAGGTCATTTAGTGCAACCCAAGTTATTTCAGGTCTACGTAAAGGAAGTGTTAAGCTCTCTGCTGTTTCTAATCTATATAGACGATCTAAGCATCCTTCTTGTGCTCATATTGTTTGTAGATGATGTCGTCGTTTTCCTGCTAGTAAAGGTTTGGAATTCTGTACGACATTTTCTCTGAGAATATACTTCGGCCAAGCTTCGAAAAGGCGGAACAGTAAAGGTACCCGAAGTTCCACATCAAGACACCAAAACCGGCAAGACCTGTCTTCAGTAAATTGATTGGGACTAGAGAAATCCATTCTTCATGAGGTTTTTATATTACGTTGTTGCGCGCAATAAGATTTTGAACAGCGCTTTGAAAATGCTGTTTCTTATGTTATGATGCGATGTAAGAAATTGTCACGGTAATTTTTGTTAAGGGACCATTTAACCCTTCTGTGACAGAAGTTCTATCGACTAGCTATTCTGTTGTTCACATGGAGTACATTTACTTCTTCCTCGAGAGGATCTTCACCAAATTTCCACTTCTTATAGTGTAAACTTAAGGTTTACTCGATAGGGGATTCAGGCGACATTCTATCAGACTATCGGAATTTTGACGTTGGTGTAATCGAAGACATTACTTGTTCATGATCTGAGAAATAGCGTAGCGTGCACAAAATCTTGGAACTCGTTATTTGCCATTAATTTGCTTTGTGTGGTGGTACTAATACGTAGAGGGGAAAGTCTCCACAAATCGCAATACTAGACCACAGATGGCGCACTGTTATTTTGTAAGTGCACCGCTCACCTTAACCAGAGGCAGTGTGCCCTTTCATTCGCCACTGGTTCCCTTTGAACTGCAACACGGTGGGTATAGATGATATGTATTGTGTGGTTGAACACGGATACTTTTGAGCACGGCTGTACATCGCATAAATCTAATGGCTGTTAACTCAACTAACTGCTTGCGGTTTGCATTAAAAATAACTTAAATTGGAACGACCACATAGGTCATTTTGTGGGCAAAGGAAATCAAAGATTGCACTTGGCAGAACACTTAGAAAATCTGAAAAGAGACTGCTTACAATACGCTTGTCTGAATCAAACAGATCTAACGGCGGACGTAAGGGAGAGAGTGCCACGGATATGATACACGAATTGGAGTCGAAATCATTAAAACAATGGAGTTTTTCGCTGCGGCAGGACCCTCTCCGAAAATTTCAATCACCACCTTTCTGCACAGAGGCCGGCCGATGTGGCCGAGCGGTTCTAGACGCCTCAGACCACTACGGTCGCAGGTTCGAATCCTGCCTCGGGCATGGATGTGTGTGATGTCCATAGGTTAGTTAGATTTAAGTAGTTCTAAGTTCCAGGGTACTGGTGGCCTGACTGGTGGTCTCAGATGTTAAGCCCCATAGTTCTCAGAGCCGTTTGAACCATTTTTCTGCACAGTGTGTGAAAATATTTTGTTAGCGCCCACCTAAATAGGGAGAAATGATCATCCTAATAAAAGGGAAATCAAAGCTCGCACGGAAAGATTTAAGTGTTCGAGAGCGGAACGGCAGAGAAGTAGCTTAATGGTGGTTCAATGAACTCTCAGCCAGGCACTTAATTGTGAATTGCAGAGTAACCATGTAGATTTACATGTATTTGATAATGAGAGCACTTAGCGACTTCCCACAATCTTTACACTTAATTGAAAACCTTCTCGAAAATTTTTCTTGCTAACACGCCCAAGAATAAATGAAAGGAAAGAAAGTTCATCAGGTACTATATTCCGCTTCCCACGCACCAAATCTTCAGCATCAGTTATGACGTTTTAATGTATTACTTCTTTACTACTAACGCTATTCGCAACATATATTGCAATCCGTATCCACCTACACATCATCTGATCACAAGAAAGCGGCCGCCCCCTTTGTACATGGAACTGACCATTATAAAAGGAGGCAAAGAATATTGTGTTGTCAGTAGAGAAACAGTAACAGCAGAATCAATCGCGTGGGATGGTACAATAACTTCTAACGTGGACTAGTCATTGGATATCACTTGAATAAAAAATTCACGAAGAACATTTCAGCCGACTAAAACTGCACAGGTCGATTGCTCATGTGATTATGAAATGGAAACGTGAAGGAACAAACCGCATCTAAGCCAAGACAAGAAAGACCTCATGCTCTGACGAATAGGCTCTGCCGAACATTGTGGAGGATCGTTGTACAAAATCTCATGAAATCTGCCGAAGAAATGATACGTGGATTCCGAATTCCAGGTGGCACAGTGTGCGTCGGGGGTTGCAAAGAATGTGACACAGTGGGATAGCAGCTTCTCATAAGCCACATATTCCTGTACTCAATATTAAGCGATGATTGAGTTTGTGTAAAGAACGACGCCACTGGACAATGGATGACTGCAGGCGAGTGATTTTGAGCGCAGAATGACGCTAAAAACCTATGGCAACCCGATGGAAGGATTTGGATTAGGCGGGTGCCTGGAGAACCTTACCTGCCATGTCTAGTACCAACAGTGAAGTCCGGAGTGAGTGGTGTTACAGTTTGAGGGCTTTTTCGTAGTTAGGGTGTGTTCTCTTATTGTGCTTAGGGAATCGCTAAATGCGTAAGTTTAGGATCACATTTTATAGCACTGTGTACTACATAGAGTAGAGGAAGAATTTGGAGATGATGACTGACTGTACCAGCATGACAATGTTCTCTGTCGTAAACCAACATCTGTGAGACAATGCTGGTCCAAATCTAAGCCCAGTGGTATATCCTTGGGGTGAGTTAGAACCAGACCCCAGCGTTCATCAACAATTCCTTTTCTTGGTTCCGGCTCTTTGGGAATAATGGTCTGCCATTCCTCCACAGACATTCAGTCACGTCACTGAATCGTCCCCAACAAGACAGACCACGATATTTTTCCAAAGATAAAAATCACGTTCTCTTCTGGTAATTTGAAGGTACAAAGTAGAAAGTATGCACTGAAACAAAATATATTAGTTTGTGAACATTAAGCCACTGTTCATTGCAATGTTATTAAGTCATACTCCATAAAAATTCGTGATCAGATATCTGTATGGTGCGAAAAGTGGCAATTAACTCTACATAATGAAAAGTGCGATGTCATCCACATGAGTATCGAAAGCAATCCGCTAAATTTCCGTTACGCGATAAATCATACAAATGTAAATTCAACGAAGTACTTAGGGATTGGAATTAGGAATATCTTAAATTTGAACGATCACATAGATAATGTTGTACGGGAAGCAAACCAAAGACTGGGATTTATTGGTAAAACACTTAGAAAATGCAACAGGCCAACCAAAGAGAATGCTTATACTACACTTGTCTGTCCTCGTCTGGAGGGTTGCTGAGCGGTGTTGAATCGGCATCAGATGTGATTGACGTAGGATATCGAAAAATTTCAAAGAATGGAAGCTTCTTTTGTACTATCGGGGAATAGGAGATAGAGTACCACCGATATGATACACCAATTGCGGTGGCTATCATTAAAAAAAAAAGTGTTTTTGTTGCAGCAGCATCTTCTAATGAAATTTTATTCACCAACTTTCTCAAAATGGCTCTGAGCACTATGGGACTTAACTGCTGAGGTCATCAGTCCCCGAGAACTTAGAACTACTTAAACCTAACTAACCTAAGGACATCACACACGTCCATGCCGGAGGCAGGATTCGAACCTGCGACCGTAGCGGTCGCGCGGTTCCAGACTGTAGCGCCTAGAACCGCTCGGACACCCCTGCCGGCCTAACTTTATCCTCAGAGTGTGATAATATATTAATCTTGCCCACCTACATAGGTAGAAATGAGCATGATAATAAAATAAAAGATATCAGATCACGCATGGAAAGATTTAAGTGTTCGTTCTTCCCGCGCTTTCTTCGAGAGTGGACGAAATGGCTGGAAGATAGTTCAGTGAACCCTCTGACAGGCCCTTAATTGTGAACTGCAAAGAAATCTTGTGAATTTAGAGATAAGCAAATCAAGAATTTTGAAAGACTGAGAAAGGAGAAATTTTAAAGTGACCTCAGAATTTGTGGTCAGAGGCTTTATGAAGTATAGAATGCTCCAGGGTACGTTTAGCTCTCAGGATCTAGTCACATAAATTTAAGTGTTTTGCGTAATAACACCAGACATATACAGGGAACGCTGTAGTCTTTTCCTGTTGCGTGTTGTTAGGTAGAGGAGTAGATACGTAAAGCTTTTATGATATCGCTGTTTAACTTCTCCATTGGAATAATGTGAGAAATAACGAACACTGGAAGCAGATACAGGATACATATATGTGGAGTACAAATCGTTGGTGATGGGAAGGATCTGCAGACCCATTACCGATGTTTAACTGCACTGTATTTCACTATTTAGACACTTTATTTGTCTAACAACAAAATACGCCATGCAGTTCGTACTACGCAACACTGTTAGAACGTTTTTACCTGCTTAGGTATTATAGGGTTGGCTGTCGTAAGCATAAATCAGAGACGGATTTGCAGAACGGTATATGCGGGTAATCTTATACTGTTTGGCGGAACTGACTGATATTGCTCTATCTGATTACAACGTTCAACCAACTTTGCTCTACTTAACTGGACTAAATTCGCTTATCGGTAATGAGGAGTGATGATCAGACTGCACATTCAACTGTGTAAGATATATAGTGGACAGATGCGAAATTTCCGGAATATGACACGAGAACTAAACATTTATAGCATCTCTTTCACCCACACATCGCACGGATTTCAGTTTATTGACTCTCCAATGCTAGTAATGAGAATATTGCTCGTATTTTTCAAATTGGCAAAATTTTCGGGGGCCATGAATTCCTAAATCAGTAGAACCAAAGGTGCGCTCACGTTCATTGCTGAACCAGTGAAAAAATGCCAAATTGTAGAAGCTTGTACTTGAGCACTCACTGAAATGGTATATGAGTTAGTTCTTGCATGCTTTGTTTCTTATTGCTTTACCAATAGAAAAGATATCATACAGACACGCAAACGGAACGTCTTCATAATAAGTTCGCTTTTAACGAGAATTGGTAGTGACTACGACATTTTTAGCTGACAACTACTACTGTTTCCGTGCATTTTAAAATTACATATTTGTACATTGAGAAATTCAACAGGAACTATTATTCCTCTCCTGCAGATGGAAGTGCGGTAGTGACGTTTATCCAATAAGTGCCTCTGCCATATGGTACACTATTTTAAGCCAGTATTAAGCACAAGTTAGCTCCGACCACTTGATTTCATAAACGTTATTTTACGTGAAGAGTTAATTACGGTTTCAGTAACTATATTCTGGTGAGCAATTACGAATCCTACCCACATCAGCCCAATATTACTGTACTGCGACGTCTGTCATAGAGTGTACGATCATTTCGTGTTTAATGTTTTTCCCAGATATAAATACGTCACATTCGTCACTAGATTGATACTCGTCACAAAAAAAGAGTGTATTCAATGTGTTCCCATCCATGGAAATTCTCCGTTCTCGATATATTATTAATAATGGGGTACATACTATGGTCACATTTTGTGGACATTACAGATTTCGCATAATCTTCTTCTATACATTCGAACCTTAAACTGAAGTACTGCGAATCTGGGGCAGAAGAGGCAGAGGACACTCATTATCATTAAAGAGAAGATCGGAAGAAGATAATTTATTTAGTGCCATCTCAACGGGAAAACACATTTAACACCGATGAATGGACTATATTTTTGAAAAAAAAAAGGGTTTGCGTCTGAATATTGGGGATGAAATTTCATTACTAGTAACTACGTCATGAGAATTATTCACAACCCGAGTAAAATTTTATCGTAATAAATTTCGAAATACACACAACACCTGCATCAGGTATGTTGTCGCAGACAACTGTATTAGACTTCAGATCCCATTAAATGCAAATATTGAACGGCCGAAGTTGCCAGAATTACTCTCAAACTTCAATCTCGACAGAGGAGTGGGCGCGTGGTGCAAGAATGCAGGCCTGCTCGTTGTACCTGCTACGTAACGCAACACACTATTTGGAGGTACTTTCAGCTTTGGCAGGACTGTTAGGAGTGGTGTAGAGGAATAGACTGACGGGTATCAGGGTCTAAACCAATTAGGCCATTTTATAAATGTAGCCGTTACTGAATTATTTATGTACGTTGCTTTGTGTTGCGATTTGCTCGTTTTCTTTTATTATTTTGAAATGCTTGAAGAGACTAACCTTGTTACAATATAACCCTGACAACACAGAAGGGCTCTGCGATCGGTGTGGCCATTGTGACAGCTCTGCTTTCGGTGGAGCGCAGAACACGGACTCAAGCTGCCAGCTTGGTGAGAGATGGGCGGGGCTTCCTTTTCTTCGTAATTATTGCCTTCGGCACATGCCTATTGAGCCATCTCAACTATGGGAAGACGGTACGACGTTTGTTACGACAGTTCAGTACACTGATTAAGGTGAAGCCGTAGCCTGGTGAGAAGTTACATAGGTTCAAACTTGTCATGCGACGCGATGCAGCCGGTTTTCGTGTCAGTTATGGCTATACGACCATGAAACAGTACAACTCTCAAATACCGAGCGGAGAAAATCTCCGTCCCGGCTGGGAATCGAAATTGCGCCCCTTCGGTTAGGGGCGGGACTTGCCCTCTGCGCCCTTCACCCCACCAGCGGCCTAAATACTCATTTGTTTATGCTCGAGGCCGATTGCGGTGTTACAGTGTCCGCACTCTAATATTTAGTGGAACAGAAAGCGCCAGCCTTCTCGTTCTTTGATTTACGATTTAAAATATTAGTACGAACCTACATTTACGGAAAAGTTACCGCCTGCGAACACAGTGCTTTGGTACTTAATTGTCATCGGAAGTACGTATGCTGTCGACAACAGCTTGGCAGATCAGAATTTACGAGCAGAGACCATTTACACCAACACGAAGTGTTATGATGACGACGAACGAATCGTCGCCAATGTGAATAACTAGTGGCCAATGCTAAATAGAAACATGGACCGGGGCTCGTGTAAACATCATTCGCCATCTGTACAACATTTATTATAAAAGATCATGAAGTGAAAACATCAAACATCCAATTCTAGAAGGTGAAACCTTTCTGAATATACTCAACTGCGATTGTCGCTTAATATATTTAAAATAGACCGAATAAAATTTTTTTTAACAATTTCAGAACAAATCCACAGGGCATTTAAATAAAACTTGAACAGGAAATGACTGAATTTACTCTAATATTGAATTTACATATTTAGGAAAAAAGGGAAAAAGTATAAACGCCAACATGTGGCGTAGTTATCCCGATAAAGAGGAACACCTGGCCTTCTAGGATCTTATACCACAATTCAGATCTACAAACGGGATCTCGACTAATATGAAACCGAGGACATGGTGGGTAATAAGGACAACTGCTTATAAATGTATCCCATTAATTTATTGCCTCTACATAATTTATTGCATCTTTAATTAAGAAAACTCTAGCTAGTGCTAGATAATAAAACCTTAAAAAAGTTTAAGAAATTGAGAAACGGCCAATCAAGCGTCTTCAAAAATTTTAATTTTGGAAAATTTGTGGTAAGGTGCTATGGGATCAAACTGCAGAGGTCATCGGTCCCTAGACATACACACTTCTTAATCTAACTTACACTACCTTACGCTATGGACTGCACACACACCCATGCCCGATGGAGGACTCGAACCTCCGAAGGGTGGGAGCAGCGCGAACCGTGACAAGGCGCCCTAGAACGCGCAACTACCCCGCGCGGCTCTTCAAAAATTTAAACCTGGCCAGCGGTAGACAATAAAATGTAAGGAAATTACGATTACTAGAATTACGTCTTAGTCATTGCAGCCCGGTGATTCTGCCCAGTACAGGGTGGCAAGACACCAGGACAGGAAACAAACCTAGACGCCATCAATATGACCTTCTGTTGACAGCGCGTCTAACATGCTCGGAGCTCACTGGACCAACGGACAGCACGGTAATCCGTTGATCCGAACGCGAAAGCACCTAATAGATCAGAGTTTCCAGAACACCAGACTCTCCGTACATTAGTTCACACGAGCTGAATCCTCAAATGAGGGGAAAATGACCTGAACGTACAAATGAAATAAATTTAGGCACTCAACGAACACAAGGGCCAACATATCTTCAACAATGCGTATTCAGGAATAAAGTCGGAGAACCGTTGTGTCAAAAGGCCTCGTACCAAATACTAACGGCCAACGTGACCTAACCCTGGCCCTACACAGAGCATCATACCCAGCCTAGCCGCGTCCGGCTTGATGCCGAAAACCCCAATGCCGCTAAGGGCAACTGCTCGGCCGCTAGCTGTGGCACAGCCGCGCCTCCTAGTTTCAAAGTTCTCACTTTGGCGGTGAATCACCAATTCTCTTGAGCGAACGGCAGAGGATTTGGAAGAAAGAAACCGACACGGTTCACCAAGTAATGCAGCTCTATGAAACTTGGACCATAAAGAATTGCTAGAATGTGGTGTAGAAGCTAACTGAAAGGTATACCCAAGGAGACGAACAACGAATAAAAATGACACTTTTATTCAAATGCTGTAATTACACTGAAAGCATCTCGATTCACAATGCATGCACTCCAATGTGCTCCCATGCTTGCCACAAGCTTGGTATGGAGCTACTGTGATGGGGAGATCCATTTCTCCGGCAGCGCGGTTGGCGACTATTGGGTAGTGAACGGGCAAGTCACACCCTTCGTCGAAAATCCTCTCTTTCAGAAATCTCCTTCACCTGCGCTCTTCGATGCATCTGCGCATTGTCTTCCATTAAAATTAAATCAGAGCCGAATGCACCCCTGAAAAGACGCACATGCGGAAGGAGTACAGTGTCACGTTATCGTTGTCTGGTGTGTACACCGTGTTCAAAGATTTGGAGGTCATAAGCCCATGCAGCATTATGCTTCCTCCATAGCACTTGGACCACCAAAGCAGTCATGTTCGGCAACGTTCCAGGGTGCATTACATCTTACCACCTCTTGCTGTATGAAGGTACGTGTGGCATCGTCGTACATGATCGTTCTTACGGCCCAGGTGCTACCGTGTAAGAAGACACAACGTTGCATGGGCGTATGACCTCTAGCAGCGAAATGGAACTTAGTGCTAACGCGAGAGTGTGGACTCTGCTGTTGGTGCGTCTTGTGGGCAATGTACATTCTCACTATGTCACATTCTTGGATTTTCGCCACCGACTTGTTACACCACAACTGCTCTTCGCTTGTTCACTTGTGATCGTTATTTGGAACTTATGGGATGGACTTTCTTATACATAGAGGGAAATTCAGTTGTCCCTACCGATGTCGTTTTATGCAACCCACTATGTTATGGATGGCTTTAAAAAACAAGGCGCACGATTTTTCATGTTCTCTCGCTCACTGCATGCACGCTATCAGTCCTGAATAGAAAAGGAACATGATTTTTTTTAGGAAATTTAATGTAGAGATACGTTTTCGCTGGGGGCCACAGTTTTCTAGTTATTCAAGGAAAACATACGGAAGTGATCTTCAAACGCACCTCTAGCCCCACACTCAACCTCACGAATCAGGATTTCTAGTATGTTGCTGTTGGCATTCCCTCCTAATACGGTACAAAACTTTCCGACTACACGAAATATTCCACATATTGACCTTTTCGGCTCAAATGGTTCAAATGCCTCTGAGCACTATGGGACTTAACTTCTGAGGTCATCAGTCCCCTAGAACTTAGAACTACTTAAACCTAACTAACATGAGGACATCACACATATCCATGCCCGACGCAGGATTCGAACCTGCGACCGTAACGGTCGCGCATTTCCAGACTGTAGCGCCTACAACCGCTCGGCCACTCCGTCCGGCTGACCCTGTTTGGTTCCTATTGATTGAACTATTACTCCATCGGCGCAGTAGAATATTTCGTTAACATTATTAATTTAAAAGTGCCTGTGATGGTAAAAGAAAAGGATTTTTGTAAATGTTATTCTAAAAGTTTTGAACATGGCTGTTTGGTTCAGTTACCGTTTATAAATTAAAATTGAAACAAATGACCCATCGGCCACCATTTTTTTAGCCTTATTTACCAGGTTTCAACACTTCTAAGAGTGCCTTCATCATAATTTTGACATTTAAACTAGTCTATAATGTAATTACAAATTTGTGTGAAGAAGTTTTTGTATACAAAAAAGTGTAAGAACTGACTAACGATACAAGACAGAGACATTACTTACATGTCACGTATAAAGTAAATAACAATCCAGAAGGGCTTTAGTCACAAAATATTTAAAAGGAATGTGTGAAGGCAAGCTTCTAAGGGCTACTCATACCTGTACAGTCACAGGTTGCAACAGGCGCCCGTGTTAATAAGCGCGGCAGCTGAACATGACATTACAGTGAGAGCGCCATCTAGTAGCCACAGGTACAACTTGGCTACTTAACATTCAAATGTAGACAGGCGAAAATTGTAATGAATATTGTTCAGTACATAATGTAAAAGGCAATATTTTGTTTAACAGGGTCAGATAAAGTAACATTTTGACTACATCAGATCTTTAAAAGTACAGTTTGAAGCATAAAAAGTCATTATAGAAAATACAGAAAGGGCTGAATCGTACAGCCTGTAAAAAACGATATATCATGAAATACAGCCAATAGACCTTTTAATAAATGAAACATTATGACTTAGACTGGAAAAACATTTCAGTGAACTGGACGAGGAGACCCAAAATTAAATGTCAGGTAACGGCTGTATACCGTTGAAGAAATTTTTGTTACGCAAAAATGTTATGTTTGTATAGTTTATTGAGTTGTATTAGTGTTGCCTCCTGCGCTTGAGTTAGTGTATTTGTTAAAGTGTGTATCAAAATCCGTGTGGTTTCTGGTACAAGCAAGATAATGCCATATTTGAGAATGTGAAACTATATTCTCATTTGCCCATGTTGGCTGAATTTAGTGTTTAGCTTGGACTGTTGTTTGTATATCCCTGCATGATACGTGCCGCAAAGGATACTTACGTTTTATTACGAGATTAAATCGTGAAGCTTCCCGTTATTCTAGTACCGTTAAATGTTTTTTGCCTGAGGTTGTCTCTTAGAGGGATCTAAATATTTGAAGCTATTGAGCTCAGGTTGCTACTGTTCTATTCTGTAAGGATTGGTGAGCTAAGGTTATGTGAAGGCTTCGATGTGTATAAAGCGAACTGATGTACTTTTCATGTATGTTCTTTTTTTGCGGAGTTGAGTGTTGAATACTAACTTAAAGAATTGTTTGTCTTTTTGTAAATGTGTTATTACTGACACTGTAAAGTTTAGTGAGTCAGTTGCGCTAAGGTTTATCCAACACATGTACATTGGCAATGTATGTTTTTCGATTCTGTAAAAGTTTTGCGTGAACATTAAAAAAAAAAAAGTTCAAATGTGTGTGAAGTCTTATGGGATTTAACAGCTAAGGTCATCAGTCCCTAAGCTTACACACTACTTAACCTAAATTGTCCTAAGGATAAACACACACACTACTCGAACTTCCGCCGGGACCAGCCTCAAAGTCCATGACTGCAGCGCCTTAGACCGCTAGGTTAATCCCGCGCAGCTGCTTGAACATTCATTTAAAAAAAAAAAAAAAGTCATTGCTTGTAAATGGCTTTGACGATTTTGACGATTCACAGACAGACAGTATCAATGATGTCGAAATTGCAGTAACTGTAAATTTAAATACTTGTCATTAGAATCACCAGTGTACTGGTCGACGTCAGAGTCGACTTCTTGCTGCATTAATAAGTTCAGTATCATCCACCTACTGCTTCCCACGGACTACGTCATTCATTGAGCCAAATATATGGAAGTCAGAAGGTCCGAGATCCGGGCTGTAAAGTTGATGAGAAAGAACAGACCAAGAAGGAGAAGTCCATTTGCATTTTTGTAGCGACAAACACGCTGAAGTCCTTACTTCAGTTTCCTGAGGATATCAGACTTCATCGTTGCGGCATGAGGGAAGAAACTAAACAGAATAATCCCTTCATGGTACCAGAAGACCGTCCCAAAGACTTTACTGGCTGAGGGCGCAACTTTGAACGTTTTCTTTTTCATGTATTGCCGTTTTGTTCGAAGCAATGAAACCATGTTTCATCGCCTGTGCCGATGTTCGATAAAGAAATTAGTAATATAAGCCTCGTAATAGTCGAGCAATTCTGCACAGAGTGTTCTTCGTTTCTCTTTATGATCTCTTCTTAGACGGCGAGGAATCCGGCGGGCACACACCTCTGAGTACCCCTACTGGTGGACGAGTGTGTCAGCCTGTCATCAGAGAAGACCACTTGAGCAACGAGGTGTTTTATTGTGATCCGTCGATCAATTCAAATGAGAGTGTTCGCACGTTCCAACATCGCTGGAGTCACAGTCGTGTCGGTCTGCCGCCACTCGGGAGATCGGACAGGTGTGCACAGCCCTGTTGCGATAATAACAGACGGCTCGCCCAACGACTCACCGTGCTCGTGTTCGCTGGCAGATCTTCGAAGACATCCTGGAAGAGGCTATGAATATTTACGACGTTGTGGTTTCCCACCAAAAGAAAACCACTGGCAGCTCTCTGCTTCGAAAGCACTTCCTATATACACTCCTGGAAATTGAAATAAGAACACCGTGAATTCATTGTCCCAGGAAGGGGAAACTTTATTGACACATTCCTGGGGTCAGATACATCACATGATCACACTGACAGAACCACAGGCACATAGACACAGGCAACAGAGCATGCACAATGTCGGCACTAGTACAGTGTATATCCACCTTTCGCAGCAATGCAGGCTGCTATTCTCCCATGGAGACGATCGTAGAGATGCTGGATGTAGTCCTGTGGAACGGCTTGCCATGCCATTTCCACCTGGCGCCTCAGTTGGACCAGCGTTCGTGCTGGACGTGCAGACCGCGTGAGACGACGCATCATCCAGTCCCAAACATGCTCAATGGGGGACAGATCCGGAGATCTTGCTGGCCAGGGTAGTTGACTTACACCTTCTAGAGCACGTTGGGTGGCACGGGATACATGCGGACGTGCATTGTCCTGTTGGAACAGCAAGTTCCCTTGCCGGTCTAGGAATGGTAGAACGATGGGTTCGATCACGGTTTGGATGTACCGTGCACTATTCAGTGTCCCCTCGACGATCACCAGTGGTGTACGGCCAGTATAGGAGATCGCTCCCCACACCATGATGCTGGGTGTTGGCCCTATGTGCCTCGGTCGTATGCAGTTCTGATTGTGGCGCTCACCTGCACGGCGCCAAACACGCATACGACCATCATTGGCACCAAGGCAGAAGCGACTCTCATCGCTGAAGACGACACGTCTCCATTCGTCCCTCCATTCACGCCTATCGCGACACCACTGGAGGCGGGCTGCACGATGTTGGGGCGTGAGCGGAAGACGGCCTAACGGTGTGCGGGACCGTAGCCCAGCTTCATGGAGACGGTTGCGAATGGTCCTCGCCGATACCCCAGGAGCAACAGTGTCCCTAATTTGCTGGGAAGTGGCGGTGCGGTCCCCTACGGCACTGCGTAGGATCCTACGGTCTTGGCGTGCATCCGTGCGTCGCTGCGGTCCGGTTCCAGGTCGACGGGCACGTGCACCTTCCGCCGACCACTGGCGACAACATCGATGTACTGTGGAGACCTCACGCCCCACGTGTTGAGCAATTCGGCGGTACGTCCACCCGGCCTCCCGCATGCCCACTATACGCCCTCGCTCAAAGTCCGTCAACTTCACATACGGTTCACGTCCACGCTGTCGCGGCATGCTACCAGTGTTAAAGACTGCGATGGAGATCCGTATGCCACGGCAAACTGGCTGACACTGACGGCGGCGGTGCACAAATGCTGCGCAGCTAGCGCCATTCGACGGCCAACACCGCGGTTCCTGGTGCGTGTGATCATTGCTTGTACAGCCCTCTCGCAGTGTCCGGAGCAAGTATGGTGGGTCTGACACACCGGTGTCAATGTGTTCTTTTTTCCATTTCTAGGAGTGTAGATGCCATTTTGTAGGGTACTTACACCGCCACCAGCCATCGGAGCTTTATGAAATTATAACAGTTGAAGCGGAAATATACCACGATGTCCCACAACATATTTCACATTTTTAAGACCGTATTTGGCCGAGAAAAAAATGTGTTACATTACTTGTTGAGAACCCGACGTTTATTGATACCAAATATGGGAACAAATATATTTTTAATTTCTTATGTTAAATGTCATTAAGTATATAACGATTAGAATCGGCCGGCCGCTGTTGTCGAGCGGTTCTAGGCGCTTCAGTCCGGAACCACGCGGCTGCTACGGTCGCAAATTCGAATCCAGCCTCGGGTACAGATGTGTGTGATGTCCTTAGGTTAGTTAGGTTAAGTAGTTCAAGTCTAGGTGACAGATGACCTCAGATGTTAAGTCCCACAGTGCTTAGAGCCATTTGAACCATTTTTATTAGAATCTGTCCTGTCAATGTTTATTCCTTGTAACTAAATGTGACGAGGTGTACTTTGAGATCAACTCTTGTGATCATCCAACGTGAAGTCGGTCTTATAATTAAGTATAACACTTAGATATGAGGGGCTGAGAGTAAAAGTGTTACAAGCAACATTTCATAAGAAAATGATCTATGCGCTGATTTGTAAAGATAAAGTGTGTATCTCTTCAGAATAAAAGAGTAGTTCTGCATTCTGTGATGACAAAGTTTAGACTCTAAGCCAATCCCAGGACTAAGAATACAACTAGCACAAGAGGAATAGAGGGAGAAAGGAGAACTGCTGATACGTTTAATGAAGCTTCCATATGCCTTTTCTAAACTAATGCAATAGCCTAAAGTGTTTGCTTTTAAGATTACTTTTATCAATAATTAATGGATGTTTAAACAGACCCCATTTTGAAATAGTAGATGTACACTTTGACAAAAAATCTGTATACTGATTCAACAAATCACAGGTTCGTTGAACCTGGCCATACGTTCAATGCGAAGAAACACTTCAGATGTGTATTTGTTTCCCAAGATAGGGTGAAAGCATCGATACAGGTGAGCCTAAGGTTTTCCGTAGTGGAAATTAAAACACAAAATTTTCTTTCAATTAAAGCAATGGACGCCATAGCAAAGGGCAAAGTTGATAACGAAACTCAAGGACACAAAATACAGTGGAGCAATATTATCAGGATCAGAATCACCAGAGGAAATCCTCCAACAACGCAGTCCAAGTATCCACTAAAATGTAATCTTAAGTCAAGCGGATCTTAGGAGCCACAATATTGGTCGCCAATCAATACCTTTTTGGAGCCTTTGCTTCAAGAAGAGTATGGTATGAAATAAAATTTGAGAAGTGAAAAAATCTTCAGGAAATAAAAGAACAACGTCTCTTCAATTTATCATGAATTTTGTAACAATATATTCCGTTCGCAGATAGCCGTTACCATGGGTGTAAGAAGAGAGAGTGGAGAAAGAAGACGACATAGTCATAGGAGGACGCAAGGAAGGCTGAGAAATGAATAACGAAATGGTATGGGGCAGCCGGCGGGGGTGGCCGAGCGGTTCTAGGTGCTACAGTCTGGAACCGTGCGACCGCTACGGGCGCAGGTTCGAATCCTGCCTCGGGCATGGATGTGAGTGATGTCCTTAGGTTAGTTAGGTTTAAGTAGTTCTAAGTTCTAGGGGACTGATGACCTCAGAAGTTAAGTCCCATAGTGCTCAGAGCCATTTGAACCATTTGGTATGGGGCACGACGAGTGTTGCCTCAGAAAGACTTTCTTTAAGCGATTTCACGGAAGGAAATGTTTCTGATTCTGTATTAAGGCACTGGCTGTGACGCAATCGTAGAAAGTGACAATGAATAACCTGTAGTACTCGTTGGAACCACACCAATATCTTTTTGTTTTGGTATGTATTTTATTTCCTACTTACCTACCATTTTTCGGCTTATTCTAATAATTTTGCATTGATTACACACTTATTTTTCTTTTATAATGAACATACACTGTACTAAGAGCATCATGTGTGTTGTACCAAATAAAATAAAATAAACTCTAGAATAATGCACAGTAGAGACAATGTTTTTGTGCTTGCACCTATTTTAATTTGAAAAGCTTTAATTTCGAAGGTGTATAAGTACCTTTAATAACTTATAAAAAATAATGCAAAGGCGGTACAGTGTCGATACAACCTAAGGAATAAGTGACCATTAGAAAAAACATTACATCTACATCTACGTGATTACCCTGCTATCAAAAGTGCCTGGCAGAGGGTTCAATGAACCACCTTCAAGCCGTCTCTCTACCGTTCCAATCTCGAACGACGAGCGGGAAAAATGAGCACTTAAATTTTTCTGTGCGAGCCCTGATTTATCTTATTTTATTGGAAAGATCATTTTTCCCTATGTAAGTGGGTGCCAATAGAATGATTTCGCAATCGGAGGAGAAAACTGGTGATTGAAATTTCATGAGAAGATCCCATCGCAACGAAAAACGCCTGTGTTTTAATGATTGCCACTCCACATATCATGACTGTGGCACTATCTCCCCCATTTCACGGTAATACAAAATGAGCTGCTCTTCTCTGGACTTTTTCGTCATCCGTCAGTGCCACCTGCAATACTCCAGAATAGCGTGGACAAGCGTGTTGTAAACAGTCTCTTTAGTAGACCTATTGCACTTTCTTTCTGCCAATCAATCGCATGCTTTGGTTTCATCTACCCACAACATTATCTATGTGATCGTTCCAAATATCGGATGAAAATATCATATAATTCATAAGTAGCCATTCAACTTGGCATTGATTTACTTACTGAGTAAGTACTTGTACCACTTGTACTCTGAGCCCCTTAACTGGTCTCTTTTTAATAAATAATGAATTGACATTTGGCACCATCCACTCTCCCACTACCACATTTCCTGACATGTTATGGAAGAAAATAAGATTCTACCCCGAAGATCACTGCAGATTTAACCGTAATTAGAAGTAATTGCTTCTGAACGTTGGAGCTAATATCGTCCAATTTACGTCAAACTGATTAAGAAAATTGCTCCGTTTCTGCCTTTTGACGACGACGTGTAAGTCAGAACTGTGGCGGCAAAGGCCGTGGAGGAAAAACTTGGCACGCGCGGTGCGTCCGCGATGAAGTGTGTGTTGTGCCACGCAGCAAGAAAGGCGCTGCGCCAGAGCCACGGACGCCGGCGCCGGCGCCACCGAGACAGCGCGCCGCAATTAAACGCCGGGCGGGCCGCGACCGCATCGATTGCGGCCGTCCTGATTAGTCGGGCTCCCGGCTGGCGCCGTGGCTGAGGCCGGCTACGTGTGCCGGGCGCCAGATGAGCCGCGGGCACTCCGTCCTCTTCATCTGGCGCCGCGCCGTCTGCAGCGCCACACAGTGTCGCCATCTCGATACTCGTCACTCGTCCTTTCAACGCTGACACGGCCAAACGGTTCCACCCACGTTTCGCTAAATGAACGACTCTTAATACACAGCGTGTTTCAAAAAGAATGACCTGAAGTTAGAGTGTAATAATTACGAAACAATAGAGGTGTGGGACAGGAAATGAGTGCTGACTAACTGGGTGTGCCCTAGAGCTAGATGCCAGTTCATACTTCTTCTCAGTTACTGTGTAGCAACAGAAGGCGTTTCGTGTACTCGAGTGTAGCAAGAGTGACTCGTGTTTACAGTCCAGGTTGAATTTCCACATTTGCTGAAAAACATTGGCTGTATGGTCTGTTTGAGGAGAAAGGATTTTTATGCAAGCGTAAGAGCCCCGGTCAACCACTTACTTCGAATGAAACAGTAGAAAGAATTAAGCAAATGTTTGCTCGGAGACCACGCAAGCAAAGAACTGGCACTGTCCCATACGACTGTCTGGTCTATGAACGATACAGACTGCAATTAGTGCAAGTTCTTCGGGTTGACGTCTCTCTCGGATTCGCCTTCGACGCCGCTAACCCGCAACGTATCTATACTTACAAGGGAACCTCCCCATCGCACTCCCCTCAGATTTAGTTATAAGTTGGCACAGTCGATAGGCCTTGAAAGGCTGAACACAGATCAATCGAGAAAACAGGAAGAAGTTGTGTGGAACTAGGAAAAATATAAGCAAACTATACAAACTGAGTAGTCCATGCGAAAGACAGGCAACATCAAGGAGAGTGCGAGCTCAGGAACGCCGTAGTCCCGTGGTTAGCGTGAGCAGCTGCGTAACGAGAGATCCATGGTTCAAGTCTTCCCTCAAGTGAAGCCGGCACGATAGCTCAGCGTGTTCGGCCAGAGAGCCGGTTGGCCTCTATAATAAAAAAACTGAGTGGAAGGATCAACCACCGAACTTGCACAGGATGTCTTGCGACGTCCGTAACGACCAAACGCAACGATCAATAACGAACAAAATGAAAAAAAGGTGAAAAGTTTACTTTCTTTATTTTCGCAAAGTTATGATCTGTGCGTTCGTTCATTGACGTCTCTGTTCACTGTAATAAGTTTAGTGTCTGTGTTTTGCGACCGCACCGCAAAACCGTGCGATTAGTAGACTAAAGGACGTGCCTCTCCAATGGGAACCGAAAACATTTGATCGCAAGTTCATAGGTCAACCGATTCCTCCACAGGAGAACACGGCTGATATATTCTATACGACACTGGTGACGACATGTGCGTCACATGACAGGAATATGTTGTCGATCCACCTAACTTGTACTCTTGGCGAATGAGTAAAAAGGTTCTTCTACCTTGCCCGATTTAGGTTTTCTTGTGGATGTGATAATCACTCCCAAAAAAGTGATGAAAACACACCCGCACAATAACCCTAGGTTCGGTGTGGGGAGGCGGAGGGGTGAAGTGGACTGCAGTAGCCGTCGTGGGGTTGTGGACCACTGCGGCTGCGGCGGGGACGGAGCCTCTCCGTCGTTTCTAGGCCCCCGGTCAACATACAATACAATAAAATACGTAAACAATAAAAGTGGTGTTTTTTTATAATTTGCGAACACTACATGATAGAGTGATACGGCCGGCCGGAGTGGCCGAGCGGTTCTAGACGCTACAGTCTGGAACCGCGCGACCACTACGGTCGCAGGTCCGAATCCTGCCTCGGGCATGGGTGTGTGTGATGTCCATAGGTTAGTTAGGTTTGAGTAGTTCTAAGTTCTAGGGGACTGATGACCTCAGAAGTTAATTCCCATAGTGCTCAGAGCCTTTTTTTTTTTTTTTTTTTTTTTTTTTTTTTGATAGAGTGATACGACAACTACATTCTGACATCATTTTTAATTCGCTAAAATGGTTGTGTTATTGCAACACAGAACTTTTACCAGGCCAACATCTGAAATGTAATAAGCAACAACCTTTTCCTTTCGCCTGTATTTTGGAGGGTGTAAGCGAAAAAAGTTATGGAAAGTTTGAATTTATTTTTACAGTTTGTTATAAGTCGGTGTGTGCTACAGTGTCTCCTAGACGAGACCAGTATTGTGTGGTTCATTAACGCGACGTGAGTTCTAGCGCGCTCCAAACAAAAAATTGTAGGCGTGGGGCAGCATAGCTCAACGATAGTAGCGGAGACAGCGAAAGCCAAACCTGCAGAGCTGCGCTTGATCTGAAAAATGTTAATTTTGGCGCTACGAAAGTACATGGAAGTTAGGGAAGAGGAAGATGACTGTACAGTGCTGGGAAGAGTCCTCTGAATGCTCAAAACACCCAGACAAACGTACTTACATTGTGAAGAAGAGACACTATTTGCTCCATGATGCGGACAAGTTTAAGGCATTTTTCAGATTCACATCCAATCAGTTCCATTATCTTCTTTCGTATATTGAAGACAAACTAAGAAGTAATTAGCCATGGTCTACAAAATATGCTGTTCGGATACTCACCCAATAAACTTTTTCACTAATTATAACGAAAGAATTAGCTTCTCTGTTGCTGTCTGTGCGCGCGTAATAAATACTGCAGCTGTCCTCCAGTAATTTGTTGATGCTCTTTTCGACTTTCCCCACCCCTCGACCCAAGTAAATCGCTGCTACATGCAGGACAGACTCCTCCTAAAGCACGCGACTGTTCCCTACAGTTAAGACTCGTAGTGGCACTGAATTGTCCTAACCCTAGAAAATGGTCTGTTATGTTAATACCTACAGAGTGGGAAGTGCGGACTCATGCGCGTGTCGCGCGGCACGTTGCAGGAAATTCTCGCAGCTATGGAGACGTAGCTTTATAGAAAAACCAGCGCTAACGTTCATGACGCCCAGTCGACTCTACATTGAGAAAATCAATATATAACTGAATAATCAGCATTTTTCGCCAACAAGTATGGTGTCCACAAATGCATATTTGCAGAGGAATCGACAGAAATACTTTTAACAAATGCCAGATAACCCATAAGATTGAACGCACAGTGACGAGAAACGTGCTGTGAAGAAACTGACCAACGGTCGATACCTACGAGCAGCATTCTCCATATATTTTTATACCGGAGGTCAATTGTTTGACCTATTCATTGAAAAATTATTACGTCAGGTGCTCTAAATTCGGGAATTTACAATAACGTATCTTGGGAAGAGGTTAATTTGCACATTTCTGACAACAGGTTTTGTCTTATTGAAGTGACAATTTTAAACAAGGCTGTCTCTCAGCAACGGTATACAATTTTCAAACACAGGAATTATTAGGCCAACCGGTAGCAAATAACTGTTTCGTGCAACTGACCTGTGTTTCGACACCTACTAAGGGTGTCTTCCTCAGAACGAAATTTTGAGAAATGGTAAAATTACATTTTGAGAAAGAAATGGTCAGAGTTTAGAGCGGCTGTGCTCAAGTCAAAAATGAAATACATTCCAGTCTTGTCATGTATGGCTATCTAGGAATAACATTCTTTCCATACCAGCAACCACAGAAATGCTTAGTGTACAAGCTGCAAGGCATAGCAAAGGCCAAGCAAGCACAGCCCATGAGCGTGTAAATACGCTAACGTTCAGAAAGAACACCCTTACAGACTAGAGACAGGACGTTTATATTCACAAGATATGCACATTACTTCTGGCAGAAATGATTAGCATTTGAACCATGTCGGCTCGTGGGTTCAAGGTCAATATCGATATCGCGACGCGACACCACCTATACGTAAATTGTACCTGCGCCTCTCGTTGTCGCTATAAGTCTCAGGTAATGGATCAGTGTGAGCAGACGTACGGGATGCCTCGTAGACGTATGCGCGAACCGTACCGTTAAATCAGTAAGTTTTAAATAGGATGCATTATTGGCACGAGAGAATGTGATGCATCCTTCCGGAAAACTGCTGCTCGTGTGGGACGAAGTGTTTCGGCAGTGCAACGAGTGTGTGCAGAATGGTTCACGGAAGGCCGTAGAACACGACGAGATGGGTTAGGTCGCACCAGCAAGACTACCACCCCCTCCCCCCCCCCCCCCCCCCCCCCCCCGGCAGATCCGCTCTTCGTCCGAATACCATTACGGTATGAGGTAACTTTTACGAATGTGCAGAAACATGCTAGACGGCAATGATGTATGGAACGAATTCACTGGGGACAGTAATGATGGTATTTAGGACGAATCCAGGTTCTGTTTGTTTGAAAATGATGCCCGCATTTTGGTTCTCTGCTGACAAGTGTAATATTTCTTGCTTGGTCAGCCATCATATTAGGCTCCAAGAAGCTGTTCCCAGAGCAATAGAGATGCAAGAAGTATATAGATGACGAAATGTGGTGTGAGGTACCTGTGACAGATGTTAGATTCGGTATCAATCCCGTGAGAAAGACCGCCTGCATAATGCTACTGCTCTGTGATTGGCTGCTGTGTTCGGAGCAAGGGCGCCAAAACCTTAAAGTATAGTTATTATTATTAGTTAAACTACTCATTGGAATGACCTCACTTTTTAATATAAATATCTCTCAACAGCTGACTATCAATCAGTTATTTTAGAATTATTAAAAACACTTTAAATCAAAAACAAAAGACTGGCGAAATTGCAGACGAAGCACTTCGGAAGCGTTCGGGTCACGCCTTTTCTGGTATGGCGTGCGAAGTGTTTCGGGCTGTTCGTCACTCTGGATTAGGGAGTCGGTAAGAACAGACATGTTGTCTGTCGTAGGATGTGTTTCCAATTTTATTTAAGTTCCTGTTCGTCACTCTGGATTAGGCAGTCGAGAAGAACAGACATGTTGTCTATGGTAGGATGTGTTTGCCAGTATTCAGTATAAGAGATTGACTCCGGTAGTCATGAGGCACAGACACGTACCACAATAGTGTAAAGATACATTTTCGTAAACATTGTGTTTGATCATGTACTTTGCTGTATCAGGAGGTGTTGTGTTAAGATCATGTAGTCTTCTCGTGCGGCTATATTAAAATACGCGAGTGGCATCCCAAAGAAGTGATACATTATTTCAGAACAGAACCTCACTAAAAGTCAGTTTCAGCCTCAAGATACAGAACCTACGACCTGCGTGCTGTTTCCTGCGCTGAGGACATTAACTTGAAGACAACAGGTTAGTGAACTATAACAGAACCTCGCATTCCACACAGTGCAGTGGAAACAACTAGGCGCCTCACGTGTACTGCATGCACAGAACAATTGTGTTCAGTGACGCGTCATCTGCAGTAATGTAGAGGAGGTAAAGGAGGATGATCGTTATTAAAACCTACAATAAATTCATTCTTCCATTCTTGCCGTACATGGAGAGCGGAATCACAGTGACTGCATTCGCACAAGACACAAAGCGGTCGTTCTGGGCCTTATGGTGTGGGATGCTATCGGGTACAACCACAAATCACAGTTGATGCGTGTCCAGGGCACTGTGACCAGCGCCGACTTACGTGAATGACATCTTGTCAGCCGTAGCCATATCCTTTCTGCACGACAAAATCCTTTCTGCAAGACAATGCACGACTACATGTCGCTGCACGAACACGAGCCTTCTCGGGGTCACAGTATGGCAGCTTTTTGCACTGGCCCGCCAGATGACAGACTACCATCATTCCTGTCCCCAGTGACTTCGTTCCATACACCATTGCCGTCTAGCATGTTTCTGCCCATTCGTAAAAGTTAACTCATACCGTAATAAACTTCGACGGACTGTCAGTGTACGATATGTTCCACTGTTCCTGTGTTCCACTGTTGCGCCAGAGCCGAGGAGGACACAGATCTGTCCTGCAATGGTATTCGGACGAAAAGCGGATCTGCGGGGAGGGGGGGGGGTTTAATGAAGTATGATTGAGCTTTAAAAATTACACTAAAACGCAAAACATGCTACAGGAAACAGTCAGAACACTGCCATAGAAGCAAAGAAAAAAGCATGCCAAATTTAAAAGAAAGCAAAATCCCCAACAACGCAAATTTAAGAGAATATGTGATGCTTTTAAGAGCTTCCACAATGAAACTCTCTCGGAATCTGGAAGAAACCCCGAAGATACTCGTGAGTGAAGTACATCACATAGTTGACAGATCCGGCAAGAAGATGCAGTTATTACCTTTACTGCGCGATAACAATTGTGATGTAACTGACGACGGTGCCACTAAAGCAGAGTTACTAAAAACGGTTTTTCGAAAGTTCTTCGCAGAACAAGACAAAGGAAATATTCCAGAATTTTAATCAAGAACAACTGCCAACATAAATAACTTAGAAGTAAATGTCCTCGGTTTAGCGAAGCTGCTTAAAGCACTTAATGAAGGGAAGGCCTCCTGTCCAGACTGTATACCAGCTACGTTCATTCCAGAATTTGCTGATACAATAGCTACATTCTTAACAACCATATACAACTATTCGCTAATAGAAAGTTCTGTACCCAAAGACAGGAAAGTTCTATAGGTCACATCAATATCCAAGAAAGGAATAGGAGTAATCCACTGAATTACAGACACATATCACTAACGTCGATTTACAGTAGGATTCTGGAACATATATTGCGTTCGAACATTATGAAGTACCCGGACAAAACGAGTTATTGGGAAATAAAATGGTTCAAATGGCTCTGAGCACTATGGGACTTAACATCTATGGTCAACAGTCCCCTAGAGCTTAGAACTACTTAAACCTAACTAACCTAAGGACACCACAAAACACCCAGTCATCACGAGGCAGAGAAAATCACTGACCCCGCCGGGAATCGAATACAGACTCGCAGACGGCGCGCTTAGATGGCAATTGTGAAACTCAGGCTGTACGATGGCAACGAAAAATGAAATAATATCGTGCACAAATACCCAAAACCCCATCGCTAAATTCTTGGAGTTCAGCGTAAAACACAGTTTGTCTCTCTCTTGCTTTCTCTCCCATAACCTTCGTATAACTTATGTATCATTCATTACTATTACATGGTGGTTCATTGTAAGTGCTAAGTGATTAATAATTATCGTGTCTGCATCCTGTACATTGGACTTTGGTTTGATTCTCGCTGCATACCGTGACGGGGAAAACTGTAATAGATTCCATTCAACCTTGTAAGAAAATTCTTGAGGGTATTTTTGTTCTGTCGTTACAACTACAAAAATGCGTGATTCTTTTCGATTGATTTCTCGCTTACATCGGGGAATGCAGTCTGCTAACACAACGTTGTTTTTCAGCGTAAGACAATGATAATTTTGGCCCAGTCAACTGAAGCTGCAGCTGCAGCTGCAGCAGCAAGTCGTATACTCCTAGCTCACTCATTTGTTACATAGTTTAATTCTTAATTTCTTTGCGTGTTTTTGGTACTTGCATTGTTTAATTCATAAATTTCTGGCGTATTATACTATTTGAGAGTTGTAGCATCGCGTTTTAGTACCTGAATAGTGTAAATTCGCGTAGTCGTCTGTCTTCTGTTTTTGTTTTGAACGGCCAATGTCGGTTGGTCACAGTCAGTGTGCTCTCTGCCGCCGTTGGATGAGCAGCTGCAGCAGCAAATCGTATACTCCTAGCTCACTCATTTGTTACATAGTTTAATTCTTAATTTCTTTGCGTGTTTTTGGTACTTGCATTGTTTAATTCATAAATTTCGGGCGTATTATAGTATTTGAGAGTTGTACCATCGCGTTTTAGTACCTGAATAGCGTAAAATCGCTTAGTCTCCTTCCGCCGCCGAGCAGTGTGTCAGCAGTGCGCAAGTAGCAGCATTACTGCATTTACTAGGCAATCTTGTATTTTAATAACCGTTTAAATTTTGTGTCGATTTGTTTGCGCTCTCTGTAGATTAGTTCAGACGTTCTTTGTACAACAGTTTTTAGCATGGATAGGGACTGCAACTGCTGTGTTCGGATACAGGCTGAGTTGGCATCCCTTCGCGCCCAGCTTCAGGCAGTGCTGTCTTCAGTCACACAGCTTGAGGCTGTTGCCAATGGGCATCACTGTGGGGGTCCGGATGGGGGTTTGTCAGGGACGGCCAGCTCGTCCCACGCATCCCCCGATCGGACTACGACTGTGGTTGCCCGGAATACTGCCCGCATTGAGGCTGATCCGTCACCTGTGGTAGAGTGGGAGATCGTCTCAAGGTGTGGCAGGGGGCGAAAGACATTCCGGAGGGCTGAACGGAAGGCCTCTCCAGTTTCTCTGACGAACCGGTTTCAGGCTCTGTCTCAGGCTGATACTGATCTTCGGCCTGACATGGTTGCTTGTCCTGTTCCAGAGGTTGCCCCTCAGTCTGCAAGATCCGGGCGGTCACAGAGGGTGGGCTTACTGGTAGTTGGGAGCCCCAATGTCAGGCGCGTAATGGGCCCGTTAGGGAGGGGAAGAAAACCAATGTGCACTCCGTGTGCATACCGGGGGGGAGTCATTCCAGATGTGGAAAGGGTCCTTCCGGATGCCATGAAGGGTACAGGCTGCACCCATCTGCAGGTAGTCGTTCATGTCGGCACCAATGATGTGTGTCGCTATGGATCGGAGGAAATTCTCTCTGGCTTCCGGCGGCTATCTGATTTGGTGAAGACTGCCAGTCTCGCTAGCGGGATGAAAGCAGAGCTCACCATCTGCAGCATCGTCGACAGGACTGACTGCGGACCTTTGGTACAGAGCCGAGTGGAGGCTGAGACGGTTCTGCGACCGTGTGGGCTGCAGATTCCTCGAATTGCACCATAGGGTGGTGGGGTTTCGGGTTCCGCTGAATAGGTCAGGAGTCCACTACACGCAACAAGCGGCTACACGGATAGCAGGGGTTGTGTGGCGTGGGCTGGGCTGTTTTTTTTAGGTTAGATGGCCTTGGGCAAGTACAGAAAGGGCAACAGCCTCAACGGGTGCGGGGCAAAGTCAGGACATGCGGGGACCAAGCAGCAATCGGTACTGTAATTGTAAACTGTCGAAGCTGCGTTGGTAAAGTACCGGAACTTCAAGCGCTGATAGAAAGCACGGAAGCTGAAATCGTTATAGGTACAGAAAGCTGGCTGAAGCCAGAGATAAATTCTGCCGAAATTTTTACAAAGGTACAGACGGTGTTTAGAAAGGATAGATTGCATGCAACCGGTGGTGGAGTGTTCGTCGCTGTTAGTAGTAGTTTATCCTGTAGTGAAGTAGAAGTGGATAATTCCTGTGAATTATTATGGGTGGAGGTTACACTCAACAACCGAGCTAGGTTAATAATTGGCTCCTTTTACCGACCTCGCGACTCAGCAGCATTAGTGGCAGAACAACTGAGAGAAAATTAGGAATACATTTCACATAAATTTTCTTAGCATGTTATAGTCTTAGGTGGAGATTTCAATTTACCAGATATAGACTGGGACACTCAGATGTTTAGGACGGGTGGTAGGGACAGAGCATCGAGTGACATTATACTGAGTGCACTATCCGAAAATTACCTCGAGCAATTAAACAGAGAACCGACTCGTGGAGATGACATCTTGGACCTACTGATAACAAACAGACCCGAACTTTTCGACTCTGTAAGTGCAGAACAGGGAATCAGTGATCATAAGGCCGTTGCAGCATCCCTGAATATGGAAGTTAATAGGAATATAAAAAAAGGGAGGGAGGTTTATCTGTTTAGCAAGAGTAATAGAAGGCAGATCTCAGACTGTTCCGACACTGACAATGTTGAGTGTTTATGGAAAAAGTTCAAGGCAATCGTAAAATGCGTTTTACACAGGTACGTGCCGAGTAAACCTGTGAGGGACGCGAAAAACCGACCGTGGTTCAACAACAAAGTTAGGAAACTACTGCGAAAGCAAAGAGAGCTTCACTCCAAGTTTAAACGCAGCCAAAACCTCTCAGACAAACAGAAGCTAAACGATGTCAAAGGTAGCGTAAGGAGGGCTATGCGTGAAGCGTTCAGTGAATTCGAAAGTGAAATTCTATGTACCGACTTGGCAGAAAATCCTCGGAAGTTCTGGTCTTACATTAAATCAGTAAGTGGCTCGAAACAGCATATCCAGACACTCCGGGATGATGATGGCATTGAAACAGAGGATGACACGCGTAAAGCTGAAATACTAAACACCTTTTTCCAAAGCTGTTTCACAGAGGAAGACCGCACTGCAGTTCCTTCTCTAAGTCCTCGCACAAACGAAAAAATGGCTTACATCGAAATAAGTGTCTAAGGAATAGAAAAGCAACTGGAATCACTCAACAGAGGAAAGTCCACTGGACCTGACGGGATACCAGTTCGTTTCTACACAGAGTACGCGAAAGAACTTGCCCCCCTTCTAACAGCCGTGTACCGCAAGTCTCTAGAGGAACGGAAGGTTCCAAATGATTGGAAGAGAGCACAGGTAGTCCCAGTCTTCAAGAAGGGTCGTCGAGCAGATGCGCAAAACTATAGACCTATATCTCTGACGTCGATCTGTTGTAGAATTTTAGAACATCTTTCTTGCTCGCGTATCATGTCGGTTTTGGAAACCCAGAATCTACTATGTAGGAATCAACATGGATTCCGGAAGCAGCGATCGTGTGAGACTCAACTAGCTTTATTTGTTCATGAGACCCAGAAAATATTAGATACAGGCTCCCAGGTAGATGCTATTTTTCTTGACTTCCGGAAGGAGTTCGATACAGTTCCGCACTGTCGCCTGATAAACAAAGTAAGAGCCTATGGAATATCAGACCAGCTGTGTGGCTGGATTGAAGAGTTTTTAGCAAACAGAGCACAACATGTTGTTATCAATGGAGAGACGTCTACAGACGTTAAAGTAACCTCTGGCGTGCCACAGGGGAGTGTTATGGGATCATTGCTTTTCACAATATATATGAATGTCCTAGTAGATAGTGTCGGAAGTTCCATGCGGCTTTTCGCGGATGATGCTGTAGTATACAGAGAAGTTGCAGCATTAGAAAATTGTAGCGAAATGCAGGAAGATCTGCAGCGGATAGGCACTTGGTGCAGGGAGTGGCAACTGACCATTAACATAGACAAATGTAATGTATTGCGAATACATAGAAAGAAGGATCCTTTATTGTATGATTATATGATAGCGGAACAAACACTGGTAGCAGTTACTTCTGTAAAATATCTGGGAGTATGCGTGCGGAACGATTTGAAGTGGAATGATCATATAAAATTAATTGTTGGTAAGCCGGGTACCAGGTTGAGATTCATTGGGAGAGTCCTTAGAAAATGTAGTCCATCAACAAAGGAGGTGGCTTACAAAACACTAGTTCGACTATACTTGAGTGTTGCTCATCAGTGTGGGATCCGTACCAGATCGGGTTGACGGAGGAGATAGAGAAGATCCAAAGAAGAGCGGCACGTTACGTCACAGGGTTATTTGGTAACCGAGATAGCGTTACGGAGATGTTTAACAAACTCAAGTGGCAGACTCTGCAAGAGAGGCGCTCTGCATCGCGGTGTAGCTTGCTCGCCAGGTTTCGAGAGGGTCCGTTTCTGGATGAGGTATCGAATATATTGCTTCCCCCTACTTATACCTCACGAGGAGGTCACGAATGTAAAATTAGAGAGATTAGAGCGCACGGAGGCTTTCAGACAGTCGTTCTTCCCTCGAACCATACGCGACTGGAACAGGAAAGGGAGGTAATGACAGTGGCACGTAAAGTGCCCTCCGCCACACACCGTTGGGTGGCTTGCGGAGTATAAATGTAGATGTAGATGTAGATGTAAAATCGCCTTAAGTACAAATCATCTTATTCTTAACGAATTTTTTTTTTCGATCTAGAAGCAAATATATACATATATAAAAAGAAATCTTAATTACAGACCACCGATGGTGCTTTAACTCAATAAAGCGAAACGCATGTAGTGAAAAAGATCACCCATTTTTGCAGTTGCAACGACAGAACAAAAATACCCCCAAGAATTATAAACCAACTACGGACGCTATCGATACACCAATGAAGCTTGTAAGAAACGGTGACTACTTGAAGTAGAATTAATAATTTTTGGTTCCGAAAACTAACATTAGTTACCAAGGCTAATAACTAATCACATAACCCTAGAATACTACTTATCAGTGACGCCTCATGTAGGGGTTAAAACACCCGGTGACGCAAATAACCCTGCCAGAGGAACATCCGCAACAGTAGAGACTGAAAGTAACGCTTCAGTTGTAAGGTAGTTTTTATTTTTCAATGCTTAGAACACGACCGGTTTCGGGCTATTACGCGTCCATCATCAGATGTGATACTGGAAATAAGCAAGAGACCACAGCTAATAATAATCTTTAGATGCAGTAGTACATATGAGAAAACAAAAAAGAAGTAACATATAATATTTTCAGAAAACAACGGTGGGGCTAGGTCCGTAAAAGGAAAAGTCAATAGAAAAGAAAAGAAACACTAGCAGTGAAGCTCTGTATCTAGCTAAATCATGTCTTCTCTTCTTGCTGAGGTAGCATCTCTCGTTCGACTGTAATCATCTAACGAGAAGTAAGGGCATGAAACAGTTCAGTCTCCTCCCTCCTTCGAAAATGCATCTACAGGGAAACAGTGCGAGTCCATAAAGCGACAGATTTTTTGGTGTCGCTTTCCCCATTGACTTACGCTCTACCGCTCATAGCCCGTCCGCTGATTTTTAAAAATGTTTTATGATTTTTATGTTTCCCCATGCGTAGTGGTGTATGTAAAACTTATTATTAAGTTTGAACTCCTGTTTGTTTTCATTATCACATCTGATGACGGGTTTGTGAGCCGTGCGTGGCTTGTGTTCCCGCCATCATGTATTTTATACTCCGCTTTTAACGTACTTCCACCTCTCTACGTTAATTTAAAGTACTACTGTCACTGAGTCGCTGCTTTGCCTGACCGTAACCGATGTATCCCCTATCGTAGTATCTTTGCTCGACTGCTATTACTTCCCGGTCGTTGTCCGTCTTAAGGGAGTGCGGGTGGCGAGTTCGGGCTACCAGTCAGTTGGAACGCGTCTGGAGCGCAGTCTGGACCTGCCACTCGGGAAGTTGCATTCGGCACTAGTGGAGCCGGGTTGGTGCAGTAAGCTCTGCGCCGACATGGCTCGCCCGTCCTTTGCCGCCACGCATCACTTGACATGGGCCACAGTCTGGTTGGATCGTCGGTCGGTCGTCCTACCGGACGACGAGTTTTGGCTCGCCGATCGTTCATGAGTCGGCAGTATGTGTATGCATCGACGCCCGATTTGTCTTCGTGCGTGCTTAGTGACTGTTGGGTATCGTTCAGGTCATCGAGCAGTGTTTGTCAGGTTGTGTGTGTATCTGGCGTTATTTCCACTGACGACTATTTTAGATGATGTCGGCATTCTGGGGCGAGTCGGTCGGAACGTGCGAGGAGGAGAGTTCACGGTGACAGTTATGGTCGTGAGTTGGGCCATGGCAGTCAGTTGTAACGCGTCTGGAGCGCAGCCCGGGCCAGCCAGTCGCCGGTTTGCAGCAGCTGTGAGCCCTGTGTGGACGTCGCCCACCCGACCTTTGCCGCCACTCATCACTTAAGCCGGGCCTGACCTTTGGTGGATTATTGGTCGGTCGGTTGGTCCGGGGACATCTCCGTGCGGCGTAGTCGCCCTGGGCCGCTGGCGGTCTCTGCGCAGTGTCGGAGTCCGTCTGGAGCTGTCCGATCGGTACGAGCATCGTCGCTCGCCGACCTGATTCCGGCGTTGCTGTTGTGGAGATTTTTCTGCGAGAAAAAACGAGTGAAGTGTTCGAGATAGCCGCCGTCAGGTGGAATTGATTAAATTAATTTATCTATAGTTAAGTGCACTAGCGAAATTTTCTTCCTTGTGACTGTTAATGTTCTGGTTACCTGCCCTAGCCGCTAACGTAATTTTTAGGCAGTGTCTTTTCCTCACCGGTTGTTGCTGCCCAACATGGTGTGTAGTTTTGGCAGCTCAGTTCACGTACCCGTTTGTTTGGGGATAATGATAATTGTAACCTTTTGAGGCCTTGAATTCTCGTGTACTCCGTCTGGCAAGCAAGCGATTGGTCGGTCGGTGCGTGACTGTCCCTTGGTTGGGTTCGCACAAATTTAGTGTAGTTGTACTCACCACCTGTCTCGCATAAGTGAGCGAGGGCAGACCGATCCACTGGAGACTCCCCCAAAATGAATCCGACCGCAACTCCCTTGGCCCTTTCCACAATCCTAATTACCCGTTAGCCCTGCGTGATTTAGCGTGCATTTCATATGTAATAACCAGAAACCTGTCGTGTTCTAACAGTTGGAAAAAAAACCATACAAATGAGGTGATAGGGCGTGAACACGGAGTAACGTTAAAACTTTTGCAGTTACTCTATAACGCATCTACCACCTTTCTCGTAAATGTATATGCAGCCCATTCAGTTAAGTTGTATATTTAGATGATGTTTTCATTTAATTGCGCATGGTTGATTATACTACCGTTGTTTGTCTGAGATGAGTGGTTGTCTACGGTCAATGGAACTACACCTAAATTTCATCATCCGCCTGTAGCACTACATCTCAAATGCTTCGATTCTCTTCTGTTCCGATCTTCGAACAGTCCGTGTTTCATTACCATGCATTGCTTTTGCCAAAGTTAGTCTGCTTTTTATGGCCTCCTTGTGACTTGTGTCATAGGTTATTTTACTGCCTACGAAGCAGAAGTTCTTAACATCATCTACTTCGTGATCACACATTCCGTTCTTAAGTTTCTGGTTGTTCTCATTTCTGCTGCTTCTCATTACCGTCGACTTTCATGGATTTACTCACCATACATATTCTGTACTCAATAGACTGTACATTCCATTCAACATATCCTGTAAGTCTTCTTCACCAAAGTTACTGGACTAATTAGGTCATAGTTGGTTAGCGCTCTACATCTGAGAGGCAACATATGTATTTGTCGAAATTTCATGAGGAGTACGCCTTAGGCACTCAAAGGACTTGTGACTCGACACTACAACTTAATAATCTTATGACTTATTTTTATCTTAGAAGAAATATTAAGGAAAGGCAAACCTACGCTTCTAGTATTTGTAGACTTAGAGAAAGCTTTTGACAATGTTGACTGGAATACTCTCTTCCAAATTCTAATGGTGGCAGGGGTAAAATACAGGGAGCGAAGGGCTATTTACAATTGGTACAGAAACCAGATGGCAGATATAAGAGTCGAGGGGCATGAAAGGGAAGCGGCGGTTGGAAAGGGAGTGAGACAGGGCTGTAGCCTCTCCCCAATGTCATTCAATCTGTATATTGAGCAAGCAGTAAAGGAAACAAAAGAAAAATTCGGAGTAGGTATTCAAACCCATGGAGAAGAAATAAAAAACTTTGAGTTTCGCCGATGACGTTGTAATTCTGTCAGAGACAGCGAAGGACTTGGAAGAGCAGTTGAATGGAATGAACAGTGTCTTGAAAGGAGGATATAAGATGAACATCAACAAAAGCATAAAGAGGATAATGGAATGTAGTCGAATTAAGTCGGGTGATGGTGAGGGAATTAGATTAGGAAATGAGACACTTAAAGTAGTAAAGGAGTTTTGCTATTTGGGGAGCAAAATAACTGATGATGGTCGAAGTAGAGAAGATATAAAATGTAGACTGGCAATGGCAAGGAAAGCGTTTCTGAAGAAGAGAAATTTGTTAACATCGAGTATAGATTTAAGTGTCATGAAGTCGTTTCTGAAAGTATTTGTATGGAGTGTAGCCATGTATGGAAGTGAAACATGGACGATAAATAGTTCGGTCAGGAAGAGAATAGAAGCTTTCGAAATGTGGTGCTACAGAAGAATGCTGAAGATTAGATGGGTAGATCACATAACTAACGAGGAGGTATTGAATAGAATTGGGGAGAAGAGGAGTTTGTGGCACAACTTGACTAGAAGAAGGGATCGGTTGGTAGGACATGTTCTGAGGCATCAAGGGATCACAAATTTAGCATTGGAGGGCAGCGTGGAGGGTAAAAATTGAAATTGTAGAGGGAGACTAAGAGATGAATACACTAAGCAGATTCAGAAGGATGTAGGTTGCAGTAGGTACTGGGAGATGAAGAAACTTGCGCAGGATAGAGTAGCATGGAGAGCTGCATCAAATCAGTCTCAGGACTGAAGACCACAACAGCAACAACATGACTTATTTCACGAGATGCCCTCCGTAAAATGACAGCACGGGAAATAAGCAAACGAGAGGAAAAACTGAATAATATTCAAAGACGGACAGTCAATAAAAGCATCATAGTTGGCCTTCAAATGAGGATATAAGATGAACATAAATAAAAGAAAAACGAGGATAATGGAATTGTAGTCGAACCAAATCAGGTGATGCTGAGGGAATTAGATTAGGAAATGAGACACTTAAAGCTGTAAATGAGTTTTGCTATTTGGGGAGCAAAATAACTGATGATGGTCGAAGTAGAGAGGATATAAAATGTAGAATGGCAATGGCAAGGAAAGTATTTCTGAAGAAGAGAAATTGGTTAACATCGAGTAAAGATTTAAGTGTCAGGAAGTCTTTTCTTAAAGTATTTGTATGTAGTGTAGCCATGTATGGAAGTGAAACATGGACGATAAATAAAAAATCGTTCAAAGTACTATGGGACTTAACATCTGAGGTCATCAGTCTCCTAGACTTAGATCTACTTAAACCTAACCAACCTAAGGACATCACACACATCCATGCCCGAGGCAGGATTCGAACCTGAGACCATAGGAGCAGCGTAGTTCCAGACGGATCGCCTAGAACCGCGTGGCCACAGCGGCCGGCTGACGATAAATAGTTTAGACAAGAAGAGAATAGAAACTTTCGAAATGTGGTGCTACAGAATGCTGAAGATTAGATGGTTAGATCACATTAGTAATGACAAGGCATTGAATAGAATTGGAGAGAAGAAAAATTGGTGGTACAACTTGACTAGAAGAAGGGATCGGTTGGTAGGACATGTTCTGAGGCATCAAGGGATCACCAATTTAGTGGTGGAGAGTAAAAATCGTAGAGGGAAACCAGGAAATGAACACACTAAGCAGATTCAGAAGGTGTAGGTTGCAGTAGGTACTGGGAGATGAAGAATCTTGCACAGGATAGAGTAGCATGGAGAGCTGCATCAAACCCGTCTCTGGACTGAAGACCACAACAACAACAACAGTTGATGATTTATATTTCCCAGTAATTACAGCACGTTGCAGCAGCTGATCATAGCGAAAATGTGATAAACCTCAAGCAATTTCCTGAAAACAACGTGAAAATCTCTCCTTATACCCTTAAATGAACAGCACTAGAAAAGGGTATAACGTGAGTATGGTACGTTACGAATACGAAGATAGGACAGAGAATGAGTTACTTTGAACAGGTCTGTGACTGGGTTGTTCTCACCAACACCGAAAACAATAGTTTAGGTACACGTCCCGACGTCGCAAGCAGAGCATGAAGAGATAGCGAAAATATATGAAGATATTTAATAAGTAATTCAGTACGAAAATGGAGAAGAAAATCTAATCGTCACTGAGGATTGAAAGCGATTGTAGGGGAGGGAGTAGAAGAAAGGGTTACGGAAGAAAATAGGCTTGCTAGTAGGAATGACAGAAGAGAAAGATTAATTGAGATCTACAATAAATGTCAGTTAGTGACAGCGAATACACTGTTCAAGAATCACAAGAGGTCGAGGCATTGTTGGAGAAGGCCTGGTGATACAGGAACACTTTAATTAGTTTACATCATAGTCAGGCAGAGATTCCGAAATCAATACTGGATTTTATGACTTACCCAGTAGTAGATATAGACTCAAATCACAATTTAGTAATGATGAAGAGTAGGCTGAAGCTTAAGAGACTAGTCAGAAAGAATCAATGCGCAAAGAGGGGGGCATATGAAAGTACTCAGGCTATAGATACCGCGATAGGGAATAACCCAGCTGAAGAGGAATGGGTATCTCTAAGAAGGCAACCACAGAAGTAGCAGAGAAAACCATAGGTACAAGAAAGGCAACTGCGAAGAAACTTTGGTTAGCAGATGAAATAGTTCAGCTGATCGACTTACGAAGGAAGTACAAAATCATTCAGGGAAATTCAGTAACACAGAAATAAGTCACTTAGGAATGAAGTAAACTGATAGTTCAGGGAACTTTAGGAGAAATGGATGCATTAAAAATGTGAAGAAATCGAAAAGAAATGATTATTGGAAGGACTGACTCCGTATATACAAGAGTCGAAACAGATTTCAGTGAAATTAAAAGCAGGGGCGGTAACAATAAGAGTGCAATAGGAATTCTACTGGTAAATGCAGAGGACATAGCAGATAGGGGGAAATAGTAAACTGAAAGCCTCTACGAGGGAAGAGACTTGCCTGATAACCTGATAGAAGGGAAAACAAGAGTCGATAGGGAGGAGATAAGGGATGGCGTATTAAAATTAGAATTAGAAGAGTTTTTGGAGGAATTAAGGTCAATTAAAGCCCAGAGGATAGATAACATTCCGTCGGAATTTCTAATATCGTTGGTGGAAGTGGCAAAAAAACGATATTCACGTTAGTGCATGGAATGTATGCGACTGACGATATGCCATCCGGCAGTCGGAGAAACATCGCGCAACAATTCCGAAGACTGCAAGAGCCTACAAGTGTGAGAATTATCGGACAATCGGCTGTCCTCATGAAGTCCATTAATAGCTGCAACTGGTCTCCAACTAGCAGTACATAACCATATCCAGTCATTGATCGGTTCAGCTGGGCCTGAAGACCCTATCTAGTCCGTGTAAACACAGTCCACACCATTATGGAGCCACCACCAGCTTGCGCAGTGCCTTGTTGACAACTTGGATCTACGGCTTCATGGGTCTGCACCACACCAACCCCTACCATCAGCTCTTGCCAGCTCAAATCGGGACTCATGACCAGGCCACGGTTTTCCGATAGTCTAGGGACCAACCCATATGGGCACGACCCCGAGAGAGGCGCTGCAGGCGCTGCAGGCGCTGCCTTGCTGCTAGCAGAAGCACTCGCGTCGTCGACTGCTCCCATAGCCCATTAACGAAAAATTTCAACGCATTGTCCTAATGAATACCGTCTTCGTACGCCCACGTTGATTTCTGCGAGCGTTTCACGCAGTGTTGCTTGTCTGTTAGCACTGGAAACTCTAGGCAACCGCCTCTGCTCTCGGTCGTTATGTAAAGGCTATCGGCCACTGCGTTCTCCATGGTGAGAGGTAATGCCTTAAATGTGGTATTCCCGGCACGCTTTTGACCTGTGGATCTTGTATTACTGAATTCCCTAACGTATTCCGAAATGTAATGTCCGAAACGTCTAACTCCAACTATTGTCATCTGTCGTTGTACAATTATAATCATGCGGAAACTTTTTCACATGAAGAACCGAGCAAAAATGACAGCTTCAGCAGTTCATTGCCCTTTTTACGTTATTCTACCCCCCTCTGCATGTGTGCACATCGCTATCCCATTAATTTTTTCACCTCTGTGTATAACGGTATAGTAAGACATGTTCGTGAGTTTGTCTGACCAGTGACATGAAGAACGTCTGAAGACGGAGCTGTTGTCCAGTAGCAGGACGTATACAGACTCGACGTAAAGAAACCGTGGCCGTGGTCCAAATGCAGCACAGATCATCGTGAGGGAAACCAGTTCGAGTCCGGATAATAGCGTAGGGAAGTTTCGAGAACCAAGTGAAATAAAAGGCTTCAGTGCATCTGTCTTTATACCACTACAATACAATGGCAAGGGGCTTGTTCGACGCATCTCGTCGTGAGGGCCGCTCTCCGTAGATTTCCACTGACTCACGCGCATCGTACGTATCGCTAACCTTCCACGTAACTCTGTTTTACTGACGTTGTGTTATCTTTACAACATTGTGAAATCTGTAGAAGCGTACCGAGATTGGTTCGTCGTCAAAGCTCTAACCGAAAGTTTGAAAAGAATATTTGAGTGTAACGTCTTGTCAATATGATTTTAATTGTCGATGGAACTCTAGTCCAGTCGGAAAAAAGGGTGAGAATATTCGGCAGGGATTGGGTTATATGCTGTGGCTTTGTTTACCAAGAACGATTTAGAAAACACAGAAACTTTAAATGAGCTTACGCAAAAGGGAATTCCAGCCCACTCCTCTTCTATAAGAGCCAAATGTGCACTTAAATTAGTTTTTAGTGTAGCCATGTTCGTGGACATCAGCCAAAGGTCTTTCACTAACGTTCAGGGAAACAATAAATAAGTTAGAAGTTAGAAGTAACTTAGTTATTCTCAATTTAGGAGATTTTGCAATAATTACATGATACTTAGCAACATGTAAAGATGAAAAGAAAGGAAGACAACACAAGTTTTACCTACCAGGCGATAATCAATTTTGTGACGAAAACTCACACCGCTATGTTAACGCACGACGGCAAAAGACTTTTAACGTCGTTTGCTTTTGATACTGTTATGTACGTTATGAGTGGCTGAGCGCACCATGATCGTCGTGATATAATCAGACAGGATGCAAAAAAAAAAAAAAAACGACATTGTGAAATGTGAAATAAACAGTCAGTTTTAGCAATTAACAGCTTACAGATCAAAGCGAAACGCTCCGCTACATTCAGTCTGGACGGTATGATTAAAATGTAAGCAAACGTGAAAAATGTTTAATATCCTCTAAGTGGCAGCCTGCACGCGTGACAGCTTTGATTCAGCAAGTAACACATTTTACTGTCTTTATTGTGTTTAGAACATTTCACCGACGTCCACAAGCAGTGTAGGTTCCACATGGGATATAAAGGGATAATTAATTAAAATTATATCAAACGGAGTGGTCTGTTACGTTGAGAGTGCTATAAAACAATAGAGTGATTGGATGGATAATAAGACGGTTGGAGAGATATACGTAATACGTTAATTTACAAATGTGTGTCTCATGTAAACAGTCGTATAAAAAGAATAGGGAAAGTAGGGATATAGTCGGGTAAGAGGGTGAAACCAGGAACCCTGATTTTTCTCTTTAGGGGTTGGTAACATCGTTGTTTGGCCGTTAGACCATGAAGACAGCCGACAACTTCAGTACCGCCATAAGGCTTGGTAGTGTCAGACTTGTAGTTGTAGAGTAAAATACTTTGTTAGTCTTTTGTGGTTGTGTAACTTACTTTACGATATTTATGTTTAACAAGGAACTTACACCGTCGTATTACAAGCTGAAACTAGTAATACAATGAGTCATGGTTTTATGGACATATGCCATGTTAAACAATTCTTCACTCTCTTTTTTACGCAGAAGGAATTTTACAGATAACATAGAGTTGGGGTAAAACTGGATGGAAGCAGTCGGGTAACCTCATATTATCCACTGACTTCGTTAAATATAACTAACGTGTGTGGTGTAAGAAGTATACGCTTCTAACGATACGCTGCTTGTGGGCACACGTTTTAATAACCACAATTTAATACTTAGATGTAGAATTTACAATTATTTTGCACCAATTTTTATATTATTATTGTCACTAATAATTTGATTAATTATTCCTTATTGAAGAGGTATATTTTCATTTCAGCTGAGGCCATTAAGTGCTTCATATCGTCAGGAAAATATGACTTGGCCTAACGGCAATCCAGGGAGAGTTGCAAGCCAATACCAAATAGCTCAGTTGTTCAGACTTTTGTGTACTACACTGGAGCGCCAGAGAAACTGGTATAGGCAAGCGTATTCAAGTACAGAGACATGTAAACAGACAGAATAAGGCGCAGCAGTCGGCAACGCCTATATAAGAGAACAAGTGTCTGGCGCAGTTGTTAGAGCGGTTACTGATGCTACAATGGCAGATTAAGTGAGATTGAACGTGGTGGTACTGTCGGTGCACGAGCGATGGGATACAGCATCTCCGAGGTAGCGACGAAGTGGGGATTTCCCATACGACCATTTCACGAGTGCACCGTGAATATCAGGAATCCGGTGAAACATCAAATCTCCGACATCGCTGCGGCGGGAAAAAGATCCCGCAAGAACGGGACTGAAGAGAATCGTTCTACGTGACAGAAGTGCAACCCGCCCGCAAATTGCTGCAGATTTCAATGCTGGGCCATCAACAAATGTCAGCGTGCAAACCATTCAACGAAACATCATCGGTATGGGCTTTCGGAGCCGAAGGCCCACTTGTGTCCCCTTGATGACTGCACGACACAAAGCTTTACGCTGCGCCAGAACCCGCCAACACCGACATTGGTCTGTTGACGACTGAAAACGTGTAACCTTGTCGGACGAGTCTCATTTCAAATTGTATCGAGTGGATGGACGTGTACGGGTAAGGAGATAACCTCATGGATCCTGCATATCAGCAAGGGACTGTTCAAGCTGATGAGGCTCTGCAGTTGCTGTGATGCTGGTCCCCTCGTACTCTTACGGACAGCCCTGCAGGATTTATGGTGTCCGTTTCCTGCAGCACTACTTCAGACATTAGTCGATTCCATGCCACATTGTTTTGCGGCACTCCTACGTGCTCGCGGGGGCACTACATGATATTTGGCAGGTCTTTCAGTTTCATTGGCTCTTCATTGTAGAACAGCAAAGATGGAGAACGAACTGTCTTTGTTTAAAAAGACAGATAATTTTTTTCTTAATGCAACTGCATTTGGCGAAAAGGTGACACAAAAGAAGAATGACACCAGATTCCCAGAACACACCAGAGTAAGTTACTGTTTCTTCTCCACATCTGGTTCCACGACTGATGTGCAAACAAACTGTATCACCGGAGAGTGTAAAGTCAAATTCTCATTTCCAGAGACCATAACGAGGAAAAGGCGCCATATTTACAATATTGTAACAAAAACATCTTCCTAGCAGGTGAAAAAAAAATTGTTGCAGGACTCCGGATCTAGACCACAAAAAAGAGTCAGATGAATTTGAAGACGTGTGAGATAAACAGCGCTTCTGAAGACGATAATAGAACGCCTTTTCTTCTTTGCAGAGACTACTCCTCAACAAGAAAATCAGATGAGTGGGTGAAGTATTTAAAGCGTAAGAAGTGGCTCCATGAGGATTGTACAGGGTAGATTGGAGATGACTTGTGAGAGTATTGGTGATGTGAGTATCGGTGTGTCCCATGCCTCAGCCGGAAAACATAACATTGTCCGTTTGTGCCCCACAAAGAACCTGCTTTTACCCCAAGGTATGGGGTATAACCGCTTATTACATAGTGCTGAGTTACATTCATTCAAATTTAAACCATCAAAAATAAGTCCTCGTAGTTCATAAAGGTTGTTCATGCCTTGTTTGTCTTTCACTGAAATATATTTTGAGAGCCAAAAATAAACATTGTCATATAACCCAACTTCCGCTATATTTCGATCAAGTTGACTACAATTTTAACAAAGCTTATGTATTTCTTCAAATATTTTTTAACCCGGATTGTACGCACACTTGCTTACTAGCGTGTTGGTTCGTTTATGTAACGTAATAAAGCAGCTATTTTGTGTGTAACGGATTAGATTAGGTATTGATAGCCTCCTAGAGGTCACGCTATTCCCGTGAACTACGAACCAATGGTTTGTGGGCATCGAACTGGACCCTTTAGCTTTCCAGATGCGTTGCATCAGGTTGAGATCAGGGGAATTCCGTGATGTCAGTCGTACGACCACACCGCCGCCTGAGAGATCTATCCGCCGGATGAGATTCTCTCGATAAACGGAACAGAAGAACGGCTGTGCTAGCAAAGAGTACACAGCCAGTCGCAGTACTTATGCTGGCCGCGAGGCGCCGTTAGGCCACTGCATGTGTAGCAGAAGTGTAGTGCAGTTGTGCCAGTCTACTATTCGTAGCCACGCTCAGTGGTCAGCCAGGGCCGATGATAGCATCGTCTGCATCTCAGTCATTGCTGCCATCAAGTGTTTGTAGCCCAGTGCCAAGTTACTCTTCAAATTCACTGGATTCAACATTGAAGATTACGAGAGATTAATCCGTCACTGCAAGATTTGTGACTTGCAAATTATGTCATTCTTCAGACGCTAAGTCTAGCCCCGTCTTCTATAATTGTCAACCAAAAGATCATGGACTACAACAAAGTTAAGTAATAAATACTTTCTTATTTTGTACTCCTGCTAATTAATTGTGCTTTCCTGTTGTAGCTACCAAGCAGTCTTGGCATAGTAGAACCCACAATTCAACCTCCTTGGCTGCCTCATATTTGCTGCCTCATGTTGATGGACTCGGTTATGGTGGAAGATCGAGAGCCATCAAATTCGGAGTCCAAGAAATCAACATGAGTTCACTATCGTGCCCCTTAAACCATAGCAGCATCATTCTAGCTTTATTACTCTGTTAGAAGAACCATCGCCGTCGGGGGGAACATCAAGCACGAAAGGATGCGGGTAGTCCATAACAATGTTCACATGGTCCACAATTCTCATGCGCTTTAATTATCACTGCAGTTCCGATGGGCTACGATTGCATAGCTTCCTTATCGCGTCACGTACCAGCAACGCCAAATGCGGCAACCGCGCGGTGGGCATTGATCATAATGTTTTGGGTTCAAAGATTCAAATGGTAGCCGAGGTGAACGTCCCACATTGCCTGAATTCGTTGCACGATCAATGTTTCGAGCAGCTGCTCGTCTGGACATGAATATCGATCTGGCTGACAATAAATGTGTTGTCGTTGGGTGAATAATGTGTGCTGAATGGTGTGCTCCGAAACATTTGCCCCTGCACCAGCACTGCGGCCTGTCATCATATCTGACAAATCGTCGCTTCTCCTGCTTACATAAATGGCCTGCAAGCTTTGTGGGGTCGACGTCCAACACCTTGTCGCCTACTTGTGTTTTCACCGTCTTTCGATCTCTCTTCATAAATGATCACGACAGTATCACGCGAAAATCCAACAAGGTTCGCCATTTACGAGATTCTCTCTCCCAGGCGATGGGCCACGATAACCTGCCCATCGTTAGAGTCTCTTATGTCAGAGGATTTCGCCATTTGTGGCTTGTACCATCGCTAGGATGATTCCGATGCGTCTCGGCTCCGATTGCATAGCTTCCTTATCGCGTCACGTACCAGCAACGCCAGATGCGGCAACCGCGCGGTGGGCATTGATCATAATGTTCTGGGTTCAAAGATTCAAATGGCTGTGAGCGATATGGGACTTAACATCTGAGGTCATCAGTCCCCTAGAACGCACAGCTACTTAAACTAAACTAACATAAGGACATCACACACATCCATGCCCGAGGCAAGATTCGGACCTGCGACCGTACTAGTCGCGCGATTCCAGACTGAAGCGGCTAGAACCGCTCGGCCTCCGCTGCCGGCATAATGTTTTGGGTCATGAAGGTATAACGCGATCTTAAATCTCGTGATGGCAGGTACCGATGCGTGATGTTGCAGTCACTTCTGAAAGTGTGTGTGCTTTCCAGTCCATTAATCCCTCCAAGAAGTGGGAGCCAAAGAGATGAATTCTATTCCGTGTTCCCTCAAATGCATCATACTCGAGAATACTGACGGGAATTAAATAGTGTGTTATTTCACTGACTAAGATTAGTTATGGCAGGTGAACTGGAAGGCCTACGTTTGATACCAGCAAACTTCACATGACCAGGAATGATCTATTTACCTGTGTCAGTTTGCTTTTTATGTCTTCTTCCTTCATCTGTTATCGTTGTTTTGCTTCAAAGGCCGGCCGGAGTGGCCGAGCGGTTAAAGGCGCTACAGTCTGGAACCGCACGACCGCTACGGTCGCAGGTTCGAATCCTGCCTCGGGCATGGATGTGTGTGATGTCCTTAGGTTAGTTAGGTTTAAGTAGTTCTAAGTTCTAGGGGACTTATGACCACAGCAGTTGAGTCCCATAGTGCTCAGAGACATTTTTTTGCCTCAAAGGTAGTATTATTCCTTAACTTCGTCTGCTTCGTGGTCAACAATTTCTTAGTATTCTTATATCTGCTACTTCCCGTTAGTTTGTGTTTTTCGGGTTTATTTTCAATTCCGTAGTCATTAGATTGTTGATTCCATGCAACAGATCCTATAATTCTTCTTCAGTTTCACGAAGGATGGCGATGTCATGTTAGCTTAATGTAAAACTTTAAACTCGTTTGTAAGGCAATAAGACCTTGAAGCTCTTTTATACAAGAGGGTTTCCTGGCACAAACCTAAAGAGAATAATTATGAACATCTTGTGTTTAGAAAAGTGCTATGGGGTCGAGTGAACGATAGAGAGAGAGAGAGAGAGAGAGAGAGAGAGAGTGAGTGAGTATGTGGGGGGGGGGGGGGAGGGGAGGGAGGGAGAGACAACTGTAAGCAATGAGACGGTACAGTGGATCCTGGGGGCTTGTTACATATAGCTCATACAGCGAAAGAGCAGCTCTGACGAACTAGGAACGGCGCGGCAGCCTATAATGTCACACGATGTTTTGTACGTCTCAATCGCAATGTCTCCCAGTTGCCGTAACTGTATACACCATTACAGCCGTTAGTCGTGTGGCTTTGGTACCGTCTGTAGCCTTTTGTGCTTTGCAGTTGAAAGGTGACAAAAAAGACGCCAACTATCTCTGATGTTTTTCGACGTACGAACTACGTGATGTTTCACACTACAGGTTTCTAGGGGTGCTAGGGGGAACATAGTAGATAAACGTTTGGTAAGGCATGGATGCACAGGAATGTAACGTTTGGATGTAAAATAAGTTTGAAGATCGGATAACTTTCAAATCTCACGGTACCCAAACAGCGGGGAAAATATGCTCTTGACCTGTGTGCTCTAGAAGAGAAAGTCATGGGAAGTGTTTCGGGTAATCGTCGTCGGCCATGCTTGTACAGTACGAAGATCTTTCTCTTCAAAGACGAGAGTGGGGCGCGTCCGTGCAGCGCCACACTCAGCCCTCCTGTTGCGAACAAACCAGCTTCTAGCAGGCTCTGCTGTAGTTGGGCGAAAGTAGTATGTGATGTCATAACTGCAACAGGCACTAATGATGGTGCCAAAGCCGCGCGGGATTAGCCGAGCGGTCCAGGGCGCTGCAGTCACGGACTGTGCGGCTGGTCGCGGCGGAGGTTGGAGTCCGCCCTCGGGCATGGATGTGTGTGTTTGTCCTTAGGATAATTTAGATTAAGTAGTGTGTAAGCTTAGAGACTGATGACTTTAGCAGTTAAATCCCGTAGGATTTCATACACATTTGAACATTTGATGGTGCCCACTTCTCAGTTTGTGGGTGTACCGTTATAAGGGAGGTTTGAAAGTGAACCGGTCATCAAAATTACACTACTGGCCATTAAAATTGCTACACCACGAAGATGAAGTGCGACAGACGCGAAATTTAACCGACGGGAAGAAGATGCTGCGATATACAAATGATTAGCTTTTCAGACGGTGGCGACACCTACAACGTGCTGACATGAGGAAAGTTTCCAACCGATTTCTCATACACAAACAGCAGTTGACCGGCGTTGGCTGCTGAAACGTTGTTGTGATGCCTCGTGTAAGGAGGAGAAATGCGTACCATCACGTTTCCGACTTTGATAAAGGTCGGTTTGTAGCCAATCGCGATTGCAGTTTATCGTATCGCGAAATTGCTGCTCACGTTGGTCGAGGTCCAATGACTGGTAGCAGAATATGGAATCGGCGGGTTCAGGAGGGTAATACGGAATGCCGTGCTGGATCCCAACGGTCTCGTATCACTTGCAGTCGAGATGACAGGCATCGTATCCGCACGGCTGTAACGGATCTGCAGCCACGTCTCGATCCCTGAGTCAACAGATGGAGACGTTTGCAAGACAACAACCATCTACACGAACAGTTTGAAGATGTTTGCAGCAGCATGGACTATCAGATCGGAGACCATGGTTGCGGTTACCATTGACGCTGCATCACAGAGAGGAGCGCCTGCGATGGTGTACTCAACGACGAACCTGAGAGCACGAATGGCAAAACGTCATTTTTTCGGATGAATTCAGGTTCTGTTTGCAGCATCACGATGGTCTCATCCGTGTTTGGTGACATCGAGGTACACGCACATTGGAAGCATGTATTCGTCATCGCCACACTGGCGTATCACCCGGCGTGATGCTATGGGGTGCCACTGGTTACACGTCTCGATCACCTTTTGTTCGCATTGACCGCACTTTGAACAGTGGACGTTATATTTCAGATGTGTTACGACCCGTGGCTCTACCCTTCATTCGACCCCTGCGAAACCCTACATTTCAGCAGAATAATGCACGACCGCATGTTGCAGGTGAGGCCTTTCCGGATACAGAAAATGTTCGACTGCTGCCCTGGGCAGCACATTCTCCAGATCTCTCACCAACTGGAAACGTCTGGTCAATGGTGACCGAGCAACTGGCTCGTCACAATACGCCAGTCACTACTCTTGATGAACTGTGGTATCGTGTTGAAGCTGCATGGGCAGCTGTAACTGTACACGCCATCCAAGCTCTGTTTGACTCAATGCCCAGGCGTATCAAGTCCGTTATTAAGGCCATAGGTGGCTGTTCTGGGTACTGATTTCTCAGGATCTGTCCACCAAAACTGTGTGAAAACGTAATCACATGTCAGTTCTAGTATAATATAATTCTCCAATGAATATCCGTTTACCATCTGCATTTCTTCTTGGTGTAGCAATTTTAATGGCCAGTAGTGCATTTTAAGTCCAAACGGTCAATTTCTGGGCACGAGTCACTTATCAAAACAAAGTCTCCTTGACAATCCGTAGGAGCCTGTAATAGGAATTAGGAAACGACGTATATAGCCTGTAAGCGGGAACATCTCGAAGCATGACTGCAGACTCCGGACAGGCAAACTATCTTTCGACTGAATGAGTTGCAAAGGTAGTTGACGTCGCGAGAATGATAAACGTCGCCATTTGTATTAAATATCCTTACTATTACTCTGACTGCATGAGGTTTGAGTACAAATTTATCGCCAACATGGTGTGTAGCAGGTAGGCCATTATGGTGGACACAAAACACTAAGCGTGGGCATTACTTGTTAGCTGCTCCAGAAAATTGCCAAGAATATGGCTGGGTGATCCTCCTAGTTCTTATTTTAGGAGTTATGCATAAAAAAAAGGCAGGCTATCGAGATTAGCTGTATTTTATATCGTCACCTCAACTGGACATTCATGAAAACATCTAGGTCGCTTTTACAAGCCAGCTTCGACGAAAATCAAAGGTTGTGATAGGCCGCCATTATCTGGTTGGTCCTAACCGCCAACGACTTTACAGTACCCGTATCTTTGGGCTAATGAAGACCTCTTCTATGTAAAAGAAAGTATTCGTGGCCACCATCCTGGAAAATTAGTGTGGCTGTACCGAGCACAAGGATGAAAGGATAGGATCGACTGTTTGAGTTACCATTTACAAACCATGAATATTAATTAAAATAACATGTCAAACTGTGAAGCACAGCTCCAGTATCACTGCAGTAAAAAAAAGGCTCACAAGGGATATACTCAAACTTCTCGAGAGTAGAAAAGCAGCTTAACAACTTGAAAACGCTGTGCAAAAATCAGAGCGTTTTAAAATGTAGCTTAACAGGTATAAAATCAATATACAACAGAACATGAAAATAATCTCGTAAGTTGACAAAACAGGTAGCTTATCTGTTTTCCATGGTTCCGTGTTTAGAACCCAACCGATCTTGCTCAAGCTGGCAGCTTGTAAACAACCTTGTTTTACCATACACGCTTGATAATTTTGACTCAATAACCAATCATCTATTTCATATATTAAACTAGCTATTACTCAAAGCTTTTCCTGAAACTGTTCAGTATTGCAAACAGGGCACAACAACACGTAACAGCATTTGTTTAACATACCCTTTGTAGCCGCCGTCCGTCGATTTGCTGTCGTCCACTTCTCTGGCGTGTGATATTTATGTTGTTATCTACTGTATAAACCCGGCTTTTAGCTATATCTGTACCTCAGATGGAACTGCCACAAACATCTTCACTGTAACGGAGACTAAATTTCGGGTTTTGATAATAATTAATGTTAACTTTTTGCTCAGCCGATCACCCTTCATTTGTTGCTGCGTTACCGAAGACAAGATAGTTAACAACGTCTTCGGATGTTAGTTATTATTTACTAATACACACGTAACTATCGAAATAACTTTAGTTTTTTTGTTAAAAACATTCAATAACAATCAAATGATCATGAACGATTGCGTATTCTGTAGAGGGAAAAGGAGCGTTGGTCCTACAATTACTCTCAGCAATTATGGTAATAAAATGTCCGTGATTTTTATAGTTCGTCACTCAGAGATGTTATAGCAAGGACTATGGTCCACTACTATACTTCGATACAATCATTCAAACTTAGTACGCTTTTATTTTCACAAAGCTAAGTGTCCAGTTCCGTTCTTACACCTACATTCAGTTTAACGTCCCTTCGTATAGTCCACAGATAGTAGGATTTTGATACACAGTAGCCGTGTTAAACTCTCTTTGATTTACCTGAAGCGATACTTTGCTGCGGGCGTTATTGTTCAAATGTGTGTGAAATCTTATGTGACTTAACTGCTAAGGTCATCAGTCCCTAAGCTTACACACTACTTAACCTAAATTATCCTAAGGACAAACACACACACCCATGCCCGAGGGAGGACTCGAACCTCCGCCTGGACCAGCCGCACAGTCTATGACTGCAGCGCCTCAGACCGCTCGGCTAATCCCGCGTGGCGCGGGCGTTATTCTGATGAAAGATTGTTTTCGATAATTTTAATTAAAACTTTCTATTAATTATTACCGATATTATCGATCACCTCTCCCCTATATGTAAATAAGCCCGATAATATTGTTCTTAATTAAAAGAGCGGTTATACATTCTCTGGTGAGGCCAAATAGCTTAAATAGAACAGAAATGCCTTACAAAGACGTACCTTTAATAACAAGTAATAAATGAAATCAGCCTCTACAGGCCACTAGCCATTGCGAGTTAATTTAAAAAACTACCATCTCTCAGCATGTAACATTTACGTTCACTATGCCATAGGTCACCTAACAACATATTAACAAAAGCGTCCCTTACAGCTCGCAATCCGGAGTCTCGGCTGTCAGAGGAGTCCTTTACCACCGTCCGCAGTCACGAGGAAGCACCTATAACCGCCAAAGGGAGCAAACACTGTCTCCGAATAGTAACTCAGGGAATTAGAGGGATGCCAACTCTGTTGACGAAACGGAACATTGAAAGTGTAGAAACATTGCAAGTGTAGAATCCTTCATCACCACAACTTCTCGCCTCTTCTTTTGATGCCCGTCAATGGATGACAGTCTCGCGTAACTGCTGTGTCCGTGTACAGAATAGACTGACGTCTGTACAGGTTTCGTAAATTACGTAAGCCTGTAGGTTAGAATATTCTGCAAGCTGTAACCTATCTCCATTTCGAGGCCGCAGTCAAATACTAAGGCATTTCTCTTACTTTTAATTCGAGGTAAGCTCTTTGGCACCTTAAGATGAGGTAGTTCTGTCCCCGCTTCAAGTGTGATGTGAACATTCCAATGACATATTATGGTCTGGAGATCTCTTTCTCGTCTGTGTCGTAAGCAGTTCTACGTGATCTGTGATCTACATCTACATCTACATCCATACTCAGCAAGCCATCTGACGGTATGTGGCGGAGGGTACTTTGAGTACCGCTATCGGTTCTCCCTTCTATTCCAGTCTCGTATTGTTCGTGGAAAGAAAGATTGTCAGTATGCCTCTAAGTGGGCTATAATTTTTCTGATTTTATCCTCATGGTCTCATCGCGAGATATACGTAGGAGGGAGTAATATACTTCTTGACTCCTCGGTGAAGGTATGTTCTCGAAACTTCAACAAAAACCCGTACCGAGCGACTGAGCGTCTCTCATGCAGTCTTCCACTGGAGTTCATCTGTCATATCCGTAACGCTTTCGCGATCACTATATGATCCTGTAACGAAGCGCGCTGCTCTCCGTTGGATCTTCTCTATTTTGGATCTTCTCTATTTCTTCTATCAACCCTATCTGTTACGGATCCCACACTGGTGAGCAATATTCAAGCAGTGGGCGAACAAGTGTACTGTAACCTACTTCATTTGTTTTCGGATTGCATTTCCTTAGGATTCTTCCATTGAATCTCAGTCTGGCATCTGCTTTACCGACGATCAAATTTATATGATCATTCCATTTTAAATCACTCCTAATGCCTACTCCCAGATAATTTATGGAAGTAACTGCTCCAGTTGCTGACCTGCTATATTGTAGCTAAATGATAAAGGATCTTTCTTTCTGCGTATTCGCAGCTCATTACACTTGCCTACATTGAGATTCAATTGCTATTCCCTGCACCATGCGTCAATTCGTTGCAGATCCTCCTGCATTTCAGTACAATTTTCCATTGTTACAACCTCTCGATATACTACAGCATCATTCGCAAAAAGCCTCCAGGAACTTCCGATGTTATCCACAAGGTCATTTATGTGTATCGCGAATAGCAACGGTCCTACGACACTCCCCTGCGGCACACCCGAAATCACTCTTACTTCGGAAGACTTCTCTCCATTGAGAATGACATGCTTCGTTCTGTTATCTAGGAACTCTTCACCCCAATCACACAGTTGGTCTGATAGTCCATATGCTCTTACTTTGTTCATTAAACGACTGTGGGGAACTGTATCGATCAGTGGCTACAAGAGAATTCCGTCGCCGTGCTACTCGTTACAGGTACGTTACACGTTAGTTCTGATTATACAAAACCTGTTTTTTATGTGCCGAAAGTAAATCGTACTGGCAGACGCCTCATAATGTGTACGGGGAGGGAGAGAGAAATCCATATGCATTACGCATTTGCGTGATATATTTTAACATATGGCTATTTATTTATATTCATCAATTTACCTATAGGTCACCAGTTTATCTTCATGCGACACTGATCATCAGCAAACGCTAAACCTGTAAAATTCCTACATTTTCTAGTGCTTTCCATAATACATTTCACTTTCTCCTAGCCTACCAACAGTACGTGTATAAATTAAACTCTCTTCTCTTCTCCGTTCATCTGAACGTTTCAGGATTAAAATTTATTTAGATATATTTAAAAAATAAAAACTCAGAATCTGTCTCCCTTTGTGATAAATAATTCACTCTCGCTACCAACAGAATTTTAAGCTGAACGATTTTGACAAATCTGCGAAGTCGGACACATGTGATCCCTGAATCTACACTCCTGGAAATTGAAACAAGAACACCGTGAATTCATTGTCCCAGGAAGGGGAAACTTTATTGACACATTCCTGGGGTCAGATACATCACATGATCACACTGACAGAACCACAGGCACATAGACACAGGCAACAGAGCATGCATAATGTCGGCACTAGTACAGTGTATATCCACCTTTCGCAGCAATGCAGGCTGCTATTCTCCCATGGAGACGATCGTAGAGATGCTGGATGTAGTCCTGTGGAACGGCTTGCCATGCCATTTCCACCTGGCGCCTCAGTTGGACCAGCGTTCGTGCTGGACGTGCAGACCGCGTGAGACGACGCTTCATCCAGTCCCAAACATGCTCAATGGGGGACAGATCCGGAGATCTTGCTGGCCAGGGTAGTTGACTTACACCTTCTAGAGCACGTTGGGTGGCACGGGATACATGCGGACGTGCATTGTCCTGTTGGAACAGCAAGTTCCCTTGCCGGTCTAGGAATGGTAGAACGATGGGTTCGATGACGGTTTGGATGTACCGTGCACTATTCAGTGTCCCCTCGACGATCACCAGTGGTGTACGGCCAGTGTAGGAGATCGCTCCCCACACCATGATGCCGGGTGTTGGCCCTGTGTGCCTCGGTCGTATGCAGTCCTGATTGTGGCGCTCACCTGCACGGCGCCAAACACGCATACGACCATCATTGGCACCAAAGCAGAAGCGACTCTCATCGCTGAAGACGACACGTCTCCATTCGTCCCTCCATTCACGCCTGTCGCGACACCACTGGAGGCGGGCTGCACGATGTTGGGGCGTGAGCGGAAGACTGCCTAACGGTGTGCGGGACCGTAGCCCAGCTTCATGGAGACGGTTGCGAATGGTCCTCGCCGATACCCCAGGAGCAACAGTGTCCCTAATTTGCTGGGAAGTGGCGGTGCGGTCCCCTACGGCACTGCGTAGGATCCTACGGTCTTGGCGTGCATCCGTGCGTCGCTGCGGTCCGGTCCCAGGTCGACGGGCACGTGCACCTTCCGCCGACCATTGGCGACAACATCGATGTACTGTGGAGACCTCACGCCCCACGTGTTGAGCAATTCGGCGGTACGTCCACCCGGCCTCCCGCATGCCCACTATACGCCCTCGCTCAAAGTCCGTCAACTGCACATACGGTTCACGTCCACGCTGTCGCGGCATGCTACCAGTGTTAAAGACTGCGATGGAGCTCCGTATGCCACGGCAAACTGGCTGACACTGACGGCGGCGGTGCACAAATGCTGCGCAGCTAGCGCCATTCGACGGCCAACACCACGGTTCCTGGTGTGTCCGCTGTGCCGTGCGTGTGATCATTGCTTGTACAGCCCTCTCGCAGTGTCCGGAGCAAGTATGGTGGGTCTGACACACCGGTGTCAATGTGTTCTTTTTTCCATTTCCAGGAGTGTAACTACACATCAGTCCAAAATTAAAGCAACAAACCACAACGTCTCCGTTCTGCGTCACAGTATAACCATACAAACTGTCAAGAGACGTCAGTACGATTGTGTTCTGCACGGAAGATAGCATTCCGGCTACGGAATACCAAACCAACTATGACGTCAGGGCAATTATCAAACAGGATGTTTGCCTGGTACTCCCACAGCCACAATCGCTCATAAAAGGAAAGGCCACTGGACCTGATGGGGTACCAGTTCGCTTTTACACACAGTACGCGAAGGAACTTGCCCCCCTTCTTGCAGTGGTGTACCGTAGGTCTCTAGAAGATAGTAGCGTTCCGAAATATTGGAACAGGTCACAGATCATCCCCGTTTTCAAGAAGGGACGTTGAACAGATGTGCAGAACTATAGACCTATATCTCTAACGTCGATAAGTTGCAGAATTTTGGAACGCGTATTATGTTCGAGTATAATGACTTTTCTGGAGACTAGAAATCTACTCTGTAGGAATCAGATTGGGTTTCGAAAAGATCGTGTGAAACCCAGCTCGCGCTATTCGTCTACGAGACTCAGAGGGCCATAGACACGGGTTCCAAGGTAGATGTTGTGTTTCTTGACTTCCGCAATGCGTTTGATACAGTTCCCCACAGTCGTTTAATGAACAAAGTAAGAGCATATGGACTATCAGACCAATTGTGCGATTGGACTGAAGAGTTCCTAGATAACAGATGAAACGTCCTCTTTGAACAATTAAACATGACAAATTCCAACAATGCCACCCAGCCACAGACTGCACGCAGCACAGCCCGCGATTTTCATACAGAGCGCTAGGTGGCGGTGGCGTTAACAATATAAGAACCTAAACAGCCTACTGACACAGAACGCAGCATGTCATTCTCAATGGGGAGAAGTCTTCCGAAGTAGGAGTGATTTCAGGTGTGTCGCAGGGGAGTGTCGTAGGACCGTTGCTATTTACAATATATATAAATGACCTTGTGGATAAAATCGGAAGTTCACTGAGGCTTTTTGCGGATGATTCTGTGGTATATCGAGAGGTTGTAACAATGGAAAATTGTACTGAAATGCAGGAGGATTTGCAACGAATTGACGCATGGTGCAGGGAATGGCAATTGAATCTCAATGTAGACAAGTTTAATGTGCTGCGAATTCTTAGAAAGAAAGATCCTTTATCATTTAGCTACAATATAGCAGATCAGCAACTGGAAACAGTTAATTCTATAAATTATCTGGGAGTAGGCATTAGGAGTGATTTAAAATGGAATGACCATATAAAATTAATCGTCGGTAAAGCAGATGCCAGACTGAGATTCATTGGAAGAATCCAAAGAAATGCAGTCCGAAAACAAAGGAAGTAGGTTACAGTACACTTGGTCACCCACTGCTTGAATACAGCTCACCGATGTGGGATCCGTACCAAATAGGGGTGATAGAAGAGATAGAGAAGATTCAACGGAGAGCAGCGCGCTTCGTTACAGGACCATATAGTGATCGCGAAAGCGTTACGGAGATGATAGATGAACTCCAGTGGAAGACTGCATGAGAGACGCTCAGTCGCTCGGTACGGGTTTTTGTTGAAGTTTCGAGAACATACCTTCACCGAGGAGTCAAGCAGTACATTGCTCTCCCCTACTTATATCTCGCGAAAAGACCATGAGGATAAAATCAGAGAGATTTGAGCCCACACAGAGGCATACCGACAATCTTTCTTTCCACGAACAATAAGAGACTGGAATAGAAGGGAGCACCGACAGCGGTACTCAAAGTACCCTCCGCCACGTACCGGCAGGTGGCTTGCGGAGTATGGATGTAGATGTAGATGTAGATACACCGTCTCAGATGGTGCAGTATGTCATAGAGAGACGCCTACCAGACTTTCTGCGGAGGATGGCCATAGGAAGAATAGAAGCGGGACAGTCGCAAATTGATGTGGCCCGATGGCTTAATGTGAGTCGTTCTGTTGTTTCTCGGATGTGGCGACATTTTATAAGGACCGAAAGTGTATCCCGAAGACCAGGGCAGGACTGACCAAGTGCAGTATCAAAAAGGGAGGACTTTGGCCTTAAGGGCACGACGATACCGCCTTAGCATTGCAAAGCAACTGGGATCTGACGTAGCACCATCCACTAGACGTGTTGTATCGAGGCAAGCGGTGTACAGAAGGCTTCAGCAGAGTGGCTTTTATTGTTGGAGACCTGGTGTATGTGTACCTCTGACACGTCTTCAGAGAAGGGAACGTGTAGAGTGGAGTCGTCAATATGCCACCGGTCGAACAGATGAGTCTTGATTTCGTCTGGACAGTGATTCTCGGCAGATTCACAAGTGAAGGGACCCAAATATTGTGGAAAGGGCCGATATCGAGGTAGACCCCTAATGGGTTTGGCAGGGATTATGTTCACCACTCGAAGACCTCTTCATGAAATTGTACTGGTGAATCTGCAAGGTTTGACTGTTGTCAGGCATCGTGGTGAGATCTTGGGGCCTAATATGCGGTTGTCGTGAGGTGCTGTGGGCCAAGACTTCGTATCGATGGACGATAATTCTCGACCTCATAGAACACGTGTGGCTGATGTTTTCTTGAAAAAGGAAGATGATGCACGCGTGGCGTGGCCTGTTCGCTCTCTCGATTTGTAACCTATATAGCATGGGATGCACTAGGGAGACGGAATGCATCACGTTAGCATCCGCCAACCATTCTCTAAGACGTGTGAGCAGTTCTGCAGAAAGAACGGACATTATTGCCTCACCGTGAGATTAAAAATATCACTCACCGTATGCCCCATCACTGTCAAGCCTGTATTGCTGGTAGAGGTCGTCACACCCCGTACTGAGCACATTAACCAGTGGTCAGAATTTGTGTGAAAATCCGTTAAGCTTCAAAAAAACGAAGAACATTTTTATCTGAAACTTCCTAGCAGATTAAAACTGTATGTCGGACTGAGACACGAACTCAGGACCTTTGCCTTTCTCGGGCAAGTGCTCTACCAACTGAGCTACCCAAGCACGACTCACGCCCCGTCCTCACAGCTTTACTTCCGCCAGTACCTCGTCTCCTACCTTCCAAGCTTTACAGAAGCTCTCCTGCGATCCATGCAGAACTAGCACTCCTGAAAAAAAGGATATTGCGGAGACATGGCTTAGCCACTGCCTAGGGGATGTTTCCAGAATGAGAATTTCACTCTGCAGCGCAGTGTGCGCTGATATGAAACTACCTGGCAGATTAATACTGTGTGCCGGGCCGAGACACGAACTCGGGACCTTTGCCTTTCGCGGGCAAGTGCTCTACCAACTGAGCTACCCGAGCACGACTCACGCCCCGTCCTCACAGCTTTATTTCCACCAATACCTCGTCTCCTACCTTCCAAACTTTACAGAAGCTCTCCTGCGAACCATGCAGGAAGGTAGGATACGAGGTACTGGCGGAAGTAAAGCTGTGAGGAGGGGGTGTGAGTCGTGCTTGGTTAGCTCAGTTGGTACAGCACTTGCCCGCGAAAGGCAAAGGTCCCGAGTTCGACTCTCGGTCCGGCACACAGTGTTAATCTTCCAGGAAGCTTCAAAGTCTATCATGTTTAGAAACACACATTTAGTACTTCAGACGTTCTTGGAACGGAGAAGATGATGATTTTATTTGATTTTCATGAAACAGTGACACTATAAATACACGCCGCCCCATTTGATCGCTCACAGCCTTCTAAATATTCACTCCATGGTCAGCAGTATTTTTCTCCAAGCCCCAAAATATCTCCGTACATGCTAGCAACAGATATATACAGAAGTCCCAATGTTTAAAAATTAATGGTATTGTAGTGCGGCATATGAGTCTCATCAACCACGAAAGGGTTAATAGATGAGGCGCGTAATGGTGACAGGTGAAGGTTAGCATGTAAACTTTTAGCTAAGTGTGATACCTGAAAACGCGTTATGCACTATTTTCTCTGTGTAGCTATTGTGCAATTGTGAAGCTGATTGCACCGTAACGTGGCACAGAACAATGTTCCTCTCTCTTTTGGTTGCAGAGCGCTGGAACCGCGACCCGGACGCGAACAGCATCCAGAACGCCATCGGCAACTTTCACCATGGTGAGCCTGCTGTAGCGTGTGTGCGTGCTGTGGTGTGCTGCGCTGTGGTGGGGTGTGACGTCGAGCGCCCTCGATTTAAAACCCCCACCCCGGCCGCTGGCCGACAGCCGGCGCATTCCGTGTCGAGTGTTCGTTTCATATTCCGTCACAAGCGGCAGCGGCGTCGCTGCGGGCCTTAAGCCCGTTTCAGATTACAGCCGGCGCCACGCGCGCTGAGATAAAAGTGAATGTGCAAGCACAGGATATTAAATATTTGCAGGTGAAAGGACACAGTGCTCGCACAGCTGAGCTCACCTCCTGTTTCCTTCTTTCTCCTTTTTTTTTGTTTTTTCCCCCTACTTTTTGATGCCCCTTTAAGCCTTGATTAGCACAGCTCGGCGGAATAAAAGAATATCTGTAGAAAAACAGAGGGGTGAAAACAGATGTTCTGTGGCGTGAACTGTTACTTCACCTCGTTACTTTCATCAGATCAGCTTCAAGTAGCATCGTTTCACTACGACTCAGAGTGTAATTTTCGTTATGACACAGAATCTATGTGCTTTTTCCTATCGAAGAAATAACACGAATGAGCGTAACTGAGGTCTTAGCGAATATAGCAGTGAAAACGAATCAGAGTAGTTTTAATAACGCAGACTTGTATTCACAATCAGGCCACTGTTTATGGTGTAACTAGTGAATTCAGTATCGTACCAATAGCTTCGGATGTTCCACATTTATTCCACACAAAGTGGAGTTCAGATAAATGCATAATGTCTTGGTTGGGCCTACCTGTCACGCTTCGGTACTCATAAACACAGGCCGGCCTGAGTGGCCGAGCGGTTCTAGGCGCTACAGTCTGGTACCGCGCGACCGCTACGGTCGCAGGTTCGAATCCAGCCTCGGGTATGGCTGTGTGTGATGTCCTTAGGTTAGTTAGGTTTAAGTAGTTCTGAGTTCTAGGGGACTTATGACCTCAGAAGTTGAGTCCATAGTGCTCAGAGCCATTTGAACCATAAACACAAATTTCAATGTTTTCCGTTGAATCGGACTTTGTGTGTAGTTATTATTATTATTAGAATTCAGTTATACAGTAGCATAAGTCCTCGCTATTTCGTAACTGCCCATACCAGGAATAGTTGCTTCTACGTTTCACTTTCGGTCATGAATCCGGCGCGCCATATAGCCCTCAGTCTTCAAAGCATAGAATATGAATCATAGCCGTCCATTTGTCATTTTCGTACAATATACATAACTGTTTTGGTGAGTATCAGATTCATATTTCATTACACACTATGTCGAATGTCATAGATGGGCGTTCTTTCCCATTTGTGGGGCAGAGAACGAATAATTTTTCGAAAATAATTTATTTTGGGCGGTAATACTTGCTGTGTAGGTGAAATACGAAATGTCTTTGTGCAAGCCCCCCCCCCCCCCCTCTCTCTCCCTACCGCCCCTATTTCACACGAAATCGTGTCAAATGGGAGAACTCGTCAGTCTTTGCCAATATGGCCAACGTTTATTTCCGGAACTAGGAGATGGTGTACATATTTTCTTAGTTGGATTAATTCAATTTCTTCTGGTTGGACACCACAGACCTGATATAGTTGAAGGAAGACATCATCCTACCAGGTACTTAAGCATATCACACTTGAAATTCAGCCAGGCTCGGAACTAGTAGTGGTAGTGGTGAATAAAGTAAAATTTTAAAATACAGCCTGGTGGAACGATGTCTTTCTTTAAATATAGCTCGAAGCAGTAGGGTGGTTAGTCCAACCGAGAAAACGTTTAAAGATAACGAATTCAATAATAGTAAGATATTAGATACTGCAGTGAATAAACTGTATTCATTGTCAATAAACAATAAGGTAACTGTGACATGTTTCCTTATTCACAGAGCATCAGAGGGACTTCAAGGTTCCATTAAGTAACATAAAAGCTTCCCAATGTTTCGTACCTGATCCAGATAATAAGATCTGTCCAGCTCAGCAAGCTACTAAAAGACATAGCACTTGCTGAATAGGTAGTCACAAATGCGTTGCCACGTCTGTAACGAACGTGTTGTACTGTGTAATACTGATTGACCGTTGACTGTACAATCGAATATCAGCGAATTCCTCTACAAAAGTGTCGGTGCGTTAAACAAACAACATCGCTGCATATCCCAAAATGAAACTTTACCAAGTGCAAAGAATGAAACAAAAATTTGAACAATCTAGGGATCAGATTTAAAGCGATTATAACATACTTTTGATGTGCTCTGACGAATAACAACAGGAAACTTCAAGAGGCGATTTGAATTTTAATGTCTGCTCCAAAGAGCCAGAAAACTCCCATCAATCTTCCCTTTCATGCACCACCCACACCTTGACTTCAGCACCTTCACTCCTGACTAAAAACAACAAAATAAAAAAAATCTTGTTAGTAATATGGTCAGCACATATTAGTGTATTGTCTGCAGTTGCAGGATTCCTGTCAAGGAACTGAAGCTCTATGCACAAACCAGGTCAGTGTAGGTTTCTCGGCTCGCCGGTGTGGCCGAGCGGTTCTAGGCGCTTCAGTCTGGAACCGCGCCACCGCTACGGACGCAATTTAGAATCCTTCGTCGGGGATGGATGTGTGTGATGTCCTTAGGTTAGTTAGGTTTAAGTAGTTCTAAGATCTAGGGGACTGATGACCTCAGCTGTTAAGTCCCATAGTGCTCAGAGCCATTTTGTGGGTTTCTCGTAGATACCGACAAGACACCGATGTTTCTGTGCGAGGCGCTGTAACCACAGAAAGGACGACTTCACTGGGAAGCGGGTCCACATTTGCGGGTGACAAATCCTACACATCTCCCCTCGCCCCTCGACACAAACTTAAAAGCGGTTAGTCCCGTAGTGCACATGCTATATACCGTGATGCGTGCCCTAATTTACCCCAAGTGAGGCACTTGACTAAGAGCTCCTCAACTACTCCTTTGCAGAGACTTAACCCACGCCACTGGAGTCTTTCTCCACTTAGAACTTTAAACATGGTTGCGCTGCAGCAACAGTGCACATGGAACCGTGATAGATTGGAAAATAACAGCCAACTAGTTGCAGAATTAAAAGTTTACTAACCCTTGATCATGGTTTCGACAAATATAAATTTTGTATGTTTCAGAAGGGAAATATAGTCGTAAAATCACAAATTGAGAGAAACGGCTGTTTGATGCAAAGGTCCCTTGTCTAGTACGTTGTGCATGTCATCTACAAATATCAATAGTTAAAATGCATAATTGAAGATAGTAGTCTAATGTTGTAGACTTTTGCCGTAAAACATTTAAAATAAAACACTAGTGCTATTGGTTCCAGCTAAGATTTATATATACACGTGAAGTAACACCACTTACAGTACTAAGGAAACGGATGATGTAATGTTGTAAGGCTTAAGATCCAAAGATACCAATATAGTTTGGCAAAAAAGCGGTTACCTACATGTAATAAATGTTATACTAGCGATCTTTGCCTTTGAAAGTTTCTCCAGAGTCTTTATCGTAAAGCCATACTAAATGTCAGCTGGCTCCAATGGCATCATAAAGCCCTGCAGCTCTAGGCTACTACCTTCAGTTATGCATTTCAACTGTTGATATTTGTTGTTGACATGAACATTGTACTAGACAAGAGCCTTTTGACCCAACAGCTGTTTCCGTCAGTATGTGATTCTACAAGCCCATGTCCAACCTGAAGAAGACAAATTTATATTTTTCGAAACATTGGTAAAGGCTTTATAAATCTTTAACTGTGCAACAGGTAGGCTATGGTTTTCCAATCCTATCGAGTTTCGTTGCCCTCTGTTCGTTTCTCAACATGACTGATCGCAGGACAGGCTAAAGGCCCAGGCGACAAAAAAGGCTGCCTGGGATGTCGACCTGAGAGGGGCGTCATAGGTGCCCTAAGTGCTGAATTTGTATATCGGGTGTATCATAATTAACAGTGGAAATACAGGAATGAAAGTGTACAGTAATAGAGGCAAAACCTTTCCAGCGGACATTTCTCCGCAAACAGACTGTTTGCGAGACAAAAATTTCTATTAAGTTGCCGTCTGATAGCCGTCAAATTTCTCAAGGCCTCACCTTAATTTGCGTAAGAATGAGGAATGAGATACATCTACACCGACATCTACATAAATACTCTGCGATTGACACTAAAATGCCTGGCAGTGGGTTCTTCGAACCACCTTCAGGCTATTTCGCTGCCGTTCTACTCTCTAACAGCGCGTGGGAAAAGTGAATACTTAAATCTTTCTGTACGAGCTATGATTTCTCTTACTTCATCAGGATGAACATTTCTCCCTGTGTAGGTTGGCGACAGTAACATATTTTCACATTCAGACGAGAAAGCTGTTGATTGAAATTTCGTGGAAAGATCTCGCCGCAAAGCAAAACGTCTTTGTTTTAACGATAGCGACCCCAACTCCCTTGTCACATCAGTGGCTCTTTCTCCCCTATTTCGCGATTGACTTATTTGATCTCCTCCCTCAGCCCTATCTGAAAGGATCCAATACCGGACAGCAATACCCCAGCAGAGGACGCGCAAGCCTAGTGTAAAAAGTCTCTTTAGTAGACCTGTTGCATCTTCTAAGTATTCTGCCAACAAAACGCAGTCTTTGGTTTACTTTCCCCACAGTATTATCTGTATCATCAACCCAATTTAACCATTTTATAATTATGTGATTAATGGGTCACAGGCGCATTTTGCAGCTGATATGACACTACATCTAATGTGTCAGTATGGTCCAAGACTGACACGTGAGAGTTAGATAATATGCTTTGTATATCTACTTCACTTCTTCCAACAGATGATGAAATAATTAGTAAATTACAGAATTAACAAGTTCCATTATTAAAGCAAAATAATATCAAAAACTATGTATTGTTGCTTTGCACTTATTTTAATACATAGCGCATATTTATTGAAGCTAAAATATTAATAAATGTAGTTCTTTATACCTTCACAAAAAGAGTCAAAATGTCTCCGAAATTACCTCAAATGTAAATAAATGGTTCCTACTTTCAAGTATTAGCACTGGAAACAGATTCATAAATATATTTCTGTTACACAGGAATGTCAACGTAGTACTTATTTCAAAAGCAAACAGCGACCCATTTCCCGGATCCTTGGATTTAGATTTATTTTTAAATATCCTATCAAAAACCCAGGGAAAGGCAACGAATTTTTGACGCAGGAAAGGGGCAAACGATATGTCGCTAGTATCAATAAATGTTCTCGAATCTATCCGACCTCCTCGTCACCACTAACACGTCTCACAGGACAAACTGAACATAAGTCGACAAACTGAACATCAGTGACAACTTAGCCATATAGACAGAAGTATTTGATGGATTACTTCTCACAACAAAGAATATTCAGCAAGGCTGCTGGTTACTACGCAATCAAACAGTTGTACTTGGACAGCATGATGGTGTGCAGGAAAGGATAATGCGCACTCCAGGAAAACAGTTAGTAGCCTCCAGGGATCATCACGAAATTGCCGTGCAACACCACCTCTGGCCTTAAGAACGACACCAGCTCATTGAAAAAGTGGGTCCACATGTATTTTTCAGGCGTGTCAGATAAAACCACTCATTGACCATTAGGGCCTGCAGATTTATCAAATACCCTTTTGATTTGTTTATTTTATTTATTCATTTATTTTTGAATCATGAGTTTTGTGACTGGTTTGATGCGGCCCACCACGATTTCCACTCCTGTGCCAACCTCTTCATTTCAGAGTAGCACTTGCAGCCTACGTCCTAAGTTATTTTCTGGGTGTATCCCAATCTCTATCTTCCTCTACAGTTTTTACCCTCTGCAGCTCGCTTCAGTACTATAGAAGTTATTCTCTGATTTTCTCCTAGATATCCTACCACCGTGTTCTAGGGTTGAGAGTTAGCTGCCCTCTGTAATAAAAAAAACTGAGTTACTCGATCAACAACGAACTTAAACGGATGTCTTACGACGTCCGCCCCGAGCAGATTCAACGAACAAAAGCGAACAAAATGAGATTTAAAAAAAAAAAAAGGTAGCGTCTTTGATTCATAATCAAAACGTCTTCGGTCCCGGGTTCGATGCCCGGCACTGCCTAAATTTTGATAAATAATCAGCATTGGCGGCCGAAGACTTCCGGCATAAGAAGTCAGCCTTATTCTGCCAACGGCCTTGTCAAAGAGGGCGGAGGAGTGGAGAGAAGTTCAGGGCACTCTCTTGTCCTAGGGGTCGGAAATTGCCCCTAAACGCGGAAGAATCAGCAATGATCAACGACTTGAGGATGCAGAAGGCAATGGAAACCACTACATTAAAGACACGTAACGTGTATCCACAGGACATGTGGCCTGTAATTGAAGAGGTATCATGATGATCTCTCCATTGGCAAAAGATTCCGGAATAGTCCACCATTCGGATCTCCGGGAGGGGACTGCCAAGGGGGAGGTTACCATGAGAAAAAGATTGAATAATCAATGAAAGGATAACGTTCTACGAGTCGGGGCGTGGAATGTCAGAAGCTTGAACGTGGTAGGGAAACTATAAAATCTGAAAAGGGAAATGCAAAGGCTCAATGTAGATATAGTAGGGGTCAGTGAAGTGAAGTGGAAGGAAGACAAGGATTTCTGGTCAGATGAGTATCGGGTAATATCAAGAGCAGCAGAAAATGGTATAACAGGTGTAGGATTCGTTATGAATAGGAAGGTAGGGCAGAGGGTGTGTTACTGTGAACAGTTCAGTGACAGCGTTGTTCTAATCAGAATCGACAGCAGACCAACACCGACAACGATAGTTCAGGTATACATGCCGACGTCGCAAGCTGAAGGTGAACAGATAGAGAAAGTGTATGAGGATATTGAAAGGGTAATGCAGTATGTAAAGGGGGACGAAAATCTAATAGTCATGGGCGACTGGAATGCAGTTGTAGGGGAAGGAGTAGAAGAAAAGGTTACAGGAGAATATGGGCTTGGGACAAGGTATGAAAGAGGAGAAAGACTAATTGAGTTCTGTAACAAGTTTCAGCTAGTAATAGCGAATACCCTGTTCAAGAATCACAAGAGGAGGAGGTATACTTGGAAAAGGCCGGGAGATACGGGAAGATTTCAATTAGATTACATCATGGTCAGACAGAGATTCCAAAGTCAGATACAGGAGCAGATATAGACTCAGATCACAATATAGTAGTGATGAAGAGTTGGCTGAAGTTCAAGACCTTAGTCAGGAAGAATCAACACGCAAAGAAGTGGGATACGGAAGTACTAAGGAATGACGAGATACGTTTGAAGTTCTCTAACGCTAGAGATACAGCAATAAGGAATAGCGCAGTAGGCAGTACAGTTGAAGAGGAATGGACATCTCTAAAAAGGGCCATCACAGAAGTTGGGAAGGAAAACATAGGTTCGAAGAAGGTAGCTGCGAAGAAACCATGGGTAACAGAAGAAATACTTCAGTTGATTGATGAAAGGAGGAAGTACAAACATGTTCCAGGAAAATCAGGAATACAGAAATACAAGTCGCTGAGGAATGAAATAAATAGGAAGTGCAGGGAAGCTAAGACGAGATGGCTGCAGGAAAAATGTGAAGACATCGAAAAAGATATGATTGTCGGAAAGACAGACTCAGCATACAGGAAAGTCAAAACAACCTTTGGTGTCATTAAAAGCAACGGTGGTAACATTAAGAGTGCAACATTAAATGCAGAGGAGAGAGCAGATAGGTGGAAAGAATACATTGAAAGCCTCTATGAGGGTCACGATTTGTCTGATGTGATAGAAGAAGAAACAGGAGTCGATTTAGAAGAGATAAGGGATCCAGTATTAGAATCGGAATTTAAAAGAGCTTTGGAGGACTTACGGTCAAATAAGGCAGAAGGGATGGATAACATTCCATCAGAATTTCTAATATCATTGGGGGAAGTGGCAACAAAACGACTATTTACGTTGGTGTGTAGAATATATGAGTCTGGCGATATACCATCTGAGTTTCGGAAAAGCATCATCCACACAATTCCGAAGACGGCAAGAGCTGACAAGTGCGAGAATTATCGCACAATCAGCTTAACAGCTCATGCATCGAAGCTGCTTATAAGAATAATATACAGAAGAATGGAAAAGAAAATTGAGAATGCGCTAGGTGACGATCAGTTTGGCTTTAGGAAAAGTAAAGGGACGAGAGAGGCAATTCTGACGTTACGGCTAATATTGGAAGCAAGGCTAAAGAAAAATCAAGACACTGTCATAGGATTTGTCGACCTGGAAAAAGCGTTCGACAATATAAAATGGTGCAAGCTGTTCGAGATTCTGAAAAAAGTAGGGGTAAGCTATAGGGAGAGACGGGTCATATACAATATGCTCAACAGCCAAAAGGGAATAATAAGAGTGGACGATCAAGAACGAAGTGCTCGTATTAAGAATGGTGTAAGACAAGGCTGTAGCCTTTCGCCCCTACTCTTCAATCTGTATATTGAGGAAGCAATGATGGAAATAAAAGAAATGTTCAGGAGTGGAATTAAAATACAAGGTGAAAGGATATCAATGATACGATTCGTTGATGACATTGCTATCCTGAGTGAAAGTGAAGAAGAATTAAATGATCTGCTGAACGGAATGAACAGTCTAATGAGTACACAGTATGGTTTGAGAGTAAATCGGAGAAAGACGAAGTTAATGAGATGTAGTAGAAATGAGCACAGCGAGAAACCTAACATCAGGATTGATGGTCACGAAGTCAATGAAGTTAAGGAATTCTGCTACCTAGGCAGTAAAATAACCAATGACGGACGGAGCAAGGAGGACATCAAAAGCAGACTCGCTATGGCAAAAAAGGCATTTCTGGCCAAGAGAAGTCTACTAATATCAAATACCGGCCTTAATTTGAGGAAGAAATTTCTGAAGATGTACGTCTGGAGTACAGAATTGTATGGTAGTGAAACATGGACTGTGCGAAAACCGGAACAGAAGAGAATCGAAGCATTTGAGATGTGGTGCTATAGACCAATGTTGAAAATTAGGTGGACTGATAACGTAAGGAATGAGGAGGTTCTACGCAGAATCAGAGAGGAAAGGAATATGTGGAAACAGTGATAAGGAGAAGGGGTAGGATGATAGGACATCTGCTAAGACATGAGGGAATGACTTCCATGGTACTAGAGGGAGCTGTAGAGGGCAAAAACTGCAGAGGAAGACAGAGATTGGAATACGTCAAGCAAATAATTGAGGACGTAGGTTGCAAGTGCTACTCTGAGATGAAGAGGTTAGCACAGGAAAGGAATTCGTGGCGGGCCCGCATCAAACCAGTCAGTAGACTGATGACAAAAAAAAAAAAATCCTACCATATTGTCCCTCCTTCTTGTCAGTGCTTTCCATATATTCATTTCCTCGTCGATTCTGCAGAGAACCTCCTCATTCTTTATCCATACACCAAACTTTCAATATTCTTCAGTAGCATTACATCACAAATGCTTGCAATCTCTTGTGTTCCGATTTTCCCACAGTCCATGTTTCAGTAGTATACAATTCTGGGCCAAACGTACGTTCTGAAAAATTTCTTCCTCAGATTAAGACCTGTGTTTGATACTAGTAGACTTCTCTTGGTCAGGAATGTCCTTTTTGCCTGAGCTATTCTGCTTTTGGTGTCCTTCTTGTTCCAACTGTCATGGGTTATTTTGCTGCCTAGGTAGCAGAATTCCTTCATCTTCTTCGTTACTATCAATCCCGATGTTAAGTTTCTCGTTGTTCTCATTTCTGCTACTTCTCATTACTTTCATCTTTCTTCAATTTACTCTCAGTCGGTATTCTGTACTTATTAGACAGTTCATTCCATTCAAAAGATCCGATAATCCTTCTTCACTTTCACTTGGTAAGGACATCACTGAACCGAATCATTGATATACTTTCACCGTAAATTTCAGTCCTACTCTAGAAACTTTCTTTTATTTCCATTATTGCTTCCTCGATGTACAGATTGAACAATAAGAAAAGGCTGCCCCCTTATCTTACGCACGTTTTAATATGGGCACTTCGCTCTTGGCCTTGCAGTCTTATTGTACCTTCTTGGTTGTTGTACATATTGAATATTACCTGTCTTTCCCTACAGCATACCCCCATTTTTCTCTGAATTTCGAACATGTTGCACCATTTTACATCATAATCTTGCATGCATTATCAATCACAACGTCAGAACTGCCTCTCTGGTGACATTACCGTTCCTAAACGCGAACTGATCACCATGTGTGAGTGTGTTTGGAGCTTACCGCCGCTCAATGCAGAGGTTGTCAGCGCCCATGTGATCTAACAAATCCTCCATTTTCTTTGCCACTGTTCTGTACATCATTTTTGTTAGTAAACTGGAAGCATGAGCTGTTAAGCGGATTGTGTAATAATTGTCGTACTTGGCGGCTCTTGTAATCATCGGAACTGTGTGGATGATGCTTTCCGAAAGTCATCGTTTATCGTCAATTGCATACACTCTACCAACGTGAATAGTCGTTGTGTTGCGACTTCCGACGACGATTTTACAAATTTCAATGGACTGTTATAGATCCCTTCTCCGTTATTTGATCGTAAGTCTTCCAATGCTCTTTTAAATTCTGGTTGTAGTACTGGATATCCTAGCTCTTCCCTATCGACTCCTGCTTCTTCTTCTGTCGCATCATTGGGTAATTCCTTCCCGTTTCGATGTACTCTTTACACCTATCCGCTCTGTCGTCTGCATTTAACGATTAAATTCCCATTGCACTCTTAATGTTACACTACCTGCTTTTAATATCACCGAAGTTTGTATTGACTTTTGTATAAGCTGCGTCAGTCCTTCCGACAGTCATTTCTTTTTCGATTTCTTCAAATTTTTCATGCAGCCATTTTGCCTCAGTTTCGCTGCACTTCCTATTAATTTAATTCCTAAGTGTCTTGTATTTCTGTATTCCTGAATTTCCTTGAACCTTTTTGTACTTACTTCCTTCGTCGATCAGCTGTGGTATTTCTTCTTTAACCGCTGGTTTCTTCGCAGTTACCTCCTTTGACCCTATGTTTTTATTTCCATCTTCTGTGATTGTCCCTTTCTAGAGACATCCATTCAACTGAACTGTCTGCTGAGCTATTCATTATCGCAGTATCTACGGACTACGAGAAGTTTAAGACTACCTCGTCACTTCTTAGTATTTCCGTATCCCGTTGTGCATTCATTCTTCCTGACTAATCTCTTAAAACTTCAGCCTACTCTTCGTCACTATAAATTTTGACGTGAGTCTACATCTTCTCTTGGGGGCGCCTTGAAATACTATATCTGATTGTGGAATCTCTGCTCGACCTTGTTGTAATCTAACTGAAATCTCCCGGCCTCTTTCAAGTATACCTCCTCCTCTTGTTATTCTTTAACAGGGTATTCGCTATTACTAGCTGAAATTTATTGCAAATCTCCCCTACAACCGAATTCCCATCCCCTATGGTTATTAAATTTTCACGTTCCTTTACGTACTTAACCGCACTTACGTTGTTGTTGTTGTTGTTGTCTTCAGTCCTGAGACTGGTTTGATGCAGCTCTCCTTGCAACTCTATCCTGTGCCAGTTTCTTCATCTCCCAGTACCTACTGCAACCTACATCCTTCTCAATCTGCTTAGTATATTCATCTCTTGGTCTCCCTCTACGATTTTTACCCTCCACGCTGCCCTCCAATACTAAATTGGTGATCCCTTGATGCACTTGCGTACTTTACGCAATTACCCGTTGGGCATCCCCATATACTTTCCGTATATCTTCATCTTTTGCTTGCAACATCGGCGTGTGTATCTGAACTGTTCTTGTCGGTATTGGTTTACTGTCGACTCTAATGAGATTAATCCTATTACTAAACTGTTTATACGAGGGTCACTCCTAAAGAAATGCACACTATTATTATTTTAAAATCTTTTATTCTACATGTTTGAAAGTTTTACAGTGTGTAGATGCATCCTTTAGGAACAATATTATGATTTCTCCACATAATTTCCATCCCTCTCAATTGCCTTACGCCATCTTGGAACCAGCGCCTGTATACCCGCACGGTAAAATTCTGGACCAACCTGTTGGAGCTACGGTTTGGCAGCGTGCACAAGTGAGTCATCATCTTCAAACCTTGTTCCACGAAGAGAGTCTTTCAGTTTCCCAAGGAGATGATAGTCACATAGAGCCAGGTCAGGACTGTAACGTGGGTGTTTCAGTGTTGTCCATCCGAGTTTTGTGATAGCTTGCATGGTATTTTGACTGACACGTGGCCGTGCATTGTCGTGCAACAGCAAAACGTCCTGCTTTTGCCGATGTGGTCGAACACGACTCAGTCGAGCTTGAAGTTTCTTCAGTATCGTCACATATGCATCAGAATTTATGGTTGTTCCACCTGGCATGATGTCCACAAGCAAGAGTCTTTCGGAATCGAAAAAGTAGCCTTAGCTTTTCCAGCAGAAGGCGAGGTTTTCAATTTTTCTTCTTGGGTGAATTTGCATGACGCCACTCCATTGATTGCCTCTTCGTCTCCGGTGAAAAATGATGGAGCCATGTTTCATCACGTGTCACAGTTCTTCCAAGAAATTCATCTCCACCATTCTCGTACTTTTCCAGAAGCTCGCTGCATACCGTTTTTCTTGTTTCTTTGTGAGCCATTGTCAACATCCCGGGAACCCACCTGGCACAAACCTTTTTTAACGCCAACACTTTCAGTATTCTGCAAACATTTCCTTTCCCTATCCCAACGTAGCGTAACAATTCGTTCACTGTGATGTGTCTGTCAGCAGTCACCAATTCATTAACTCTCTGCACATTGTCTGGAGTGTGTGCAGTACGAGGCCTGCCGCTGCGAGGACAATCCTCGATATTGTCGTGCCCAATTTCATCACGTAACCTGCTTGCCCACCGACTAACTGTACTGCGATCGACAGCAGCATCTCCATACACCTTTTTCAACCTCTTGTGGATGTTTCCCACTGTCTCGTTTTCACAGCACAGGAATTCTATGACAGCACGTTGCTTCTGACGAACGTCAAGTGTAGCAGCCACCTTGAAGACATGCTGTGACGGCGCCCCTCAGTGGAACAGGTTGAACTAAGAATGAAAACAAGAGGGAAGGATGTATCTACACACTGTAAAAGTTTCACACAGTCAGAATGAAAAGTGTATTTTTACAAAAATAGTGTGCATTTCTTTTGGAGTGACCCTCGTAGTAACGTAACTCTCTGACTTACCTTCCTATTCATAACGAATCCCACTCCCCTAATACCATTTTGTGTTGCTGCTGACCAGAAATCCTTGTCTTTCTTCCATTTCTTTTCACTGATGCGCACTATATTTAGAGTGAGCCTTAGCATTTCCCTTTCCAGATTTTTTAACTTCCTTACCAAGTTCGGCCGGCCGCAGTGGTCATGCGGTTCTAGGCGCTTCAGTCTGGAACCGCGCGACCGCTACGGTCGCAGGTTCGAATCCTGCCTCGGGCATGGATGTGTGTGATGTCCTTAGGTTAGTTAGGTTTAATTAGTTCTAAGTTCTAGGGGACTGATGACCTCAGATGTTAAATCCCATAGGGCTCAGAGCCATTTGAACCATTTTTTAACCTTACCAAGTTCAAAACGCTGTTGACATTCCACGTGAGTACTCATAGTACATTATCCTTTCTTTAATTATTCAGTCCTTTTCTCATGTATCAGTCCCCACCCAGAGACCCGAATGGGGGACTAATGGGAAATATTTTGCCAATGGAGATATCATCTGACGCTTTCTCAGTTACAGGCAACATGTCCTCTGGATATACGTCATGTGTATTTGTGGTAAGATCAATATGTAGGTCTTTTTTATGGTCACAACGTCATTTATGGTCATGTACAGTCAGATCACCTAAAACATTTATACTTCTACATACACCGTCACCTTTTCATCATACACAAATTGCCTCTGAGTCGTCCACCTTACGATTATTGGGAGTCCTAACAAAAAGAGGCACATTACAACTAAAATAAGATGTACTAACATCTCTATTATACACATCACTAATCTGAAAACTACTGTAAGTAATAACATAACGTCCATAAAAACTCTCCAGACCATCAGCGCTTGCAGTAGCCCCACAATGAACGGTAGCCACGGTAATCTAAGTACAGCCATGTGAAGCAGAATCATTCTTCGTAAAGACATCCTGATGCCGTTGATCACTGCTGATTCTTTCATCGGCACTTTCAGTAGCGCCACAAGGAACGATAGCCACGGTAATGCAATCACAGCCATGTGAAGCAGAATCACTCTTTGTAAAGATATCTTATTGGCGTTAATCATTGCTGACTCGTCTGTCTTTCAGGGGCAGTTCCACACCCCAAGCGCAAGAGAGTCCCCTGAACTCTGTCTGCTCCTCTGCTCTCTTCTCTTTGACCAGGCCATTGGAGGAATGAGGGCGACTTTTTATAGCGGAAGCCTTCGGCCACCATTGCTGAAGGCTTTCATTCAAAACGTGAGCGGTAGCGGGGTTCAAACCAAGGACCGACGACGTTTCGATTGCTAATCAAAGATGCCACCCCGGGTTTGCTTGGTACTGGACTCCAAATGTTCAGTACGTAGGGCTCTCTTATCAATATTCGCTAGGTAACTGATGAAGATGGATGTGAATTCACTGTCACTAGCAATTAATATTGAGTTTGAAACCAATTATCATTAACAAGATATGACAGTCACCTTA